>NC_046157.1:21622952-21984037 GCF_011064425.1 Rattus rattus
ATGCAGTAGGGCTTAAGAGATGGCTCAGTGGTTAAGAGCACTGGGTGCCTTTCCGGAGGACCTTGGTTCGATTCTCAGCACCCACACGGTGGCTTACAACCATCTGTAACTGCAGTTCCAGGGCATTTGATGCCCTCCTCTGGCCTCTGCAGGCACCAGGAACACACCTGATGCACAGATATACATGCTGGCAATGCATCCACATACATAAAACTAAAAAATAATTTAAAAATCAATAAATAAACATTTAAAATAAACCCTCGCAGGACTATAACTATAGTTAAGTGCAAACAACAACAAAACCCAACTTAAATGTCTGTAAGAAAATGCTTAAATGAACTATATTTAAAGGATAGAATTATGCAATCACTAGAATAAGGAGACCAGAGATTATTTAAGGACATAAGAAAATAATTATTTTCCTGATTAATTAATGTCATTAATTAATGATGAATGTCATTAAAGCAACCAAGGCTACTATAGCTTATACAATTTCTCATTCCTTTGGACCCCATACCTCACCTGAAAAGAGCTGACGGACTCCACCAAGAGAGAATTATTTCTACTGCCCAGCACGGTCACCTTTACATCACCATCCGCCAAATTCAAGACTTGTAAAAATATCTCTTGGGAAGCTGGCTGGGGATGGATCATTCCCTGAGAGACAGATAGAACAGGAACATGTACCTTAGTGCTGTCTCTGACTGCTTAGCCCTGCTATCCAAGACTACGCAAGTTGCTAAGCATTTCGCTTAGAAATCTGAAAAGTTAAATGTTTTTTAAGTGGGGAAGACCTCAGTTCCATGAAGCAGGTGCTAATGAATGTTAGGTAATGGACATCCCGTCAATTGTGGTCTTATAGTACTTTAACTACTGGCAGAGGAATTATGTGTGTAGTTACAAAGGCATTGTAGTAATCTTTGTTCCCTAAGTATTGGGGTATTTGTGTCATGGAATTTCCCGAAAATAAACTCAGAATCACTCAGGTGGAACATGGACCTCATTGTTGCTCTACTCATTTATATTTACCACGACTGTCCCATGAAGTGACACTATGGTGGATCAAGGAACCGAGACTGAACATGTAAGGAAAGTGAGTGATGCAGATAGGAAGCTCAGCGGTCACTGAACTCACATTTATTTTTATCTCGACAAGCGCTGCAACTGCAAAAGCCAAGCATGCTAGGATCATACCAACAGCCATTTTCCTGAGTGATCTGTGGAGGGAAAGGAGAAACCATTATATCTGCCCCTTTCTTGAAGGTGCAAAGCCTAGACTCCTTAGCCTTTCTTTAAAGACTTTCTTACTTAATTCCAATTACTTTTTTAAAGTATTTTCTAGAACACTCCCTAAAACGCCCTTTCACTCAAGTCACGCTTGCTAACTCTCCTCTGTGAGACAACACTTTTCTCACCTTCGCTTGTGATTATGATCATCCATTATGTTGTAATATAACATTGAATAGTAAATATAATTATAGTATTAAATATTAAATATAACATTAAAACGATGGCAATATAACCAGGCTTGTTATAGACATCAACTGATGTTATTCTTCAACTCATTCTCTTGTTGAGAAGTCTTTGTTGGTCTGAGTATCAAGAAGGACTTGCTCCTCTGTTCTTCTATGCCATTTCCACCTCCCCTTCCTAGGGTATTTACCAAAGATAACCCACATAATGGTTGCCTTTGCCTGTGTTCTAGCTCCCTTACTAAGCAGTAATCGCTTTGAATGAAAGATCTGTGCTTGATTTACATTTACATGGAGCTTGGCCCTAGACTCCTCACTACCATTCCATAATAGATGACCAGGATATTTGTATGTGGTAACATGCTCATCACCTCACTGTCACAAGTAGATTGCTGTTACACCAGAGATGGGAGGAGACTTGAACTGTTCCTCACTAAAATTTATAAGTGATGCTTTCTACTGAGTACAAGGCAGGTCACTGTGCATACTAACTACCAACAATGCTGTACCCAATCCTACGGGGTCCTTTCTTAGTTTCCTAGGAACCGCAGATTTTAAAGAGTTAGTTGTCATCAAAATCTTAGGACTTGGTCCAGGAAGATAGCTCAGAGTGTAATGCTATGAAGGTGGTTGACTTGAGTTAAGTTCCCAGAACCCACACAGAGGAAGGAGAGAACCAATTCCCACAGGTTTTCCTCTGACCTCCACACGTTTGTTGTGACAGACACAAAACATTACCTCCTCCCCCCACACACAAAGTAAGAGATTTCTTTGGAGAAACAATATTCAAGCAGTATGGTGCTTTAGCAAACTGATATTCCATACCTTTTGAGACCAACCCTACACCATCACACACTCAAGTCTGTAACATTGGCACTGACACTCACCAGTTAGACCTAATTTCTACTTCTCCACATTAATAGAACTTTGTCACACATGGGAAAATAGAAACAGATGAATGCTACATCAAAAGAAATAACAATTATATAGAAACCTCCTGGCTCTGAATCATCACCAAACTGAGCAAACTGAGCTGGTGTGTAGTAATTCATGTCTTAATGAACACTTACGAGAAGTTAATTCTGCACTTGGAGATCAGCCGGTAAATGACAAGGTCAAACAAGGGGATGAAGATAAGAACCAGAAAGGGATTTAGCACCTGCAACACCATGGTAACAAGGATTAGTATGTCCCTCTGTCCTGAATGAGCTCAGGCTCTCATCTGACAGCATGCACCCTCACATGTCTTCTCACATTCACCTTAGTAGGGAAAAGAGTCCATGTTTCTCAATCTCCTTATACCCAAGGCTCTACTTCTCTTGCAAAGCAACTTGCAAATACACCAAGGGGATAGTTTTCCTGAGCCTGTTTGTCAGTCTAATTAGGAATCATTGTCTCCCATCGTCCCTTGTCTTTAGTTCCACAGCCTAAAGGGGAAAATGAGGGGCTAAATAAATATCCTGAAAATCGCCATCGGTAAGCAGAGATCCTGATTTTGTTGCCCATACAAAATTTTCTACTTTGTTTCTGTTTGTTTTGGTGGTAGTGGGGATCAGACTTAGAACATCCTGTATGTCAGACAAATGCTGAGCTACAGCCCTAGCCTTGGGCTATCTTGACATAAATATTCAATATTTATATTCAATATTCATAAATAGTCAATGCTCACACTTTATCCATGGGCTCACACTCAGTCTCTCCGGAGTTGAGCAGAACTACATCGTTTACAAAGGGTGTGAAAGAGATGAGTAAGATCAAAGAAACTATTCAGCATGGACGCCTCAGCACATGAACAATGCATCATAAGGTGGCCGTTAACCCAAATGCTGCCAGAGAGGAACAAATGAGGTAAAGGAAAGGAAAACCACACATCTATGCCTACAGAGAAGTCTCCTACCTGCATCTGATCCGGCTGAAGTACAAAAAAACCCTGCAACATCACAATAAACTATAGTTAGAGAGTAGCAGAAGACAAGGAGGGTCTAGCTCACCCATCCTGATAGTAGATAAGAATCATATAAAAGAAAAGTCATTAAGGCTCAGGATCTCTGATTTATTGACAAAGGTATTTGGGCTGCGAAGATACTTGGAATGGCTTCTGACCATTTGCTAAAGACAGACCCGAGGGAGAAGACTGCTTTCTGTGTGTGGATTAAGAATTCATTCTGCAAAATTTTGGGGATTTGCAATCAAATTGTTGTGCTCATGCACAGCCTCGTGGAGGCCGAGGGAGAGGCAGTAAGAATGAAATTTAAATATGAAATTTGCTTATGTTTTATACAGGTCTTATATATTAGCCTGAAGGTAATTTACTCAACAATTGGCAAGAATTCTGTGCATCAAAGCTTTATGGTGTGAAAATGTTTGCTTTGTGATATCGTATTAATGATCAACAGTAGTTCTGTCCTTTAGAACAATTAGGATTACAGAGTTTTGGGTGAGGGGTCTTTAACTTGAACTACACTTTGCTTGAGAGTGATAAAGTTGCATGCTTTAATCAATCTCATCACCACAGTCAGGGCTAGTAACAACAGAAGGACAAGTGCTGTGGTCAGCCTGAAGTTGCCCCCAGTACATTATGTTCAACATGCAAATTAGCTCTTCAGAGAATCAACAGGAGAACTGCTGCCATGGTAACTCCTGGGCAACTAGAGGAGGGGAGAGATCAAAGTATGTGTTGGAGGCTCCTTATGTCATCCACCCTGTCTGCTTCAAAACTATCAATATAGTAATCTAGACATGGATGGAACAATTAAGAATAGAGAATGGGAGCTGGAGAGATGGTTCAGTGGTTAAGAGCACTGATTGCTCTTCCAGAGGTCCTGAGAGTACCAATCCCAGCAACCACATGGTGGCTCACAACCATCTGTAATGAGATCTGATGCCCTCTTCTGATGTGTCTGAAGATAGCTACAGTGTACTTATATATATATAATAAATATATCTTTAAAAAAATAGAAAATGGACCAAAGAATGAACATGGGGAGAAGAGGAAATAGTGTTTATAATTTTTCTCACTCTTTCCATAGCTATAAATCAGACATTCTATTAACTTTTCCACAGGTCTCATGGGTTCCCTGCGTGATTTAGTCTAAGGGATGGGAGAAGTTGAGTAGAAATATCAATCAAACTTTTTCTTGCTACGTCCTAAGACAGGCTCAAATGGAAGAGAACCATGTGGCTAGGCTTGCATTGCTTCACGAAGGGGTAGGTGTGGGTGGGTGGGTGGTGGGTGGATGGGTGGGTGGGGGAGTATGGGTATTTCCTACCCTTCCTCTTCTGATTTCTGAAGACAGCATTATAATTTTTCATAGTTATCTTTACCTCACTCAGTGTTTTCAGGCTCAATGTACATCTCTAATGATCATTAAGTCAATTTTATTCCTTAATCACAAAGATTAAAGATGTATGTAGAAACGAATAAAAAAGTGTGTAAAATAAATTAATTGCAGATAAATTATGTACGACGAAGAACTTAACAGATGTTTTTGGAAACTTTTTCAACTCACCAAGTCACCATTCATCTTGTTAGCTTGCAGAGTCCACCGCGAGCCCTAGAGCAGACAGATTTTGTTGTGAGATATCCTTTTCCGATGATAAGGAAGAGAATGACATAACTTTCAAAGACCACTATTACCTGTTGGTCCAAAAGTGCCCAGAACATGGGCAGTGGGATATAAAGGAACAGTACCCTGGTCAGGGCCTTCACATCTGCGATGAGATGCTTCTGCAGGAAGGAAGAAAGAGTGGGCAGAATTGCCAGAAGTTCCAAATGTGCTTTTCTTGCTTAGAGTAAAAATGGTCAAAACGGTGAAAGAAGAGGTCAAAGGTGCCAGGAGAAAAGAATTCGAAAGATTTCATAGAATTTTGGGGTATTTCTGTAGTTTCCACTTACTGGATATTTTTCTGCTGCCCAGTCTAGCCAGTGTTGTCGCTTCGGAAGGTCCCCAGAACGGTTCCTGAAGCGGTTGCAGATAGCAAACTAGGGCAGAGACCAGAATCAGAGCTAGACACAAAGAAAGTACCCCCTGATTATCCCAATTCTTTATTCCTGTCAAACACGGGCTTCGAATTTTATCAAACACTGAATTCCAATAGCTGAGGTGTAATTTTTTTATCTTTCCTTTTTTACTAATAGCATCATATATAAGTGTACTCAGAAGATTTTTGCCTACTAAAACTTGACTTCTTCTAAAACCTTAATGGTCAGGTAGAGGCAAGCAGGACCAATTTAAACTCAGTGTGTCAAAAGGTAGGCTCCTAGAAGGAAGATGGTTGAGAAAACATGCCCATGTGTGGAGAGCCACGAGTTTAGCATGCCACCTTTCCTTTCTATTGAAAAGGGCAAGCAGGCAAGCAGTTCATAAACTTACCCATATGCATTTGATAACTTGAGCCACTATGTTCCCTTCAGGAGGTGGTTTTCTGTACATCTTGCTTCCCATTGCAAACACAACTGCAGCGGAATCACAGACAACGTGCTTAGCTTCTCAGAACACTCTGCATCAAATCTCACAGAGAACTGACTTCGGAGTAGCCAAGGGACGATAGTGGTTAATTGTTGGGAGATATTCACGGAGAACTTCAAGGGGTAGCGGAGATAGAAGTCATCTTCCGCCTCCCAACTTTGGTTGGTTTTTCTTTCCTGAGTGCAAGCTCTGCTGTCCCCTCCTTCACATGACCATTGCCACCTCCCCTGTTCTACCTAGGAAAATGTCTACCCTTAAATGTTAAAATGTCCACCAGCTTACTTCTCATTTTCTAGTCAGTTCTTTCTTCAGACTGATGCCAAATTAAAATTCTCTTTCCATGATCTGCCTTTAAAAATCTCCAAATTCATAGCAGGCAAAGCCTCCTTAAATTCATGGTTATCCTATCACCTACTGAAGAATTATAATTATAAGTAAATTGCTAATCATTTTACATACCTCAACTGATTTAGTCCAACAAAACATGTGCTATGGTTTCCATTTTAAACACGAGTAAATTGAAGATTAAATAAACTAAATACCATGTATAAGATTTCATGGGTAGAAATTGCCATAAATAAAATTTTGGCATGGGGCCTCCTACTTTCTCAGCATTAGCATGACAAAACCTAGAATCACTTGGGCAGTCTCTATGCCTGATTAGCTTAACCAGGGTAACTGAAGTGAACAAAATGAATGGCATCATTTCCCGGGGAGGGCCATGACCAAATGTGCCTGAGCACTCTCATGCATCTGCTAGCTCATTGCTCTGTGCAGTGTTGTAATGGGGGTGTAATGTGATCAGCTGCTTAAACTTCTTGCTGCCTTGACTTCCCTGCAATGGTGCACTAATCCTTGGAACTGAGCCAAACTAACCCATTCTCCCTTAAGTGGCTTTGGTCAGGGTATTTTATCACAGCACCAGGATGCGAAGCTTTACCAACCACCATGAAGAAGTTCATTTGCACATCCTTGTATTATGCACTGTACTTGACGCTGTGGGAATGTAGGGAGAAAGCACACGGCCCCTCCCCTCAAAGAAGCTCACTTAACCTATGACTTCTCTTACTTAGTACCCTATACTCTAACCACTGTCCATCATTTCCTGTCTCCACGCCCCAAAACATAGTCTATCCTGTTAGGATTCTCCAGCTCATTCTATGTATCATAACCTACATCTTCATTTCTTAGTTTTCCCTTTATTTGCCAAGGAGCTGGCAATAATCTACTTCCCCTCTTCCATTCCCCTTTCCGCTCTTTTTTTTCTCCTTCCTTTCATCTGTGTGACAGGGTATCTCTTTACAGCCCACTCTGGCCTTGGACTCACTAAGTAACCTAAGCTGAACTTTAATGCATGATCCTCCTGCCTCTTCCTCCAGAGCGCTAGGATTACACATGTGTCCCTACTTTGGAGTTCTATGCTTTATTTGAGGACTTTGCTTCATTGCTTGTTCTTTAAATGCTATCGTGCCTTTAGAAGTTGAGCCTAGGTCTTCTTTACTGCCTTCCTCTTATTTTGTCGGTCTTCTATTTTAAAAGCTAATTATTTTAAAGGCTGTACCTTTAACCCAATTGTTTTTCTCTGCGACCTATAACAGTATTTTCATATAACTATCCGATGATGCACTTAGATGTCCCAAGAGCACCTATAATGCAAACACGTCCTAAACAAATCCATCAGCATCGCTTTAACCTGTTCATCCTCACTATCTCAATTAATGATCTATTGTCTAGCCTGTGGTTCAAGCTGATTAATGGTTCTATTATCTAACCTGTAGTTCAAGTCAGAACCCTGTATTCAACGATGTCTTATCTTTTCCCTCACTTCACAGATCCCACGGTACCCAGGCTTTCGAACTTGGAAGGGACCGAGACTAGGTGAGCCAAGAAAGGCACTTACCTCAAGAACAAAACTTAAAGGAGTACAACAAATACCACAAACAAGATCAATATTAGCCTTGCCCCACCCTTAACCCAATTTCTCCTGCATAGTGCGAGCCACTGAAAAAGTAAAACACCACAAAAAAGAAAAATCTAACAACTATTTCTTTGCTCAAAACTCTTTTCTGATGATTTTTTTTCACAATGAAGTTTAATTCTTTCATGGCCTAAATTATTCCTTATTATTTTGTTTCTAGAAGTTTATATTCTTTGTTGCTCTCCCTTTTGCTCCAGATAACCTGAATTGTCCAAAGCCTTTGAACAGCCATGATATCTCCCATTTAAAGACACCAACCATATCTTCTTTCTGTATGGTCTCTTCTTTGATGAACTGTTGCTCATCCTTGAGATCTTTTTTTTTTTTTTCTTTTCTTTTTTTCGGAGCTGGGGACCGAACCCAGGGCCTTGTGCTTGCTAGGCAAGCGCCCTACCACTGAGCTAAATCCCCAACCCCCATCCTTAAGGTCTTATCTTAGAATTTTCTCTGTAGGCGAACCCTTACGACCTCCAGAGTGTTCATCAGAAGCCCTTCTATAAAGCTCCATAGTTTTCTCTATAATTTCATGGTTGTGACACTGACTGTTCTATATGGCAAATCCTGTTTTATTTTTCTGGATTATTTTTCCTGTATATATACATTCTTTGAGAATATGAACTTATAACTGTCTAAATCACCATATGGTTCCAATACCTAGCACAGAATCTATTACATAGGAAATGTTATTAGCACCATAAGATTCAGCCACTGACTAACAAGGACAGATACCACCTACTTAGCATTATAAACCCGAAATCTTTTCTGAGCTTCATAATTGCTTTAATGTCTGAAGGTTAATATTGGTCAGTGATATAGAGAAGCTGCCATGATAATAAGTGGAAAAAACAAAAAGCGCTTGTGGAAAATATTTAGCATTGAAGGGAAAAGAAAGCAGAGAGTATTGGATCATGGCTCCCCCAGAATACATTTGTTTGGGATTGGGAACCCTATTACTTTCAGCCTTTCTGGTAGAAAAGAATCAGACCAAACACTGAATCTCTGGACTCCCTTTCCTCTATTGAGCTCTTTATGTGTTTGGACTGGATATATTCCAGAGGGGTGTCACCCAGAGGCTCAGATGAGACACGTTTCCAGGTCAATGACTAGAAACAATCACACCCAAGCCTCCCCTTAGGGGACTGGCCTAAACTAGCAGGCCCGCATATCCCCGTCTTTTCCAGGACAAGGTTCTCAGTGCTAAAAGAATGCCACTTAATCTAAGTTGCATTACTTCCTAACCCAACTCCCCTTTAATTCTCTTTGTTCAATGGGAAATTCTTTGGGAGCTTTGCAGAGCAGAGGGGAAAAAAAAGCTAAACCTGGAAGCTGCTTTGAAATGCCCAGGCAATCAAAAGTAGCATCTACTTACCAGAAAAATAAGTATTGGGTAACATAAACTAGTTCGAGACAGAGGTTCGATTATCTTAGTTCCTTCCTTGCATATTTCAGCAATAAGCAACGGGCTTCAATTCTGACTACACATAAGAATCACTTGAGAGTGCCAGGCCTTGGTGGCATACACACTTAATCCCAGCACACAGGAGGCGAGGCAGTTGAGAGGGTGGGGGTGGGGGAGAATCACCTGAGATATATAAAACTTTTAGGCACTCAAACTCCTGATTGGCAATCCTACATGTACTCCAAAAAGTTTTTTTTTAAAGGCTTCTTTGAAATTGATTAATTATGTGACTGTAGCACTTTAAAAGTGGTTTACCGGACTGGAGAGAAGACTCAGAAGTTAAGAGTATTTGCTGCTCTTTCAGAGGACCTAGGGTAGATTCCTAGACTACATGGTTGCTTACGATTGTCTCTAACTCCAGCTCCAGAGGGTCTGATGCTCTCTTCTGGCCTCTGTGGGCACTAAACACACATGTGACACACAAATATATACTGGTTACACGGAACATAAAAATAAAAAAATAATAATTTCTGATTTCATTCATAATTTATCTTCAAAGCCAAAGGGAGCCCACTACAGTGACGCTTGCCCGATAGGGTTAGTGTAAACGTTCAATGAAATAGTAGAGTGCCTACGTGATGCCTTCCCTGTGTCAGGGATCAATGGCTGTTCACACCCTTTCCCACCACACTCACCAAGTGCCAGCACCATGAGCAATCCTGGAACTCCAAAAGCCAGTGCATAGCAGTCTTGGCCAAAACACTTCACATCTCCTGAAGAAAACAGGAAGGAAAGAGCAGTGGCGAATCACAAGTCTGCAATACTTTACTCTCTAAGGTCAGGCTCTTGGTGTAGACATAGCTATCCTCTCTTCTTCCCATCATCCCACCCATAACCCTTCTTTTAAATCAGACCAATCAGAACTAAAAACGTCTCCCACGTATTTTTAAACCCATGGGAAAGGGGAAGCTGGACCACCTGAAGCTGTGAATTGCGTTTTGGTTGGCCAGAGTGCAGCCCTACACATCCAGCCCCGTAGAAAGAATGCTAACCTCTCAGCATGGGTGTGATGAACGTGGAAATCAAGCTCCCCGCATTGATGGCGAGGTAGAAGACTGAGAAGTATCTAGTCCGTGCCTCTGCCTGCAATGAGACAGATCATCAGAGAACTGTGTCTCTCAGCTCCACCCCACTCCATGATAAAAGACAAACAAAGCTTCAGGTTCAGATTGTGCTCCCCGGCATGTGTCCATCTGGTTAACTCTCTAATACAGAGGCTGGCCGACTCTTGACGAGCTTTTACTCACCTTCGAAACTCAATGACTTAAGACCTGGGGAGAAGTAATCAACCTGTCCTCAATGCCATTCCTGTGTCTTATACATATCTATTATACTACTAATTTATTTGTATTAAATATCCATTTTATTCAGTGTATCGTGAGTTTCTTCAGGGCAGACATTCTATTCTGTAACGTTTAGTACCTAGAAAAGATGCTAACGTATATTAGACATTCAGCAAATGTTTACTGACTGTGTCAATAAAGCAAATGACTCCTTGAGTTAATGGATATATTTCGTGAAGCGTATGGTAAGACAGCGTAGTGCAGCCATTACTGATCTAGGAGGAAAGTCTAACCAGAGGTTCAGGGAGATAGATCTTCCAGGGAGTGCCAAAGGGAACCCGCTGGCCTAGAAGTGGCTGGCAGAAGCTTGAGGGTGAGTCTGCTCTATTCATTGAAATATGTCTGTGAGTGAGGTTTTTAATAGGTGACCTATTACAGAGGGTGTACTTCACTCTGGCACTTCAGCTCTTCCTGGCGAACTAGAACAATCAGTCCTTCCCAGGCTCAGTTTGCGGTGTGTGCTTTGCTCCTTCTTTCTCATTCCCGTGCACATGTACTGTTGCTTTTCTAACTCCTGTAGCTCACTGTGCACGGAAGCTGGTCTGCCAAAGGGTTGTCATTTCTCCAGGGTCAGCTAGCTATTAGAATCCGTGGATCCCAGAATAAAGCGTGCTGAGTAACCCAAGCCATCTGCACGGCAAGAGAAGCATAGGAAGATAGGACACACAGACAGAGAACAGGGACAGGAAGACCTAACAGACCTTGTGCTACAGAGAAGAGTAAGGAGGGAAAGAGGAGCTTACAGACTAGGGAGGGGAGAAACAGAACCAGGATACACAGCTATGGGAGAAGGAAGAGATTCATGAAGAATAATGTGTGTGTGTGTGTGTGTGTGTGTGTGTGTGTGTGTGTTTAAAAATAGGGATTTAGAAGTATTTGGGGCTGGAGAGATGGCTCAGTGGTTAAGAGCACTGGCTGCTCTTCCAGAGGCCCTGAGTTCAATTCCCGGTGATGCCATGGTGGCTCACAACCATCCCATGGCAATGGGATCCGATGTCCTCCTCTGCTGTGTCTGAAGATATGGGCAGTGAATTCATATACATAATCTTAAAAAAAAAGAAGTATTTGGTAGTTCAAGAATAGATTGTTCCCTGTCCGTTTGTCATATTTCTCAAATGTGCTCACTTTCATTTTGGTCATATATCCCCCACTGGTGATGGAAAATGTTATGAAGAAATCAATCCCATAAATCTGAGTTCAAGAAATGAAAGCTCTAGGAACAGTTACGTATGATTATCTCCTTGGGTTTTGTTTGCTCATTTGCATTTTGTTTTGAGCCAGCATCTTGTGTATCCTGGGCTGGCCTTGACATAGATATGTATCCTAGGATGACCTTGAACTTCTGATCCTCCTGCCTCCATCTTCCAAATGCTGGAACTATAGGCATGGGCCACCACACTCAGTTTATACCAGGCTGGGGACTGAACGCAGGGTTTTGCGGATGCTACACAAGTTCTCTACCAAGGGAGCCACATCGAAGCATCCTTGTTGCTTATCTTATTCAGTCTCTGGATCCTTATTTTTCAATTTTTCAGCCTTCCATCATATGACATGTCCACCTCCCACCCTGGCTACTTTCTTTTAACTGACCTTTAGTTTCCTCTATGCTGTTGATCAGCATCCAGTACAGAATCAGCTCTCCAGACCGGACTTGATCAACGGGAGTCCCTCAGTCTTAGCAAATGCCTACTGGATAGGTTCCCCATTTGGATGCTGGTTACACACTCATAAAATTCAGAAATAACAAGACCCTTACATGTTCCTCTTCAAACTGGTCTCCGCCGAAAGCTGCCACACAGGGTTTGATACCTCCTGTTCCCAGAGCAATTAGACTCAGACCAACCAATGATAAGATTCTGAAATGAAGAGACAAGGATGCTAGAACCATGTGGATACCAAACCAACTGTAGAGATGGGCTACAAAGGTACACAGGAGAAAAAAAAGGATATTCAAAGATAACGTCTTCTTAGCACATCTACCTTGTGCGTCCTTTCTATTTGCTGTCATTCCAAGAACTACTCATGAGCACTTAATCATCTTCACCTTTGAGGTTCTGCTAAGAATTGTATTGCTTAGAAGACCCAATGCTCCATAGTTCTCTGTATCCTCTGCATGCATCAAGTGGAAGAAGGCATGCAGGGACTCGGAATCTAGCATACCACTTTTTAATATCTTATTTTAGCAATTCAATTGAAAGATCATGGACGCTACTCTTGTATACCCTTACTAATTACAAAGTAAAACATTGATATTTATCATAATAAATAGAAATGGCATCTATAAGTTTTATGGAACAGGGATAAGAAGATATTTGGTGTTTATTACTTTTCAAATAAAGTAAAAAAATTCAACTCAGAGTGTACATATATATGTATATATATATGTATTAAATTGGTTACATATATTAAAATCTAACCATAAACACTGACACCTGAAGTAAAGAGAGACAGGAAAATGGTAATATGTAGAACTATACATGCATAGACATACCCCAAGCTTTGGTTATAACTTTTCTAATATAAGTAAATAAATGGATGAGTAAATAAAAGCATAAAAGGTTTTCTTACTTTCAAGCACATAAAGAGTTTTTATAAAAAGCATATTAATTAGGCATTCTACTTGTCTTTGAATGTTTATTTAATAAAAAACCAAGACCTGGTAATTTAAGAAAGGATTCCGTTGCCTGTAATCCTTTTCATTTTAATAAGTTTGGCAGTAAAATTATACGTTGGAAAATCAAGGAGAATCTCTGATATAAATGAAATACCACCTGTAGTGAGTCTCTGAGACATACACCTGCCTAATGTAAGGCAGTTAAACGGGTTCCATGATTTTACTCACGTATGTAGCATTTTTCCTCCCAGTATTGGTATGGCACCCAAAGACTTGAATACATGACCAAGAACATACACCAGGGAGAGATAGATGATTGTCCTGTGAAGAAAGTTAAATCAGTCAGTGTATTGTTCAGAGACGTGTTCACCCTGTTCTCAGTAAACAGAGGAGACTGGAGCGGAGGAGGAGAGAAGGAACTGGAGAACAGAAACAATGGATGGAGTACACAAGGGAGGGAAAGGGAGTGTGATTCTTCATCAGTAGCATTGCTTGGGGGTTGCTAATGTTTCTTTCTAGTTCCCTTCCCAGATCTGCTCTCTGCTCAGCTCTACACACAGAGCAACTCTACTTCTACACAGACCTGACAGAAACTAGGTGGATTTGCAGCAAGCAGAGCAAGTGATGCTTTCAGTCAATAGAACTAGACAGCTCCACTTGTCCTGTCTTCTCAAGAAATGCCTCTTAGCTCTAGGGAGCAAGAAGAAAGATGGGTGACAAGTAAATGGGAGTCAAAGGGATTTGAGGTTCCTCTGGGTAACTTGGACACTTGGGCTAACTGTAAACCCTAGGGTGATTTCCACACAGATAATTTGCCAAAGATAGGGAAGCACAAAGGACTTATGCTGTTCGGTGATAAAAATCACGCAATTGGTAAAAACTATCTGTTAAGTTATTTTTCCAATAGACTTGAATAGCAGATAAGTAGCTCATTGTGGAATTCCAAGAAGAACATACGTAGAGCTCTACACACTGACATGACACAATATTGCTCATATATTCTATGTGTATTACCATAAGTGGGATGTATACAGTGTATATTATCATATAAATGAGATGATAATGCTATCACCCTCAGAATTATACAGTTTCTATTTATCATTTTAAAGTGTTTTATGCTAGTGTCAAATATAGAGAATGCAATTAAAGTGCCAGGAAGCCCCTAGAGGTACCAGGAATCTCAACTTGTGGGTTCCTCATCCTAAACATCTAATCTTCTTAAATTAGTTTTCTGGGGGTTAAATCCTTGTTGAAATAAAAAGAAAAAAAAAACAGAAAGAACGGCAATAAAAAGAAATGGAAAGAAAACTAGTTATCATGAACCTAAAGGAGATGATGCTAAATTGTCAGAGAGGAACAAAGTAAATAGGGCTGGAGAGATGGCTCAGTGGTTAAGAGCTCTTGTCATCTTTGCAGAGTTTGAATAACGTCATTGGTTCACAGACACCGTAACTCCAGCTTCAAGAGACCTGATGCCCCCTCCTTGCCTCCGCAGGCACTCATCCACATGTGGCATCCACATGTGGACACACAGACATACACATAAAAATAACAAAACTAAATCCTTAAGATCTCCTTACACAAGAGTTTCTGGGTGCCCATTTCCTCTTACATAGCTTGGATTCTGGGAGAGGAAGAAGGGAAAGGCTTTTAGCAGTTGTTCAGAAAATCACTTCCTGAATGTTTAAACAATCTTCCTAGTGTAAATACTCTACCTCCAAGATAACACTGAAAAATACACACACACACACACACACACACACACACACACACACACACACTCGAGGTGGGGGCAGTTAGCACAAGCATAAGACAGAGAGATACAGGGAGGGGACAGTTTGAACATATAAGTGCTCCTTTCCCTCCACTGAGGGAAGGCTGCCACCTCAGGTTTAAAAAGCAGAAGAAGAGCCACTTGCTTCCAGGTTTTTTAAAGTCAGGAATTAAGTGTGGTGGCGGGAATAGCAAATGTATCCCACTGGACTGTAGCCATCACTCTATTTGTGTATGAGGGCTCTCCCATTTATGCCCCCAAACATATACATATGTCTAGAAGGGAAAAATTAGCCCAGTTTTAAATCATTCCCAATCTAAACGAGATATCAACAAGCTCCCCCAAAGTGAGTTGTTTAAAACAAAAACAAGGCCCAAAGCAAATAAAAATCATCTTCTTACTATGCACACCTGTTCACAGATTCAATGACGTTTTAGACAATAGTGCCTGGGCTCAATTATGGAAAAAAGACAGCAGTGAAAACATTTTAGGTTCCCTTTCCATCTTTCAGTTTAGAGACAATGCATATAAAAACGAAGTGGTGGCCAGTGATGAGATTTGGAGTTAGGACTGAGGAGGTCGAGCGTGCACGCTGCCGCACACTCAGAGCTCGGAGAATTGCATAGCTGATTCAACATGGAGACATAAGGAAGCCAGGATAAAAGACAGCCAACGTGAACAGCAATCTGCAATTATAAATGCAGACTGCCATTTGAACTCCAGGGTCCACTCTGAGAGGCTGTCTGCGTATAGCTGAACTAGACACCCCGAGACGTGCTAACGGACAGTCAGTCTGTGGAAAGGGAAATGTAAGAGTTTTGCTTGGTAGAAATCTGACAGTTAGCAAAGAGCTAAGTAAACAAAATGCCAAAGTGGAGGCCGATCAAAACCAACCCAGAAATATAACAGTAAGTGAATGAGGAAAATACAGAATTATGGAAGGCAAGGAATGATGAACAGGCTGAATTACTAAGTACAACACTCAGAGTGAGCAAGAATCTAGACACAAATATTGTTAATTTGTTAACAGAGGCCATCATCTCTATCCTGAGAAATTTTAGTAGAGGAGAAAGGTGATTTATATAGCATTTTCTGCTGAAACTACCACAGTTTGCTCTCATTAAAGCCATTTGAACTCGAACAATGTGAAAACATATTACATATAATTAATCTCCTTATGCTCCTGATTATTTGGACAAATAAGGGATGGCCAACAAACATCCCTTATTTGGATTGGATTGAGTTAAACTGTGTTCTTTTCCATTGACTTACACTTCTCTGTCATGAGAAACGATGCTTTTTGAAATCTGTGGCAGTGGTTTAAAGAGGAACAAAATAGGAAAAGAATTCAAGATTTTCATTTGATTACTTGAAAATACTAGAAGCTTGTACAAGAGTCCAGTACAGGACACGATTCTAACTCTGAGGGAGAATTTGAAAACTGGAGAAAATCATTTAGGTAGTGGTGATAATTCTGTAAAAATTCAAGACTTTTGGGTTTGTGTAGTCTATGTAAATTATACTTCAGTAAAAGTAAGTTTAAAAAGCTAGCAAGATTGAGTCAAGAGTACAAATGAAGAGTATTAAGCTTCCTGCAAAATATTCAGGAAGCTATAGTTCACCAAATCCTAAAATTTTACTTCTTCAATCTCAAAGGAAGTTATTCTAAAAATATAACTTCGAGTCAGCACTGCAGAGTAAAGGAGGGGAAAAACATGTTCTATAATTGAATGAATAGACCATAGCTTATGTTATCTATTCCTGACGTAATTCCAGTCTGTATCTGAATGAATTCAATGATTACTACACAAGTAACAAATGCAGCCACTTGCCCACTATGCCTCTCTGAAGAGAGTGCATTCATATATACACTATGTGAATGTAAGTGTGTGCACAGGCACACTTATACCAAATTGAGTTGTAAATCGGTGTTTACAGTTATAAGTCTGTGCTGGTTAATTTCAACTGTCAACTTGACAAAACTAGAATCCCCAGGGAGGAGAGTCGTAATGAGGAATAATCTAGATCTGTCTGGTTGGCCTTTAGCCACGTCTATGGATGTGTGTGTGTGTGTGTGTGTGTGTGTGTGTGTGTGTGTGTGTGTCCTGAATGTTAACTGATGTAATAAG
This sequence comes from Rattus rattus, assembly GCF_011064425.1. Taxonomy (NCBI): domain Eukaryota; kingdom Metazoa; phylum Chordata; class Mammalia; order Rodentia; family Muridae; genus Rattus; species Rattus rattus. The sequence continues at coordinate 21,640,191 of NC_046157.1, forward strand.
ACACAACCCACTATAGGTAGAGCCATTTCTTAGGCCAGCGGTTCCAAAAATATTAGAGGGAAAAGCTAGCTGAGTTAAAACAATCAAGGTCGAGTTTTCTCTCTCACTGCTCCTGGCTCAAGGACTGACGTGATTAGCTGCTTAAATTCCTGCCTTGACTTTGCCAAGTGATGACAATAACTTAGAATTGCAAGCCAAGTCTCTCCCTCCTATGTTTCTTTTCTTTTTTTGTGGGGGGGGAGGAGTCAGGATATTTGTCATAGTAACTGAGGTGAAACAAAGACTAGTTCTATCAAAGTGTAGGTCTACAAACACAGTACCACACAGCCAAACTACTCCGGGAAATCATACATACTTACCTTTCCCTTTGGAGATTTGACAGGACATATTAACTTCTTGGAGACTAAAGGAGGCTATGCACTAAGGAAGGATTTTTTTTTAAATGTTTCCAAAACAATCTAGAATTTTTCTATACTAATTTTACCATACAATCTTTTATTTCCATGCATAAGTCATCACATACAGTCACATTTTTCAAAGTGTATACGTTGAGACCACTAACTCAGAAAAATGCCCGGATGACAAATCCACAGAATACTACTAAATAACATGTGTCAATAGCTAATCGTTTGCCCATGAGGACAATGCTATAGAGGCCAATTGTGACTTTATACCTTGTCTGCTGCTTCTATTTTTAGGAACAGGAGAACTGAACTAAATGGAGTATTATGTTAACTTGTAGAAATCTTTATTAGATCCCAAAGAAGGAAACAACAGAAAGGCAGAGACTGTAAACAGAGAGGGTTTGGCAGTGTCTGAAAAGAAAGGGTGATAAGATACTGAAGGAGGTGGGGTCACTGAGTCTGGAGACATTGTGGGGAAAGGAGCAAATAACCAAAGTATATCTCTACAAATAGAACTTTACCAGTAACAACATTGACCTCTCTGAGAGAACATAAGATTCTTGTCCTAAGCTACTGAGTGAAAGACTTGCATTGTCTATCCTGGAGAGGTACGTGTCTGACAGTATTTTTTGGTTTGGGGGGGGGGTTTGTTTTGTTTTGTTTTTGTTTTTGTCTTTGTTTTTTTTTTGTTTTTTTTGTTTTTGTTTTTTTTTGTTTGTTTGTTTGTTTGTTTTTTGCTAGAAGACAAATGATTAGGAGTTCTGGGTAACATTCTAGATAATGAACTTGTGAGGTTTCTTGGGGCTGTAGTCTGCCATTGTCCTTACTTGAATTTTCCCAGCCAGGAGTCAGCAATGGCCGCACCCAAGATAGGAGTGAAATAGCAGAGGCTGCTGAAGGCGTGGTAGACAGAGGTGGACGTGTCTTCATTCCAGTGCAGGAAATACAGGAAGTACAAGGTCAGCACAGCTGGGTGGAAATGGAAGAAGACAAATGGGAGACAAAATAAGATAGGCATAACAAAACGATTCACGGAGAAATACATTTGATCTCTGGGCTCTACAGGTGATCCTGGTCTTCCGCACTCCTATTAGGGAAATAACTGGGTGATGACTACCAGGCAGTAGAAGCAGGACCCATGGGAACGGTGAAAGTAAATGAGGCATGCTGGATACACAAATACAATACCCACCCCTTCAGTCTCTGTGCACCCATAGCGTCATTTAGCTGTGAGAAGTTAACACAGAGCTTCCTATGGCCCTTCCTCCCCTCCTTCCCAGCAACGACACAGTTCAATGCGACTTACAGGACGAGAGCTTTTTCCAACTTGTGTTCTTACTGGTTGTGCGTGGGCCCTGAGGGCCTTTTCAAATCTTAACCAGCATGAGTTATTAAATAAAATTATATGAGGCATTTACTATCATGATCAGAGGAAAAGATCAATTTATGCCAAGGCAAAGAGAATGGGCAAAGTGCATGCAAGGAAACCAGGCTGCAATAAACATAAGCAGAGAAGACTCGGGTGCTGAATTACCTTTCATGCCATAATAGGAAAATCGCTCGCAGAATTCATTCACCACAATGAAGGCGATGCTGACTGGGTAGCTGGAGCCAAAGATTTTCTATTCAAAGAAAAGGCAAGGTTAACAAATGAGCATTTTCCCCATTTAAACTACCTTGTTACTCTTCAACTAAAACATATCTTGAAATATACGAAGACGTTCACATCATTTTCCCCAGGCTGACCTCTGTTTTAAGATCTTCCTGCCTCAGGCTCCCCAAGGCTCAGATTGCAGGTAAACCCTGCTATGTCTGGATAGCTCATCCCTAAATTGTTGTCATCAGTTAGCACAAAGCAGTGGTCTCTTCATAATGTTGTCCTATGTTGTCATGACATAGGTTGTGGTCTCTTCATATGTTGTCATACTAATCATGCTTATGTTACTGATGTGGGAGTAAAAAGTTCAAATCTTCCTTCTCCCTTTATTAGGATGGGACTAGCCAAACATTCCTTGATTGGGACCCACTCATCTCCCTAGAGTATCTCAATAAAAGCCTATGGCTCTAGGCAAGAGGATGAGCATAGTTATTGCTAAGAATAAATGGAAATGGTAACCTTTGGAGCACATGATATTCAGGCAGTCAGAGCCAGATAGGTCACTATTCTTCTTAGCTCTACTACAGGGACTGACTGGTCCCATCTGCCATGGTCACCATTCTGAGGGAAATCTTGACAATTTGCTGACTTCTCTTTCATAGCCTGCTAGATTCAGGCAGGGAGTTCAAAATGGTGGCCAGGCACTCCTAAATATAAGCTGATTGATCACCTTAACTCTGGGAGAGAAGTTTGAAGTCCTATGAAATTAAGGGTCCACTTTTCCTACTAGCATGCTTCTGTAATATTTCCTTTTAAATTTGGTTTGTATTTATGTACATATGTGTTTGTATGTGTGAGAGTTTAAGTATGTGGGTGCCCACAGAGACCAGAAAAAGAGGTTGGATCTCCTGGAGCTGGAGTTACAGGTTGCTGCGAGCTGTCTGACTTGGGAACCAGGAGCCAAACTCTGGTCCTTTGGAAAAGCAGCAAGTGCTCTCAACCGCTGAGCCAGCTCTCCAGCAGCAAGATTTTCATTTTCACGCTATACATTAGAGAAGCTGTGCTATCTTGTGAACTATGTAAAATAATAAAGACCACATTTTATTTTAAATCTCTTTCCATAAAGATAGCTCCACTAACATGGACAGGGGACAAACATTCAAACATTAACATGAGGTTTATATTTTCTCTTATTTCATAGGTATGTGCCTCTCTTTAACCACCCTGACCAAGACATGATTAACTACATACATGTTACTGCATGGTAACAACTTGATTGACAGATGCAATGAATTGGAATTATTACCTTTGCAGCTCATCTTGAGAACTAGGTACCACAGAGTTTATTTAACATTAGCGGGTGTACACTCTCACTAATTGGATTAACACGCAATCCTGACGTAAGTGATACCACTACTCAGCTCTGTGTTTCAATTCTGTTATTTCAAAGAAATAAGAATCATACTGACCTCCTGGTTAGTACTAAAACCTCAGCCAATTATTGGTTGTTGTGACTGTAGCCTTTCTACTGAGAGGATTTTACTATGATCTGAGGATCGAGTGAGGTGATAAATTCGGAAGTGCTTTAACAAGTACACAATGCAAAAATATTACTCTTTGTTCCCCCCTCCGACCTCCCACTGCAAAGTAGGGACACTTAGTAACTGAGAGTGGGTCTATTCTAAAGCTTCTGTCGGTGTCCAGAAAAAGGAAGGCTCTGCACACAAGGGGAACTAAAGGCTGAGTTTTGGTATTGGTAAGGAAAGAACAATCACACACAGTTCTCCAGACAGGAATGCTTGCCAAGTCTCCCTGGACATTCAAAGTGCTTTTTCTCCCCCAGGGAATATGCAGTGAAATAGAGCAAAACTCTGGGGCCCAACTGGAAAAAAAAAAATCCGGCTAACCCACCCTGTTGCTTCCTTCCCGAAACAGAAGAAACGAAAATTAATTTTCAGGTGAATTCTAATTCCACGAGAGAGTAGTTTTTCTGCTCTAACACAGTTCAGCACGAAGTTGCAACAGCCAAGGAGGAACTTCGGAAGACTTACGTATGCTGTTACTCTCTTACCGTCTGAGACAAACTGAACTTCGGGACTCACCGGAGGTGACTTCTTTGGAGGGCTCGGAGGTCTAGGCAGCATCTCCTCAGTAGAGACAGGTGAAAAAAGCGTTTCCTTGGACTCATTTTTCTGGAAAGGATTCATAGCTGGCTCCTTACTCTCTCTCTCCTCAAGCATTTGGCTTCAGTAGGCAGTTAGGACTGCTGCCAGCCTACAGTGAAAAGGGGGACTAGGGGGAGGAGGGATGGCCACAGCAAATAGGTTTAACCCTGTGGGTGTCAGTTTCAGTTGCTGCCAGCCTCAGAGCAGAACTGGAAGCTATAGGAAAAGAGAGGGTCGGCACGCTCACTGTGCCAAAGGTAAGGCACAAGGAAGCAAGAACAACACGTCACAAGTCACAAGATGAGAACAGTACTAGGGACTTGATTAGGGTTATCTGTTTAAGAAAAATCCCTCTGTGAATGAGTACTAGATAGTACTCAGGAATGCAGCATCTGGGTTAGGTAACTAACTCAGTGGTAGAGCACTGTGCCTTGAAGGTCCTGGATCTGATCTCTAGTGATATGGGGGAAGAGGGAAGAATATATAACAGTTTGAACACAGAAGGCTGATGTCAGGTTAATAATATGTGCTATTATTGGACACGTATTATATGCAGTGGTAATGTATATTAAGTTATACATATATGTATGCAAATATATATACCTTTGGTTTTCATGTATTTTACTGCTCTCTTTATTATACAGCAATTATTATTCCAAGAAATCGGGACACTTATCTAAAAATCACAGGGCCTGTAAAGTGGCAGATCTGGAATTTTCACTATGCAGAAACTGATAGGGAAAGCAGAGATAGGCATCAGCAGTCAGTGGCAGGTCGTGCAGGTATGTAAGCCATAAAAATGGAAGCTCAGGAATGCTAGGAAGTCAAAATGATTTGAACAAAGAGGAGAGTCATCGCAAAACTGAATCTGAAAATAAGAACGAGGCGGGCTTGGGTTTTGAACATCCCAACATTCAGCTAGGAAATCCTCTAAGTCAAAAATGCCAGGCTAAAGGAAATGACAGGGAAACAATTGGCAATGGCCCTTGCTAAAGCCACTCTTTGTATTTTCAAGTCCCCTCTTCGAATTCAATCCATTCGTTCACTAAGAAATGAAATTTAATATGTGCAAAAATTATGAACCAGTCGCTTTCTAGGTATTATTGCAAGCAATACATTCTCTCAACTTTCAGTGGATGGATTTTATTCTGACTCTAGAATACGATACTTATCAGACAAGCAGCTGAAATACACACGGTGACAATAGATACATTATACCCTACATTGAATTGAATATATATAAACTTGAAAATCTAGTATCATACATCAATTATGCAAAAGTATTGGCTTTCATTGTGGCATTTCCATGCATGCATGTCTTATGGTCCGAACATAGTCTCCTTCCATTACCTTCTTTCTCCCCTTGTTGTTTTCCTTTGGCTAATTTAAAGAGGCGAGAGAAGCACAAAAGAACCTAGTGTCCACCCAGCTAGAAGTCAAAAGAAAGGGGGACATATTGCCAAAGGCTATAAAGGACATTTTATATACCTTAGGGTTACCCCATGGGCACTAACCCACCAGGTCAGGCAATGCCAGGATGAGTGATTTCATTTGAGGATACAAGAGAGGAAACTGAGAATGGAAGAACAAGGAAAAGAGGACAACGCAGGGAGGGCGAATATGAGCGAATTAAAATACATCTATGAAAAATTTAAAGATGCATTATTTTCTATGTTAACTAAGAAAATAGTAAAATGAGAAGAAGGAGGAGGGGAGGAGGAGGAAGAGAAGGAGAAAGAGGAGGAAGATGAAGAGGAGGAGGAGGAAGAAGAGAAAAACTCTATGGCTTTATTTCTCGCAAAATTCTTACATTACCCATTTGAATGACTTTTCAACAAATGAACCTTTCCCCCCTAAACGTTAACTCGGACTTTGACCAGGTTCTCTTGGCTGTGATACTCTTCATCTGTTTTCTCTCCCATCAACCTTTACCCAAAGAATAATCCAGTGTTACTTCTGCCTGTAGCAAGAATGATTAATCTGTAGTAATTCTTTTAGGAAATATTTCTTTTCCTGACCTACCTCAGTTAAATACTGAATATAAAATAGGCAGAACTTTCTAGTCAAGTTACCTAGTAGAGGCACAAGTGCAGTGTAGAGCTTATTAAGTTACCGACTTCCCCTGCCTTGGCCTTGTACTTCTAGATGATGTTGACTTCAGAAGAACAAACGAAGTAGCGCTCGTATGCATCAATTCTTGCACAGCCAGAGATCCCCAATCAACAAATTCCAGAGCATGAGCTCCAGTTTCCTAACAAATGTCTATGAAATTTGTCTTTATGTGAGACAGAGTCTTACTGCTCTCCCTCTCTTGAATGTCTCTGATCCTCCGACTTCTCCCTTCAGCACGCTGAGTGCTGGGAGTCCAAGAATGAGCCACCATTCCCTGTTTATGAACTGCTGGAGAGCGAACTCGGTTCAGGGTTTGCAAATGCTAGGCAAGCACTCTACCAACCAAGTCATAACCCAAAGCCTGAAATTTGTCTCTCGATGATGGCAATAAAATAACGGCATTTGTTCACAGAGTCAAATAATATCAGAAATATAATCTGAGCCTTTCCCTAGGTAAACACAGCTTCTCTGATGCTAAGAATCACTTAGAGCGATATCATATTAAGATGCTTGCTTATACTCTATTGTTTTTGATAGGTCAGCCTGAAACAGAAAGATAAAGGCCTAAGAGATACATAAGAAAAAGGCATCTTTGACATAGAACAAATATAAACCCTTCAGAGACACAAAGGACAATAGAAATAGAAGAATCTGATTACCAAAATCAAACATCAATAACAAACGAGGACATTTGTGGTTTCTGTAATATGACGGCTGACAGTAAAGTTTTCAGTTACTTGTAGAATGAGCTCTAAAGTAAGTTGTGTGAGAAGAGAAGCAAATGTAAAATTAAAAGTAAATGTGTGTTTAATAATGTCCAAAATAAGGGGCTCGAGACCCCATATGAACAACAGTGCCAGCCAACCAGAGCTTCCAGGGACTAAGCCACTCCCCAAAGACTATGCATGGACTGACCCTGGGCTCCAACCTCATAGGTAGCAATGAATATCCTAGTAAGAGCACCAGTGGAAGGGGAAGCCCTGGGTCCTGCCAAGACTGAACCCCCAGTGAACGGGATTGTTGGGGGGAGGGCGGTAATGGGGGGAGGATGGGGAGGGGAACACCCATAGAGAAGGGAAGGGGGAGAGGTTAGGGGGATGTTGGCCTGGAAACCGGGAAAGGGAATAACAATCGAAATGTAAATAAGAAATACTCAAGTTAATAAAGATAAAAAACAATGTCCAAAATATAAGAATCAGCCCCACACAAAATCGTATTGAATTATCAGCAACAAATAAATAGATGAGGGAAACTAGAATACCAATCGTAGTAACATAAAAGATAAATGAAATAAAAGATGTCGAAGACCCCCCCCCCTGAAGCTATCAAGCATTAGTGAAAGAAAGGAGAAAATGAAAGACTTGAATAAATGGAGGAATGGCAAAGTCATGATTGGAAGGCTCATATTATAAAAATGTCAATAGTCCCTTTTGCCTGTAGCACAGGATCCCAGTAGGTTTTAGGAAGGTAAAAAATGACTATTTGATCCTTACAATTCAAACAAAAAATTCAAAAAGTCAGGAATCACACAATCAATTTTAAAATCCAACTGTAGAAGATTTGAACTACCTAATCAACACCTATTATGAAGTAACTACAACATAATCGTCACAAAGATAGACAAGGCAATCAGTGGAGCAGAACAGAATTCAGAGAAAGATCCACATATACTCGGTCTTTAACAAAGGTAATCCTGTAATGTGGGGGTGGGGAGAGTTATGGTGCTTCCAATAAATATAGCATTTGGATATGCTTATGGAGGACAGTATTTTTTTTTCTTATATCAAAAAATATGTCAATTCTTCATAGGTTGAGGATTTAAATACTAAAGTCAAAATCCACGTTTTTGAAATCAAGCATAAGAGATATGTTTGTAACTGTGGAGTAAGCAGAAATTCTTGAAGACTATATAAAAAATAGATCAATGCTTCATAGGTTGGGGATTTAAATAATGAAAGAAAAGAAAAATGTGATACATAATATTATAATTAATGAACACTGTTAGCTAAAAGATACCATAAAGAATGAAAAAGTACGAGCTGCCTTCTTGGGTCCCCGCATGTGTGCGCCTTCTCTCAGCTGGTCTGCCCGGGGCCCCCTGAGTGTGAACCTTAGTCCCCTGCACGGCCCCATTTCCACTCGGACAAAATGAAAGAAACGATCATGAACCAGGAAAAACTCGCCAACTGCAGGCACAAATGCACGTTGGTGGGAAAGGAACTGCTCTTAGAGAGAAGAAGGTAGTTCGCAGAACAGCCATGGCAGATGGTAAAAACCTGCAGTTCTCCACAAAGAAGTTAGGGCAAACAATATCTCTGGTGTTGAAGAGGTGAACATGTGTACAAACCAAGGAACAGTGATCCATTTTAACAACCCTAAAGTTCAGGCGTCTCTGGCAGCGAACACCGTCCCCATTACAGGGCGCGCCGAGACAAAGCAGCTGACAGAAATGTTTCCCAGTATCCTCAACCAGCTTGGTGCAGAACAACAGTCTGACTAGTTAGAGGAAACTGATTGAAGCTCTGCGGGAAAAGCAGATGGATGGATGGAAAAGCACCACTTGCTACTGGAGAGGATGATGATGATGAAGTTCCAGATCTAGTGGGGAATTTTGATTCGGCTTCTAAGACGGAAGCAAACTGAATCGAAGCAACTTCCGAAGAAGGTGACCCTGCAGAAGTAACATACAGGAGCTGCTGTTTTATATCATGACTGCTCTTTAAGAATTGTTTGTTTATTATGGGTCTGATAAAATCTAGATCTCTAATATTTTTAAGCCCAAGCACCCTGGACGCTGCAGCTCTTTTCAGTGTTCAATTATACCCAATTCATTCTTTGCAGCAAATTAAGCTGAAGATGCCTGGGCATAAGTTTGGGAAAAGGTTAATAAAATTGTTTGCCTAGTTAAAAAAAAAAGAAAAAGAAAAAGAAAAAGTACATCCTAGTGTGAGAAAATGTTCACACTGTATCTATCAAAAGTGATGAGCCCATACTATGTAAGCAATTCCAAAAATCAATTACAGATGAATAATAAAAATGGTCAAAAGGAACAAAATAGATATTTCCCAAATAGCCAATAAATCTGATAACAGGTTCTCAATTATATGGGTGCAAATACAGTTCAACTATGAGCACATGAGTTAATTTTATCTGTAAGACAATATATAGAAGGAAGACTGCTGGGTCAAAAGAAATGATTTTGAAATTTTCAAGTCATCTATGGTTTCCTTTGCCTATTTTTCTTTATTGAATTCTTAACCTTTGTAAATCTGCAAGGTGTATTTGAGTAATATTGATATTAGCACTGCTATCCTTTGCCTTGCAAACGTCTTTGGAACTGAATCTATGGGCATTTGCAATTAAATATAACTTAGAACATTGTCACACAAATCACAAGCATACAATTCCATTCACTTTTATACAGAGCCCTACTGACACAGATGAGGATGGCTGCTGCCAACCATTGGACTGAAAGGGGACCCCAATGGAGGAGTTAGAGAAAAGACTGAAGGAGCTGAAGAGGTTTGCAACCCCATAGGAAGAACAACAATATCAACCAACCAAACTCCACCAGAGCTCCCAGGGACTAAACCACCAACCAATGAGTACACATGGAGGGACCCATGACTCCAGACACATATGAAGCAGAAGATGGCATTGTCCAGCATCTATAGGAGGAAAAGCCCTTGGTCCTGTGAAGTCTCGTTTCCTCAATGTAGGGTGTTGAGGTGGGAGTGGGTGGGTGGGAGTGGGAGCATCCTCATAGAAGCAGGGGGACGGGGGAGGAGGTATGAGGCTTCTAAGAATGAGGCAAACTGAATCGAAGCAACTTCTGAAGAAGGTGACCCTGCAGAAGTAACATACAGGACCGCTTTTTAAAAATCGTTTATTATGGATCTGATAGGAAGTGGGGGGAAGGGGATAATATGTGAAATTCACACAGCTACCTACTACACAGAAAAGTTTAAAAATTACTCTCTAGCACTTCACCGCTGGAAGTTCTTCAAAGAATAATACCCACTGCTTGCCTTCTGCCTCCCAGGCAAATTCTCCTTCACTGGAGCAATCAACAGTCCCCTATCAGGTTCTCTTAAACAGAGTAACTCTGTTTGCATTTTCTGCATCTTATCCCTGTTACTCAATACTACCCTGGTGAGATTCCTCTATGCTATTGCCTTAAGCAAGATTTTTTTTTCCTTCTATTTCATCAAATTTACTATACAGATTTATCACTTTAGTTAGCCATTCTTGCACTGACGGACAGTTGAGTGGTTCCAGCTTTCATGTTGACAATTGTTAGGACTTAGTTTAAACTGGAAACGGCTTCCCAGATTCACCTTCTCTGTAAGGTTCTAGGTTTTACATGAGAGTCAGGAAGTAGAAATGAAGCAGCACATGCTACCTGAGTGTCAGATTGGGTAGAAGTTGTGATTTGCAGTCCATGAGCCTCGCCTCTCTTGATGGGTCTGTAAGTGTAGGGCAATATGTTCGCAGTGTGTGCTGCTTCCAACCCAAGTCTTTCAGGGTTTCTTTCCCTTAGTCTCTTTAGAGTGTCTGTGATAATATGATCTACATACTTTGATTTTCATCCATGACTCTTGGCTCATCACTCCTATAATTCTTATTTTCTAAGTCTTCTAAGTCACGAGATAATATTAGGGTATTTTCAACCTCCAAACCTTAGAAAGCAGTCTCTCTTCCTTCCTCCTCCTCCTACCCCGTTTTTTCCTTTTCTCCTTTCCTCCTTCCCTCCTTCCGTCTCTCCTCCTCCCCTCACACTTGCTTTCGTTTCTCCCCAAAGCAGACCAGAGAAACTAGAATTTCACTCTGACAAGGAAGACCAGAGACTAAAAATATACCTTAATCTTATCCTATTGTTCTACGGCAGGTCATAAAAAAGGCGTCTGCTTTTCTTTGCCTAACAGTAGGTCATTAGACCCTCTTAATTCTAGAAGAAGTTGCCCCAGGCCCTTGGGAAGAAATCCTGAAGAATCTAAACTGACAAGTTAGGTTTGCCCATCCAGTCCATTTACAGCCACGCCTATGCAATGAAGTCTCTGTAGAATCAGGAAGGACTTGATTTGGAGAACATCTGGATTGCTGAACCTTGGGTGGCCAGGGAGGGTGTAGACTCTCCACACCCCTTCCCCATACCTTGGCCCATCACCTTTTCACATTACTTTTCATAAAAATGTTTATGAGTTGGTAGGCTGCTGAAGCAAATTGTTTATTTATGGCCAATTAACATTAATTAAACACAAGTAAAACAATGTAGTGCTTGGAATTGACACTTCAAGTGGGCTCTAATGCTGTCCCCAGAGAGGTAGCATCATCAAGTGAATTGTATTATAAGACACACAGCTTGCATCTGCTGCAGAATTGCTTGCTGGAGAGAAATCCACCACATATTTTGGGATCACACAGGGTTGTTTGGTTTGGTTTGGTTTTGTGTTGAGTTGATTTTGACAGTGTAAGACTATAGGATAAATGAAAAACCTTATTCTCCTCCTCTTAAAGGGTGTAAAGAATAAAAATGAATTCATTGAAATGGTATTTAACACTGGATGAAGCCAGAGGAAGCCTACAAAGAGTGGAAGGACCCCAGCGGGGTCAAGGACATTACAAGAAATTACCCACAGAACCAATTAAGCAGAGGTCACAGAGTTTGGCATGATAATCACAGACCTTGTATGAGTTTGAGGTCCTCTGCATATACATGATGGTTGTATAGTTTGGTGTCCTTGTAGGATTCCTGACAATGGTGGTGGGAGACAGTCTCTGATTCATTTGCTTGCCCTTGGGACCCTTTTCCTCCTACTGGGTTGCCATGTCCAGCTGTGATATGAGGATTTGTACTTATTGTATCTTGTTATGTTATGTTTGGTGGATATCCCTGGGAGGCCTGCACGTCTTTTCTTTTTATTTATTTATTTATTTTTTTTGTTTTTTCCTTATGGAAAAATAGGAGGAGTTGATCTGGGGGGGGAGAAGAGAGGTGGGGACGAGGGAGGAGTGGAGGGGAGAAAATTGGAGTCAAGATGCAGTGTATGCAAATAATAAAACGTAAAATAAAATGTTTAAGTTGGGTGTGGTGATGCATGCCTAACCCTTACAATGGAGGCTGAGGCAGGAGGATCATGAGCCACCCTGGGCTACATACTGACTGAGACTGTCTCAAAACATGCCACCCCTCCACAAAAAGATCTTAAGAATATTTCATTTACAAGGAAAATAAAAACGGGAGATGAGGGTTGGGGATTTGGCTCAGTGGTAGAGCGCTTACCTAGGAAGCACAAGGTCCTGGGTTCGGCCCCCAGCCCCGAAAAAAAAAAAAAAAAAAAAAAAAAAAAAAAAAAAAGAAATAAAAACGGGAGATGAGATGATCTGTTTAGATTATAGGAAACCAAGTCTGGGAGCTAGCCTTTCCAGCTCATGCGCTGTGTACTCAAGTCTTGTAGTTAGTAGTAATTAACAGAATTCCAGCATAACAACTTTGAGTAAACCTTTATATTCTGAATTACATTAGTAACATGATAGAATTGTCTTACTAGCTACATTGAATATGAATTTATGAATTTGCTTTAGTTAAATGGCACAATGGTAGTTTTCAGTAAAGTATTGATGAGTAAAACAGAAAATGGAGCTAAATTAATGGAGGGGATTAGAGAGAAGGAAAAATAGAGAAAGCACAAGAAAGTAAAGCCAGCCCTGAGCCCATAAATTACAGTTAAGGAAATACCAGTAAGGACAGATGACATTGAATTTTTTTTGTAATTGACAAAATTTGAAGAAACCAAGATGTTGGCTCAATAGACAAATGGATAAACTATGGTGCGTGTAGATAGAGAATATTATTCAGTATTAAAAAGAAGTAGGACTACTGAGCCAGCACGGAAAGCTGATCTGAAAAGGCCATATACTGTATGAGTCCAACTGCAGGATACGGGAAAAGGTAAAAACTATGGAGACAGTAATGTGTCATGTGTTACCAGTCCAGGAGTGATAGCGACACCTGTCTAACCTCAGCACTTGGGGTGTGAGGCAGGAGAAGTGAAGCATAGTCAAGGCCAGCCTAAACAATGGGCAGTGCATACAAGACTTTTAAGGCAATCTATGTTCAATACAGTGATGGATTTATGCTGTGACTGAACACATTTGTGAAAAATCTATAAGGTTTACAGCATCAAGTATAAATCCTATTATAAGATATGGATTTTGGTGATGGTGAGTGCCAATGGAGAGCCATCAGAGCAAGTATATGCCCTGTCATGAGGTGGCAGGGAGGCTCAGAGGGAAGAGGACTCTCCCAACTTTCTTACCAGTTTTTCTGTGAATCTAAAAGTGCTTTAAAAAAATAATAATGAACCTGTCGTTTGGTAGATTTCACCATAGCTAAATACCTGTATTTCCTTCAAATTCAAAAGTATGATAAATATAAATACCAAATACTTAATACATGAGTTAATCTCTTGAGAGCAAAATGTTATAAGGTATAACAAAACACCTATTAGGATAATTATTAACTTCAGTTTTACATAAGGTATAAACTTGGCAAGAAATAAAGTGTATTCCGTCATAATTTAAGGAATATCAGAGAGGAAAGGCACAACTCTAATGAAGACCACAAGCCCTTACTGTAAATCAATTATTTCAGCATCTCACAACTTGGGACAATGATGTGGTAAAACACAACAGTGGACAGGGACTCTGGAATACTTGGTCTGCTGCTTGTTCATTAGCAATACTGGGGCAAGTTCCCTAATGTCTGAATCTGTTTTCTCCTCTATCAAATGGGATAACGTTTTGTATGAGTAAACAAAGACACCACACAAGAAAACCAACAAAGAGTTGAAAACCCTGAACCAACTTTATTTTATCAGCAAAAGTTGCATATTTTCAATAAACATAGGAACATTTATTCTCAATACAAAACAGATTCTCAAACATCTTACAAATGTTTTCTTTTTCTTTCCCCCCCACCAAGCTTCCCTAGAAGCTTTGCAGCAAATGTTTTCCTTATGGCTTGATATTGCTTCAGTCCTCACTGTCGCTGTCTGACTCACTCAGCTGCAGATCACTTCCTAAAATAAAATAACAAAACTGCAGCAATTAAAAACTTGAACTGTTAATATTTAATAAATTAATTTACTCTAATATAAGGTTGCTTTTAATATAATTCAGCCACGTACCTGGCACACCAATCAATACTGCATAGAAAGTAAAACCCACAGCAGCGAACTCCAGCACTTCATATCACCTGCGTTTATTTTAGCTTTCTTTCACTTACTGATGATATCACTTCCCTTTACCCTACTCTCTTATTACATCAGACAATCATTTTCAAGAGCGAAAATTATCATCTTTTTACCTTCAGATGCAATCCAAACCATTATGAAACAGATGTCAGGAACCCTTAGACCAGATATCATTCCGTGGAAGGATTCCTGGCTACTATGTACAGGACCCTGTGTTCAATTCCCAGTACCATAAAGAATATCTAAGCACCAACTGCTTTTGTAAGTCATTTGTGTCATGGAGGCAACATTTCAGTAGAGCAGAAAGACAGGGTACACGTATCTAGAATAATGTCAAGTAGGGATAAGTCCTGAGGAACTGGAGAGAGAGTAGCAGGGGGTGCTACTGCAGTACTGTAAGTGGGAAGGCTTTATGAGAGGTAGCATCTGAACAGAAAGTCATTAAAAATGGAGGCACAGTGTCTAATGTGTAACAAGTGCAAATGCTCTAAGGTAAGTGTAGAGTGGTTAAGATTCTTTTTATTATATTTTCTGGTAATTTCACACATGAATGCAATGTATTTACATCATATTCAACCTAGCAGCTAACTCTTCCTGGACCCCCTCTCCCTGACACTACATCTTTCTCCAAACTGCATATCTTCATCCTCTTAAAAGAAAGACTAACCCACTGTGTCCAATTAGCTCTGCCTGAACATACCAGGGTGTAGAGCCACCCTACGGAAGCTTGAGTCACACTTCTGAAGAAAACTGACTTCCCCTCCCTTAGCATGGGGGTGGGGGGAAGTTATACGAATTTTTGTTTTCCTTGTAGAGAGGCCACTGTGGCTAGAGTGGGATAAATGAGGAAGACAAAGATAGGGAATGAGGTCAGAAGGTGGAGAGAAAGTCACAGTAAAGGCTGTTTGAAACACAATGAGAAAGCACAGGACAGTTTTAACAGGCAACCAAGGCGAACCTGACTCCCTCAGTAACCTCCCTGCATCATGTAGAGGAAGCATGGACGCAGGAGAGAAGCCGAGTCTTTTCTCGGCTCCGACTTGGGTGTGCCAGCACAAGTGTCACTTCCTCCCCGGTGCGCTGTAGTTTAAGTGTTAAGGTATATCTTTATTATTTTCATTTACCCACTTTAGTATCTGGAGTAGATTCATGGCGGTCTTCAGTCCTGGAAAACTCTAAAGGTTAAGCGGTCATGCCATCCCTTCTACTCTTTCCTGGAATTCCTACTATTCGGTGCTTAATCTTTTCCATCTATTCTCCTTCTCTCTTAGTTTTCATTTTAGCCTGTGTTCTAGGACAGCACCTTCCATCTCATTAATTCATTTCTCACTCACATCCATCTTGCCTACTTATTGATCTTTTCCAAAACATTCCCATGACCCGTTCTTCCAAACTTAAGTTTTTAAACATTTACCTTCTTGTATGTGCATGAGTGTGGAAGCCAGCGGACAGGTGATGTCACTTCTCTCCTGCTCCCATGTGAACTCTGGGGACTGAACTCCACTCAGGAAGTTTGGTGGCGAGCGTCTTTACCCACTGAGCCATAGCACCAATGCTAATGTTTTTTAAGTGTTGGGGCCCCAATTCTGGTCCTTGTATGTGGCATGCAAGCACTCTTCTCTTGAGGTACTTGATTCTTATTTACAGTAAATTAGATCCTGTTTTATTTCTGCTTCTCTTTGTTTTGTTAAACCTATCCAGCATGGTCTATAGAGTAAGTACCGGGCCGGCCAGAGTTACATGAGACTTTGTCCTCTAAAAAGCTATGTCTTCATATATCTTCCTTAGGATCACATGTTTTTTCCTTGTTTCAAAGTCTCTCTCTCTCTCTCTCTCTCTCTCTCTCTCTCTCTCTCTCTCTCTCTCTCTCTAACTTTATAACACTCTTTGTAGAATCTTATGATTCCGTAAATCTAGCCTGCAGCCCCATTTACCAGAAACAGGTTTCACAATCACTTGTGAAGATTGCCATCTCTTGGAATACGGTAGGTCCCTTCAAGGAGCCAATGAGTAACAATGTTGTATAAACTATGGCTTCTGAAACAGAGCTTCAGGAAGCACGTCAACAGTTGCTTTTTTCCCTAGCCTCCTTTCACTAACTGAAAAACATCCACAAATCTATTTCTCTTTCCCATCTTCCCTTGGCTTCACCATACATTGGCTAGCTTCCCACAGAAAGCATAACTTCCTTGCATATCAAGCATCTTTGTTTGTGTTCATGTGCACATTCGTGTGCATGGGAAAGCCAAGGACAGCTCTGGGCATGGTTTCCCTGCCATCCAGTGATGCTTTGGAGACAAGATCTCTCACTAGCCTGGAATCACAGGGTGGGTTTATCTGGCTGCCCAGCAAGCTCCAGGTATTCCCTTGTCTCTGCCTTATCATACTCAGATTTTGTTCTTTTTTTTTTTTAAAAATAGGTTCTAAAGATTCAACTAAAGTCTTCCAAATGCTTTACTAACTAAACTCTAGCCACATATCAAATATTGTGCGTGTGCTTACATGTGGAAGCCAGAACACAGCCTTGGTTGTTGTTAATCTGGCCCTGGAATTTGCCAGTTAAGCTAGACTGTCTAGGACTGCCTGCCTATGCCTCCCCAGCAGAAGGATTGCAGGCATGTACCCCCTTCTGCCCCCCAACTTCAGGTTGTAACATGGGTTCTGGGGTGATTTATACTTGTATGGCTAGTGCTTTAGTGACTAAGCTAACTCCCAACACCCATCTCAAGCATGTTGAAGTTAACTTTTCTTGACAGTGTCCAAGATGCTTACTACTACATCCTTTTAAACTCAAAACCAATACCCGTAACAATGTTTTTCTTCTCTTTAAAAACATTTTTGATTCTGCTTTTTAAAAACTATTTAATTTTATGTGTGTGGGACATCTGTGTGCATGTTTGTGTACCATATTTGTTCAAGTCCTGTGAGACCAGAAGGGGACAGATCTCTGGACATGTTTGCAGTCTGTATCCCCAGTGCTGGATCTCTAGAGTTCACAGGCTAGCTACTCTACATAAATCAGTGACTTGCAGACACTGGTGATCTTAAAAAAATATGTTGGGCTGGGCCCTGGTGGTACATGCATGCCTTCAATCCCATCACTTGAGTTCAAGTCCAGCCTGGTCTACAGAGTGAGTCAAATCTATACACAGAGAAAACTTATCTTGAAAAACCAAAAAAAAAGAAATTTTTTTTAAAAAAAAATGGTGGAAAGAAATAAAAGGAGTCACCTGAGGTTGACCTCTGATCTCCATGTACACACAAATGCATGCATATGTTTTCCCACTATATACAAATACCTAGGTGAGTCTTAGGGTTTTACTGCTGTGAAGCAATACCATGACCAAGGCAACTCTTAAAAAGGAAAAAATTTAATTAGGGCTGGCTTGCATTAGGGGTTCAGTCCATTATCATCAAGGTGAGGGAGCATGGCAGTGTCTAGACAGGCATGGTACAGGAGGAGCTGAAGGTCCTACATCTTATTCCAAAGGCAAACAGGAAGAGATTGGCATATAGGCTGCTAGAATGAGGGTCTCAAAGCCACAGTGACACATTTAATCCAACAAGGCCACACCTCCTAATAGTGCCACTCCCTGGGCCAAACATATTCAAACCATCACACTTCACTCCCTGGCTCCCACATATTTGTTCAAACACATGAGTCTATGGAGGCCATACCTAACCGTAGCATAATGCAGAATACATTCATTCCAACTTAAGAAATCCCCATAGTCTATAGCAGTCCTTTCCACAATGTGAAAAGGTCCAAGTTCAAAGTCTCTTCTGAGACTCAGCCACTCCCTTAACTGTAATCCCCAAAGCAAGACAGAAAACCAGCTGGACAAACTCCAAACTCTACATCTCCATGTCTGATGTCAAAGCAATCTTCCAATCTCCAACTCCTTTTCCACACTTGTTGACTGCAACAAACGTCTTTCAATTGGGCTGCTTCCATTCTGTTAGCAGCTTTCCTCAGCAGATATCCTATGGCTCTGATCTTGAACAACTTGGGGTCTCCTAGGCAACTGCAACATAACAGCTTCTTGTTCCAATGTCTGGGATCCACACATGATCTTCTGGGTCCCAAAAGTCTTGGGTTGACTCCATCCACTGCTGCTGCTGTTCTTGGTGATCATCGTGTGGTACCGGCATCTCCAATACACTGGGGTCTTCCTCTGCAACTAGGCTTCACCAATAACCTCTCATAGGCTCTCTTTGAAGTTTCAAGCTTCAACTTCTTTGCATGACCCCTTCAATCCTGGGCCATTAACTACAGCTGAGCCTGCAGCTTCACCAAGGGCCTTCCATGGACTCTTACAGTGCCAAGCCTCAGCTGCTCTCCATGACTCCTCCGTACCTTCAAAACTAGTATCACCTGGTTGACTCTTCCACATTACCAAGTCCAGCTGCAGGATAAAGGTCAACCTTGGCTATCTCAGGAACACAGCTTCTTTGTGCGCTCAGAAAAACACTTCCCAGATTTCACTTCAGTGATGCTGGTCTCTTCTTAATCACTGCTAATTTATTATCTCCAGCAAACCAGCATCAATTGTCCCAGGAATCTCTTCTATTCTTGATTTTACAGGCAGAGTCACATGGCTGAAGCTGCTGAGTTCTGCTGCTTACTGGGGCTGGAATATGGCTGCCTTGTTTTATTACATTATCACCAGCTTTCCGTTTTCTAACTCTTTCACTTCCTATGCTTGGCTGTTCTGGAACTTGCTCTGTAGATTGACCTTGAACTCAGAGATCTACATGCTTGTCTCCTCAGTGCTAGTTAAAAGTGTGGTCTACCGGGGTTGGGGATTTAGCTCAGTGGTAGAGCGCTTGCCTAGCAAGCGCAAGGCCCTGGGTTCGGTCCCCAGCTCCGAAAAAAAGAAAAAAAAAGTGTGGTCTACCATGCCTGGACTTAAAATTTTTCTCTACTCAGAATTTGCTGTGTCTCAAGCTGGCCTTGAACTCAGAATTCTGCTTGCCTCTGTCTCCTGAAATTAAAGTCATATACCACTTGCCTGGACCTAAGCTTTTCATGGCCACTTGCCTCAAGATCCAGATCAAAAGCCTGTGTCTTTCATTTCTGCATTGGAGCTCATTCCAGATTAAAAGTTCAAGTGAAAACAATGACCAAGCAATAATAATGCCTAACATGACATAACTACTCCTTGTTCAATGGTAAACGCATAAACAACAAGTTTAGCTAGGTAGGATCTTGTCACGAAGTCACCACTCCCTTAATCTGTTTGTCTCCTTGAACACAGGATTCAGCTCCATTCCACTTCCTGGTGCCCCTTTATTACTTTATATTTTTCCTTTCTGAGCCCACTATGCTTCTTCAAAATGTTCTTCATGAGACTTAACCAAAGAGCAAAGTCTCTGTTGGGCTTTCTTGAGACTTCCTTTGTCAACGCAATTAATATAAATTTCTTTACCTGAACCTTGGATAGATTCTTCAGACAGGGGCAAAAAGCAGTCACATTCTTCATCGAACAAAAACAGTCTCTCAGCCGCATATTAAAATTCTCCACTGAAACCTCTAGAGTCAGGCCTCTATCATTCAACTCACCCTCAGCAACAACATCTCCCATATTTCCACTAGGATGGTCAATTAAACCTCACTTAAAGCATTCCACTGCTTTCCAAATCCAAAGTTCCAAAATCCACACTCTTCCAAACAAAAGTACAGTCTGGCCTATCACAGCAATGCCCCCAGTCCCTGGTACCAACTTCTGACTTAGGGATCTACTGCTGTGAACAGACACCATGACCAAGGCAACTCTTATAAAGGACAACATTTAATTGGGGCTGGTTTACAGGTTCAGAGATTCAGTCCATTATCATCAAGGTGGGAGCATGGCAGTGTCCAGGCAGGCATGGTACAGGAGGAGCTGAGGGTTCTACATCTTATTCCAAAGGCAAACAGGAGTAGACTAGCTTCCAGGCAGCTAGGATGAGGGTATTAAAGCCCATGCCCACAGTAACACACCTAATCCAACAAGGCCGGCCTACTACAACAAGGCCATACCACCAAATAGTGCCACTCCCTGGGCCAAATGTATTTAATCCACCACACCAAGTAAATAAGTAAATAGTAAATAAAGCGATATGATTATGTTAAGTCTACCCTCTATTTTAAAAGGAATCGCAAACTTTGAAAACTTTAAAGCAAGAGAGATGATAAATTATATTTGAATCACTAAACGATCGACATGGCTAATAATATACATAATGGATCAAAATGGCCTCGACTGCATATGCGAGACTTGCCTATGATCAAGTCAGTCAAAACTTCAACATAAACGTACAAGAGCCTCACATAACTCCACCCTAAGATAAGGATCTATTGACAGTGGCTTCTAGGGAAGGAAAGCTCGGTTATCTTCAGAGATGCAGCCATGGAAGGTTGACCTTGTTTCATTGAATGGACCTACAGTTATGTTCATACACATACTGGCAACATCTAGTGGACATAGTAGTTAAGAGAAAGAGAGAACATGAAGTTAGGAGGAAGACCTGGGATTGAAGGTTGGGGGCAATCAAGGAAGTGAGCTGAACTACAGTGGTAGTCATAAAGATGAAAAGAAGTAGATGGATTTGAAAAATATTTAGGAGGTAGAAGTCCAAAGGACTTGGTGAAATATTGACTATACAAAAAGGAAAAGAGTAGCTCAATCCTGGAATGCAATCAGGCTTCTGGTTTCCATAATGAGGCAAATGCCGACATTCACTAGGCAGTCGGCCCAAAAATGTAGGGTTGGTTTTGGGACGTGTATTTGAGGGGCCTTCACTGAAGGGATGAAGCTAGATCTATCTACCCAGGACTCAGCGGTTATTTGAAAGTTATCTGTTTATCTGTTGATTGAAACAGGAGCATGGGGAGGTTATCTAAGAAAAAGAAGGTAGAATAAAAAGAAAAGGACCCATGGAAAACCTTTGAGGAACTCTCACTCCAGTGTCAGGACATTTTAAACTTGCAAAGGAGAAAATGGCTAATGACTACAAAATACATAAATTAAGACTCTTCTTTAAATTCTAGTTCACAACAAATGTGGCTACGACTGCAAGTCCTGTTTTGGTTACCCACGGTTACGTATACTTACGTAAAGTACTCATCAGAAGGGCACTGTTGTCGTAAAGTCTGTTACAAGTAGTGTCAGCATCTGAAGTCCTGTACTGTGGCCCAGCAGATACGCTAGGGTGCTCTGAGCTGTACTTCCTTGGACCAGAAGGAGGGGATCGGTCATCATCTTCGGAATCACTAGAACTGTCCTCACTACTTGAAGATGAAGAACTTCTGGAATCGGATGAACTATCACAACTACTCATCTGGTCCATAAGACTAGCTTCCGCCTTCAGCTCTGAAAATAGAAATAATAGGTCAAGTAAGTAACATGAAGGAACACACTAACAAAAAAGCACAGGCTTTTAAGAAGACATTGGGAAGGAATACATAAAACTAAAACATGTATTCCAGCATCTAAACCATTTATTTTAAAAATTCCTGTAGTGCTCTGTCCAAGAAACTCTCTAAAGGCACAGCCTGTTACTGTTGCCCTTGGTTAGCCCTCAGAGGTGGAAGGTGGGTCCCTATTGCTAAAGACACTATGTACTTCAATAACAGGGTCCAGAAACCACTTTGCTGGAACTGACCTGCATACCCTTTCCTTGAGGACTATCTTTCTTGGGACTAGAAGGTGACATGGAAGCTTCCAATGGAGACAGGGAACCAAAAGCCTCACCCAGATATCATGCCCATGGACCACATTGATTAGCACAGATACACCAACAGAGTAGTAGTGGTGCACAAACCTTGGTGGTAACCAGCAGCTCTCTAGCTGGACTTAAGACCCACACGGCCAGAGAGAGACTATACCCAGTACCAGACACTTAGTTAACTTCTCAGTGCTAGTGAAGTCATGGTTATTGGAGAAGAATCTACAACCACTGATTTACTAAAAGGCCAGCATAATCCTCAATAATAACAATCTATAAACGTTTGTCCTTACATCCACAGATAGGTGTAGTTAGTCTTCACTCCTCATCTGGGAAACAACTTTTGCAACAGATGGAGATCAAAACAGAGAACTACAACCTATCAAAATTCTAAGTTGTGGAGCCCAGTCTCAACGGATACACAACACGTCTGCATCAGGAAACGTCTGGGAGGAGGGAACAGAAAGATCGTGAGACCCACAGATTTTACAATCTTACAAAAAGATGAGGGAGTTGGTTGTGAGAGTGTGTCTCCTAGTGACATCAGAAGCTGTACCCATTGGGTCCATTGCCCAAGTGTTATCAAACAAGGATGACACAAATGAGCATGCCAAACTGAGTAGAGAAAACCTATGTAGGCTTAGCTCTACAAAGAGCTATAGCCAACCGAGGAAAGCCGAGAACAGGAGAGATAGCCTTACCCAGAGAAGAACATACCAAGTGGCTGTCCAGTGCCAAATGCTCAGCCCTGAAAACATCCAGAAACACAAAGACAGACAGACAATAAACACACACAGCAACATATGGACTAAACAGGTTATATTTAGTAATATATATGTATTTACATGTACATATATGCATGCAATAGCAATTAGTGGGGAAAAAAAGAGGTCATGAATTTGAAGAAGAGTGGAAAATGGTATATGGGAATATTTGCAGGTAGGAAAGGAAAGCAAGACATGTTTTACTTAAATTATAATCACAAAAAATTTTAAAAAGTTAAAAAAAAACCCTCCTTTAGCACCAAGCTGTATTTTAATAATGTAGTTATGAGGATAAAAGCATCAGTAACCAGTTGGGTAAGGCATCATAATTTGTAATCCTAGCATTCAGGATGCTGAGGCTGGAGAATACCAAGTTCCAAGAGCTATAGAGTGAGACTTTTCCTCAAAAAGAGGAAGAAGCGCAGCTGTCAAGAGCACTGGCTGTTCCTCCAGAGGACTAGAGTGTGATTCCCAACACCCACATGGTGGTTCTCAACCATCTGTAACTCCAGTGCCAGGAGACCTGATGCCCTCTTCTGGCCTCCATGGGTACTGCATTATGTAGTTCACAGTTATATGTGTAGGCAATATACCCATTGACATAATAAATAAATAAAAAAAAAGGATACAAGCAGTATCTAAATCTAACTTATAATAAATAATGAAAAGTTTAAAAGTCTAAAAGTACAAAATGCAATATTAAGTTTTTTCCTTACTCCTTAATATGAGCAGTGCAATGTCATTCCTACCTAAGAACTTCATTCTTTTCCCAGCTGTTCTAGAGAGAGTTTTGATAAAGCTCCCTTATGCAGGTTTCCACCCTATTTCTTTAAAGGGGGATTTAAAATATTCTAGTATTTTTGAAAAGCCAATTTCCATTATAATTTTGGTTGTGAATATTTTTAGGACAAAAAAAGGATAATAATCTTTTCTTAAAAGTTCTTTTTAGGACACAGAATTTATGGTGGGAAGATCAACCTCATTCTTCCAATAAGTGATTTGAAGCAAAGAAACCAAAGGACCAGTATTTAGGGTTTATAACTATGCTTGCCTATGTTTAGATCATTATTTTTCTAGCATTCTATAAGAATGTCAAATAGTGAACCAGTTTTAGCCTACAAGTATAAAAAATACTCAGTCAACACACTGCCAGGTAGTATCGTGTCGGGGCAGGGCTGTTTTAGTTGGCTGACAATACCCATCTAACGCCCACTCTCTGGACTCACTGGCTTGCCCTTTCGGCCCTAAGTCCTTTGCATTAGAGCTTCACTTCGCTTGGGTTAGACATCATCCAGGTCTTTTTGTCTTCTTGTTGTGTGCTTTGTGATTAATAATGAATCAATCATAATTCATTATGGTAAAGCGCACACCCAGATGAGTTTCAGCATAAGCTATACTGTGTATCTGTCACTGAGCAAGACCCATCCCCATAAATGCTCTATTATGCTTTTCCTCCAGTGTCCACCATTTTGACTTCTATTACCAAAGTTGTTGTCTGTTACTGAACTTCCTACAAATTTTGCACATGCCTCTTATCCTTTTTATATATGCATTCATGTTTTCAATGGCTCTGTATCTCATTCTACTCAACTGTTATGATATCCATTATATAGATACAACATACATTGGTCATCAGCTTTCTATTTGCAGATATTTGTTTTCCATTTTTAGTAGTAACAAGTTTGTGATAACAAATTAAGGCTGTTCTGTAAAGCCTACCGTATATCTTCTTGTGACACATGTATTTACTTTTCCTGTGTAGAAAAGAATGTGTTTAGCTTCATTAAAACCCACCAGCTTTCGAGGTGATCTATAATTTTAGTTTTTTAATAAGCAATGATCCAAAGCAGTTCTCATATATTCTTGGTCACTTGAATGTCTTTTTTGTTGAGCATCTGCTCAACTATTCTTCTTGTATTTGGTTGTCTTTTCCTAATTTGTATACATCCTTTATATTAGCTTTAGCTGTGAGTTCTCTGTCGTGTGTGTGTGTGTGTGTGTGTGTGTGTGTGTGTGTGTGTGTGTGTGATGAATATTTCCTCCAAATCTGTGTAGCTAGGCTACAGTGCTTTTGGTGTACCACTAAGCCTCTGAAAGGTTGTCTCCTTCTCATCTTGGCTTGAGTGTAACCCTTGCTAAGGATTTCTTTCTTTCAAGCCTCTATTAGGTGTTTTGTTTCTTTGAAGCACTTCTGAAATGTATTTGAATACACATTTGCCTTTTTACTTCTTGCCGCCGCTGCCTCCTCCTCCTCCTCCTCCTCCTCCTCCTCCTCCTCCTCCTCCTCCTCCTCCTCCTCCTCCCTCATCCACATGGCTAAATATCAGCAATGTGAGAAAAGAAATTCTGTCTTAGCCACATTCTACAATTATTTTTGTATAATGTTGAATTGTTAATATTTTTTGAATTTTTAAAATTTCAAGCTTAGAAAAGTTATTGGTTATAGTTTTATTTTTCTTATACATATTTATTCACTTTGTGTATCATGGTAATTTTAGCCTTAAAATGAACTTATCGATGTTCTATGTTGGTCACTTTTCCATTACTGTAAATATTTGAGGTTTCAATTTATAAAACAGTATGGTTATTTTGCTCTCAGTTAGAAGTCTCTCAGCCCACAACCAGGCAGATTACTGCATTTATGCATTTGATGGAGGTGCCCATGGGAATGACAAGGAACACATAAGTGAATCAAACCTGGACAGCAGCTCAAGACAGGAAGAGGAAGGTGCTAGACAGACAATACTCCTTTCTAGGGCATACAACACCAGGCAACAGCTCTTGGTAAAACTAACTTCCTCTTTGAAACTTCCATACAAGTATTAAGTACATTTGGTTACATTCATCCCTCCAACCATTTTTCCCCTCTTTAAACTCTCAGTCTGCTCCCACTTTTGTGTCATCAAGTCCCTACCTGCTTTCCTGTCTTTTTTTGGGTTTTGTTTTTGCTTGTGTGTGTGTGTGTGTGTGTGTGTGTGTGTGTGTGTGTGTGTGTGTCTGTGTGTCTGTGTGTCTGTGTGTCTGTGTGTGTGTGTCTGTGTGTGTCTGTGTGTGTGTATCTATTGCCCCAGGGCACACTGAGGAAGTAAGTCACTAAGGAGTGTAGATTTTTATATTTGTTTCCATTGTATCAGTTTTATCTCATTAGTTTGCAGTTCCATCGCTAGACACATTGTCTTCCTGCTAAGTGAATCCTTTCGTTATTATTAATGTACTCCTCTGTGCTAATTTGTTTTGTATCTGATATTCACACAACCACATTGCTTTAAACGCTTACACAGTGTCCTCTTACATCCTTCCACTTGAAAGCTGCCGATTTCAGTAATTTCTTATAAATAGCACACAGTTGGGTTTTGTTGTTGTTGTTGTTTGGTTGTTTGGTTGTTTGGTTTTTTTGGGGGGGGTTGCACTCTCCATTTCAACTAATCGGGTTAGATCACTCACGTTTGCACTAATCACTGGTCACTAAGGCTTACCTGTGCCCTTTACTATTTGCTTTATGTTTATTTCCTGGGTATTCGATTCCTCTCTTTCACTTTCTTTTCATTTCTGTGGGATGCCGGAATCTTGTTCTGTCTGTCTTCCTCCCTCCCTCCATCCCTTCCTCCCTCCCTTGCCCTTCCTTCCTTCCTTCTTCCTTCCTTCCTTGGTGTTTTGCATGTCACTTTACATATATAATGGCGAATTAGCATACATGTCTTGTCATGTGACAAGCAAGTCTAAAACATGATTCACTGTCACAGGAAAGATGTAAAAATCACTTTAGATGCCTTATCTTTGCAAGTTTTAAATATTATTATCTTAAGTACCAGTATTAACCAAAAAGTTAGCTTTTGCTTTAATTGTCACATATGATTTGGGGATGTCATGAGGACAACCATACCCTATTGTCCATTATCTTTCTCTGCTCTTTATTCATAACTGATGCCCCCGCATCCCTTCTTGTTGTCATTTCTTTTATGATTACTTCCATTTCTAAAGCAAACATTTCAGAGCAGCCCCCTAGTAACAAGTATTTTTAGTGTTCATTACTGTGGAAGTCTATTTCCCCTTTATCACTTGAGATGAATTTGGTAAACACAGTTCAGGACTTTCAGCATTAAGTAGTGTAGTGCCACTTCTGAGTCTCCAATACGACATGTGATGTCACTTACATGGCGTTCCTCTATGTAATGTGGCATAGCTCCCTTGCCATCAGAACTCTTATCTCTGCCTTCAGATTTCAGATGTTTAATTCTGATGTGTCTCACCATGCATTTCTTTGGTTTATCCTCTTTTGGATTTGCTCGATTTCTTGAATCTATGGATCATGTTGTTCATCAACCTGAGAACGTTCTCGGGGATCATTTCTCCCAATTATTTTTCAGTCCCCTTTTCTTTGTCCTCTGAGAGTTCAGTTGTCTCACCTCTTGGAACTTTTGTCACTCTGCAACAAATCCTTGGGGCCCTGTTCCCCTTGTTTAAGGACACTTTCTGTTTTAGATAAGTGAATTCTCTCAGTCTATTTAGTCTCTAGTAAGCGGACCTGCCCAGTGGATTTGCCCTGTTATTTTGTTAGTTTTATAATTTCTATTTGAGACTTGTTTAAAATTTCTCCTTAATTCTACTCTTCACTTGCTTCAAGAAAATTTATAATCGAATCATTTTGTGAAAGCTATTTTAAGATCATCATCAGATAATTCTAACTTCTATTTTAAGATCATCATCAGATAATTCTAACTTCTACTTTCTTTGAGAATTACTATAGGCATTCCTCATTCAAGTTGTGATTTTCCTGATTTACAGTATATGTAACTTCCCAGAATATCTTACTTTTAGTGTGTATTCTAGGGGACAACTGACTTAAATCTTTTAGTTTAGCAGGCAGTCCTGGTTCAGGCTTTGCATGCAGATGCTTGCCTGTTTTTGTGACAAATGACACTCTAATTCCAGACCTTTTGCATATCTGTTTTGGTTTTCTTGGTAAATCTCAAGCAACTAGATTTCCCATTGGTAAACAAACTCAACAATGGAGTTTTACTAGCATTGAAGCCCAGTCCTGGGAAAAGGAAGTCTGTGGTCTAATACAATAAAGACTGCTTTCAGGGTTGTGTGTGTGTGTGTGTGTGTGTGTGTGTGTGTGTGTGTGTGTGTGTGTGAGTTCCCATGAAGGGGGAGGAAAGTGAAAGGTGCTTCCCAGCAAGGTGTTTGTTAAGGCAGGTGTCCCTTACTAGTATCACCTAGTATCAAGGTGCCTTTCAAATGGAGAGAAAACTTTGAAGGCAGGGAGGCTGTCTGGGAGGTGAAGAGGGAATGAGCGTTCCTCATAGCGTGGTATCACATGCACATGCCTTCTGCCCAGGCATTTCCTGATGGAGAAGGACAGGCTCAACCCAAGCACAGAGGAGCTCTTTAAAACTTCAAGCGCTCATGTTAGCGCTATTCCTTTTGCTGGAGTGCTCAGCTTCCTGGTGTCTCTGAGTGATATGGGGAATTTTAGGTCCTATCTAAATCTCTTAAACTCAAATTCACAGATAACTCAAAGATGTAAGTGCAAAAACAGATGCACAGAGTTTCTAGTGTAATTTCTGGATATAAATTGGAAAGATGATTCAGTCATCAGAGAATAGTCAGTCATGAGGCCAAAAAGGTAGCCCAGCAGTTAAGAGCATGCTCTTCCAGAGGACCCAAGTTCCCAGCACTCATGTCAGGTGACTCACAGCCACCTGTGACTCCAGGTTCCAGGGATCCCATGTCCTCTTCTGGCGTCTGTGGGCACCTGCATACACGTGAGCATGTACATATTCCCACACGCATACACATAATTTTAAAATTGTTTAAAAAAGAAGTTAGTAGTACTCTAGGGTTAAGAAACATTTGATAGAATATAGTCTAAGGATGCTATGAGCATCTCCAGGTAGATAATGTCCCTTTGCATATAAATTAGAAAAAGAAAACTATTCTTAGTTCAACTTAGCTGATTCTCTACCTTTTCTATGAGGTATGATGTCAAAGCACTGCTTTAATTAAGGTCTGACCCAGAAGTGCCACATGAAGAACCTTCTACCTATCCCACGGACTCACTCCTCAAGACACAACTGCTTTCCAGAATTGTTTCACATAATGAATTGCCTTTAGGATCTAGTAGCAAGGAATAGAACGGTTCTTTGGAATCTATCTTAATATACTATATGTTAAGATAATATAAAACATATAACTTACATCTATATTTTTGTTTTGCTGTCCAGTCATCACAAAGCTAAATTCTATTTTAATTTTAATAACTAGCATATACACTTTACATTTTACCCTTTAATCTCTTAATTTTCTAGCCATATACATATATAGGAAAGATACCATGATACTATTTTGGAAGTAGTCAGAATAGAAGATAAGATAAAATTCAAGATCTGGGATCTTGCTGCTGTTCAATCACTGTAACATCAATATCCTAAGTGTAGCTGAAGAGAAACAGAGATTTGAGTTCCTTCCTTTGGAACACCCTATACCTCCCCAGAAATGCCTTCCTGCGAAAAGGGGCACAGTAACAGAAAGAAACTTCGTCCTGTTTCTGTTGATTTGATGGTGCCTTAGCCCTCTGTAACTGACTGTGAACAATAAATTCCACAGAAGATGCTACAAAGCACTGATGAAACATTTTTTCCTCCTAAATGATACTAAAAATTTTTCTGACATGGATATACTTACATAAATATGCAAATTTATATGTTATATCATTATCCTAGAGAAGTACACATTCATAAAATAAATTATGTTCTCACTAAGTCCCACTGTACATGAAAACTAACACTTAATATTTACTTAATATCATTTACCTTTATACACTGACATTATACGCAGTTAGAATTTACCTCTTTCAATATCATCCATTAGAGACGTTGGGGACAGCTTATCTTCTGATGGAGAATGCTGTACAAGGTTGGAAGTCCTGGGCAGATTCCACATTTGTTGTTGCTGTTGTTCTAGTCTGCACTGGATTTTGCTACTTCCTTCCCCTCTGCAATTAAGAATAACAAATATCAAAAACAGATAAGCTAAAAGTGTCACAAATTCAACATACTAAGTTACTAAACGCTATCACTTGCCCTTTAGACACCTCTCAAATGACATTTAAGGATAAGACGTTAAACCATTTAACCAATATGTATTGAGTTCCTTCTATATGTGTGGGGTACACACTGGTCCCTGGAAGGATGGGAGGATCAATGGCTACTGCTCAAATGAGCAGGCAGTACACTTATAGATGACTACAATAGGGGAAAATATACGTGCAAGTTAAACTAGATCACGTCCATGTTTCCCACTTATAATTTTAAAACAGCCATATAAACAAAGGAAGAGTACACTTCAGAAATTATGGTTGGGCCCCGCCTTTCTGCTTCCTGTGATCAAATCCTTTCAGTTCCTAACTTCCAAAGTTTTTAGACCCTCATTTTCTCTCAATCATTTACACTCCCAAAGATTATAGTTTACACATTTAGTTTTCCACATTGCTTCTTTTTATTCAGTCTCTTTGCTAATGTTTCAGGGCAGAACTGCAAACATGCCAATCCCTAATTGGAAAGATCTTAATATGTAACCACTGCCAGCAAGAAAATGTCCTTGCTGTTTCTCAGTTAATAGTCAAGGCATTAACCCCAACCTACCTTTACAACCCAAACTCTAATCCTCTACCAACATCATCCCCCACTTTCCGATTCTGACACACGGGCACAGTTTAAAGAGTCGTATTCACCAGCCCTGAGAGAATCAGCTATATTCCTGCCTTCATACCGGCTTTATATAGCTCGTCTCCTTTCTGGTCAGTTTAAGGGAGCTGGGGCAGCAGGGACACTAATAAATAAAGGCTCTCAGGCTTCTTCTCTCAGTTGAAGTTGGCTTTGGGAACGGACACTTTGTGAAAGACGTTTTTGTTAGTGTGGATTAGCGCACAAGATAATGAGCTTCACCAAGGCATGTCATACATGTATAATGGCTTCAATAGTATCCACTCTTCAGCTCCCGCCCTTGCGCTCTCTAATTACAGCAACTTCTGTTTTAAACACACATTTACGGTAATCCTTAGGATTTCAACTTCCCTTAAAATAACATTTTTCTTTTTAAAATTTTTATTTGTATTAGATTTATTTATTTTCCTTTATGTGTGCTTTGTCTGTGTTTCTCTATGTGTACCACATGGATGCTTGATACTTGTGGAGGTCAGAAGGGGGCATTGGATCCCCAGAATTTGGAGTTGCTGATGGCTGTGAGCTACCATGTTGGTGCTGAGAATCGAACCTGGGTCCTCTGTAAGAGGAACATGTGCTCTTAACTGCTGAGCCATCTCTCTAGGCCCAGAAGTAACATTTTCAACAAAGCCTTTCTAAAGATTTTTATCAATCATAACCCTTCCCTTCTATTCTTATGGTAATTTTTATTTCTACTGTTTACCTATATCTTAGAGCAATGCTCTTCTACTATCTGGTTTTGAATGTAACACTTATATCTAGAAAGGATTTAAGGTGGTTATAGTTTTTTTTTTTACTGATTTTTAAATTAATTAATCTGCTAGTATGATTAAAATGTATAAAATGTAGACGTCTTAAGGTTAGTCTTTATTTAGCAAAGTTTCCTTTCTCTAGTGTGCCTTCCATATTCTAAGTACTCAATACATTTTTACTAATTAAGACAAAGTTATTTTGGATAGGGGGATAATGTTTCTATTCAGTCCAATGATAGAAAAATATTTACAATAGTATAAAAGGTATACTTACATACCTAGAAATCATTTCAACATCACAAGGCAGTGTCTTAAGATCTTCTCACTAAGAATCATTACTAACTTTAAAAGATTTAAGGTAATTTTTAAAATGTTCCCTTTTTTGCACATCTGTTTGTGTATGTGTATAGATCTGAGAGTGGTGCATGCACATATAACATGCACTAGTCAGGGATGCTGCTCTCTCACTCTCCACCTAGTCTTTTGAGGCAGGGTCTTGTTTTGATCCCAGAGTTTGCAAGTTTTGGCTAGGCTGGAGGCCAACGAGCACATCCTCCTCCTGGTTCAAACAGCTGCAGTGCTGAGGTGCTGAGTTCTCAGACACATACAGAATGTCTGGCTTGTCACTTGGGTAGTGTGGCTTGAACTATAATCCTCATGCTTACATAGCAAGCTCTCTTTAAAGCTGAGTCAACTTCGGGGCCCAATAAAAAGACTTTTTAAAAAACACACCTCCCATCATAATTTGACTTAATCCATCATTCTTTCTCCTTAGAAATTTATATATTGGTAAAATAATTTATTTCAATGCACCACCTACCTTGTTTTTTTCACAGTGATGTTGCTGCTGAGTTTTTCTAGGCGACATTCCCCAGTATCATGGTTAATAATCAAAATGCACTCTTTTAAGTAAGGTCTCTTGGAACCTTTAAAAACTGTGACTGGTGGAGTTGAACCCTGTTTAAGAAGTTATCATCATTACTTGAAATTTATCATAGATTCAATTGAGATGGGTATTGAGTTCTTTTTGCATTGTTTTTTAAACCATGTTATATACCAAGTCACTTATAAATGATTTAAACTTACTACCCTAAAACCAACAAGTGTGACTTAAAAATAAAAGTACAAAGACAGAGGTGGTTTTAAAAGGCTGAGATCAAGACAGACCTGGCCTCAATTTCTAGCTGCTCAGAAGACGGAGTCAGGAGGGTCCCAAGTTCACAGCATGTCTGGATTACAGAATGAGTACAAAGCCAGTGAGGAAACTTAGTGGGAGCCTATCTCAAGATCAACACTGAAACATAGGGCTGGATTCAGTTCAGTGATATAGGACTTACCTAGCATTTATGAAACTTTAGGTCCAAGTACACATGCACATGAACACACACACGCACACACACACACACACACACACACACACACACACACACACACACACACAGGCTGAGATCTCAAGCCTGCTATCACTGAAGAAAGAAAAAGGAAATACCCCTAAATAGTTAGATTTGTTCTATTTTCATTTGGCAACTTGGATTCAATCTAATCTAATCGAATAGAATCTAAAAATATGTTTACAGGGAAGGAAACATTCTCATTTTGAAACGATCAAGAAAATAGCAATAAAGACCAAGTCTTATTAATTCTCATATGATGACAACAGACATTTAATTAAAAATTGAAAAGTTCTTTCTTAGCAATGCATAAATACTGATCAAGAAATTAGTTTAACTTTAGTATTTTTCTCTAAAATATACCAGAAGGGAGTGGTAAGAGAATAATTACTCAGTAACAGTTACATTTTCTATTATGTCATTCTTAACAAAAGGATTAACAGAGAATGAAGAGATGGCTCATTTGGTAAATACACACACACACACACACACACACAAACACTTAAAGAAACTTAGCTCATAGGGGTTGGGGATTTAGCTCAGTGGTAGAGCTTGCCTAGGAAGTGCAAGGCCCTGTTGGTCCCCAGCTCGAAAAAAAAAAGAAAAAAAAAAAAAAAAAAAAAAAAAGAAACTTAGCTCATTACTACTTTTCTTGAAATTTCCTTAATTTTTGTCACTGCCACCTTCAAACATGAAGAACTTTTATATTATCATTCTCTTAGTCTCACGTGTATAATCCTAAACATAGTCCTCCTGCTTTTGAATTTTCTGAAAGTATACTCATATTTTAAAGCACTTTTGTACTAATTTTTATCAAGCACAATAAAACAATTAGATTAGAAAAGGGTGACCTAAAGAAAGCTAAGTGCATAGCATATTAAATGCACATCAGATGTCTACTAAAAGCAATTTGAGATAAATGTGGTGATTGAGAACAGCATAAACAGGAAGTAGGCTAGGGACTTGTGATAGATGTGGACTGGAAATGAACAAGAAAGGAAGGAAGGAAGAAATGTTGGAGATTGGTTCTAATGCTTTGTCTTAATTTAGCTCCCAAAAATCACATGGGAATCTATGTGCCCAGACGCTGAGGTCCCTGTCCCCAGTTGGTTTTTGATTGATCAATAAAGAACTAAGGCTAATGGCTGAATGGGGGATGGAGGTAGGACTTTTAGAATTCCAGGGCAAGAAACACAGAGGAGAGAAGAGGAGAATCCATCATGAGAGGGGCAAAGGACAAACCACACAGAAGGAACAGGAGGGTAAGACAGCCAAAATATAGTTGCAAAGAGAAAGCGGTCTCATGGGAGGGCTGCCGAGAAAAAAACAGGGAGAAAAAAATATAAATTTAGAAAGTGTTAACTCAGGAATACCGAAGGTGAGTGTGTGCTGGCTACAGGGAGGCTTGGAAGTGCCCAGCCATCGAGTGAGGTAAGCATATTAAAACTGAAAGGGTGTGTGCGTGTGTGTGTGTGTGTGTGTGTGTGTGTGTCTTTTCACGAATCCAGAGCTTTTGGGCGTGTGCAGAGCCCTGCGTGCACCCACCAGGACCATAGAGCGGCATTTAACTAATCACCACTACAAAGGGACAACTTTATTAGCCTTCCTGAAGCTAAAGTGGTCTAAAAAAAAAATCAGGAACAAGTAGCACACACATGGAAACCTGGCTGTCTGGGTCCTGAATAGTGAGGTGTGGAACACTTATCCAAGGCTCTGCAGAGCCAGAGAGGCAGGAGTGTGGTGATGAAAACAAAGCAAAACCATCAAAAATACAAAAAGACAGAAAACAGAGCTAGGGCCACTCTTCTGGAGAGTTGATCTTCAGAGTCGGCTATAAACAATCGAGGAAACTATCCTCATACAGAAACCTACAGATGCCAAACTATAGTTGATAATGGATTTGTACATCTATTTTCCTTAGAGATGTTTACTATCTTTAAAATAGATTACAACCTGAAGTTACAATGTATCACCGTGCTCTGATTCCTTCAAAAATAAGAACTCAATCATCACTCCTTTAAATTGCTCCTAGTACTAAGACTTTACAAACATATAGGAAAAGAGCAGGAACAATGCGTGATCACAGCTCACAAGTTCTCACAGTCGCTATAATTTAAGGAAGTTTATAAACTTTTTTCTTTATCAAACTGAACACCATTTCTAATCTTTAAAAAAAATCATTTTAAAACTTTCTATGTGTATGGGTGTTTTGCCTGTATGCATGTCTGTGCAACATGTGTGTGCCTGGTGCCCACAGATTAAAAGAGGGCATCAGATCCCCTGGTACTGGAGTTATAGACAATGAGCTGCCATGTAGGTGCCAGGAATTAAGCCTGGTTCCTCTGAAAGGGAAGCCAGTGCTCTTAACTGCTAAGCTATCTCTCCAGCCCCACCACCCCTAGACTTTATTATTTAATTTCTGTTCATTTCCTTAAAATACCAAGTAATTTAAGTACCTGAAGTATCCTTGCCTCAAAACAACTATTGAATACCTCCTACATCTCTATATTCACTATTATCCAGTTTGAGGACTCAATCAACATTTTGCCCAGATTACGGCCATCATTTTCTCTATTCTCTTTCCAATTCTGTTACTAATTATGCTAATAGGCAAATTGAACTTAATGTACTCAGGATAAGAGTCCTATTCTATAAACCTATACATGGGGTCCTTTGTGATGTTTTCATTTCTTTTCCAACACTCTAAATCAGAACAATACATATCTGGTTTGTGTGTGTGATAGTTTGTACCTTGAATATCTGCCAAAGGTCTATAAATTTAAGTCTTGTGCTATCAGGAAATGGTGGAAAGTTAAAACTGTAAAGTCTAATGCCTGGCCTCTGGTTTTTAGAGCTAAACCCCTCAGGCTTGTGCTGGAACTCCAAGCCCTCCTCTACCTCTCTTATTTATAAATTTATCTATTGCAATTGGGACACGAAGTAACATTTTTCTCTGTATTCCCAGTATGATGCACAATAGATGAACTTGATCATAAACTGAAACCTCTAAAACCGTGATCCCAAATTACCTTATTCTCTTTATAAGCTGATTATCTCGGGGGGTTCTAATATTAATGGAAAGCTGACTAACTTAAGTAATAAGTAGCAAAAAGTGGGGTCATTGCTATGACTACAGTTGACAATGTGGTAATGCCAACAGAAAACTGAGATAGGAAAGATGCTCTTGGTGAGGTTTGAGATAGAAATAGGATTCTGTTGGGAATCCGACCTGAAGCCATCCTTGTTATAATGTACATGACTGTCTTTTGACAAGAGATTTCCAGGGCATCCTGCTCACTCAGGACTGCTTAAATTGGTAAGGAACGTAAAGGCTGTGGGCACCTCTGTGACAGATCATCTATAGGACCTAGGTTTTGTTCACATGCAGAATATAAGAGTAATGGGATCGTGTAGGATTCCGGTGAGATTCCAAAGGCAAGTCTCGGGAAACAGTGTCGTGGCAGGATCTGAGTCCCTGCAAGCAGCCCCTGACAGGATGAGACACAGAGCAGTGAGAGTGATGCTGGAGCTGTGGTGGAGACCCGGGAGGGAAGAAGGCCAGAATGTGGAACACCTGCCTGGGGATACCGCAATCAGCAGAGTCCAGAAGTGTGGCTGAGCGAGCTGCAACCATCAAGGCTGTGAGGAATGGAGTTGCCCAACCCCTTGGGATCCAACACCCTACCGTGGTGTGCCCTGGATGCTGAACGTGAAGATTTAATATATTAAATATAGGCATTTAATGATATCTACTGGCGCTTGATTGCACTCCTTTTCAATGTGTTCCTGTTCTTTCTTTTTCGAGGATAAATATTTGCTTATTTTGCACCAATGTACACATGTAACTTTTTTTTCAGACCTCACAGTTGAATGTGTCTTGTGTCTCAGAGGAGACTATGGACTTGGACTTCTGAACATTTAACACACCGGGGACTCTTTGAGGTGCACTAAAGGTATTTAGCATTGAGAGGTAGATTTGAGCCTTGGGAGCCAGAATAGGCTGTTACAGTTGGTTCTGGAATATTCCTGAAAGGATCCTGTACAAAAGGTTTAGTCCCTAGCCTGGTGCTACTGGGAGGGGAGGGGTGCTGAGAGGTGGAGCCTTGGAGGAGGTTTTTAGTCACTGGAGGATTCTGCAGATGGAGATTAGAGGATTCTGGTCTCAACTACGAAATTAATTTACTTTATTTATTTTTCACTATAACTAAAAGTAGAAAAAAATCCCTAAGTTTAAAGCAACCTTTTCCCCTCACAGACTAACTATCACACAGATGTGGCACAATAGAGATAACTGACTTAAAGTAGTCAGCCAGGAGGCATACTGCAAATGAAAATGTAAAGGGAGTGAGAGAACAGCTTGTCTGAGGAAAAAACAAGAAAGAAAGAGATCTCTGGCATCGGCATCTGTGGGCATAGCACTCACAGGGCACACACACTCACAAACACGCATACACATATGTAAAATAAGAAACAAATTAATATAAAAATGCACTTGCTCACCCGTCTCCATTTTAAAGAATTTTAGATGTTTTAAGATCTCTAGTCTGAAACAATGTTTTAGTTACAAACTAAAAGTCATCTTCACATTGAACCACGCTTTAAGATGTGAGCGCAAAGACTCTTAAGCATGAACAAATGATTCCGAACAGAACCTCAGTTTAAAGGAATGAATCCACGGCCATATTAAGCAAAGGAATTTGGTTATTTATATATAATTAATTTTAAATAGATGGAAATAGGCTATATAAATGTATAATGTTAAGCTAAATTTATTTAAAGATATTTTTCAGTAAAATGTTAGAGTAACAAAACTTAGGTATCTGGCCAAGGTGGCCAGGGAAGGGCAGTGAGAAGGAGGAGAAAGGAAGGATCCTAGGAAGGACAGAAATATCTCCCTAACACCCTTCTTCTGTGATTTCATAAGACCTGGAGAACCATAGCTTTCATAAGTAACAGAGAGTTACAGGTTTGATAATGAATAACAGTAAAGAGGAATAAACACAAAATAAGGATAAAATGAAAGACAACTGGTGGTTAGCAATACTAATAAATAATATAAAAGGATAAATAAGAGAAACTAGGGAAGTAGCCTCTTTATTGATAGAGTGTCTGCCCTACCATTTGCAAGGCCCTGGGTTCAACCCCAGAACCAATAAAAAACAAATAAAAGTTAGGGAGGAGCAGGATGATGCCTGAGAAGCTCTTCTGCTCATCTCTCCATGTAGACACAGCAAGCTGAGTAGCTGTTCTTATGATAAACTCTCTTCCAAGGAGCTAAGGAAACACAGTGAGAGCGCCCCCTACCTGATTTTAGTATAACAAAACAGAAGGACACACCGAAGCATGCAAGAAGGAAGAATTGCCAGAATGGCCTGTACCCTACTGTAAGCCACCCTGCGGGGAGAACCACACCTCTAGCTTTGGGTAAGGAGAAAGTCCAGTCCTCAAACTTAAAAACAAACTTCAGGTCCATCCTAGTGAACCGCGGTGTTGAGCAAAGCTCCATGATCCTTATCACATGGCTAACACGTGGGGCTGAACCACTGGACCTGTGTTAGGACGGGTAGCTGCTTGTTTCACCCGTAACTCTTACAAAGTCGGTTGACAGAAAGCAGAACTCTACTCACTGGGGAGAAGAAAGAGAGGTGGGAAAAGGCTTTATCTCAGAGCACAGTGCCAGGCCCACCACGGTAAAAACTGAAGGCTTGAGCTCACAGGAACTCCAGATTGGCCCTAGCATCAGGTGCAGACCTGTGCGTTGAAGGGATTGAACAGCACATCTGTTCTATGCACAAGGTGGACTTAGGCTACAGTCATTTCCTCCTAGGGTCCAGGATTCTACAGCTGCAACCCACTGAAAAACACCCTTCATAACTAAGAGACTTTTTACCACCTATGTCCATCTGCAGGCAGCATGGATAGCACAAGGCCAAAGCTCGTAGACAAGGCTATCAAACCTCAGATGTGGTTGAGATCTGTGCCCAGGAGGACAAACTTTTGTCTTGATCTGCACGATCATCAGCTCCATTGGAATACCAACATACCTTGAGGCTGCACAGGTCCTTGTAGCTGTGTGTCATCTAGTGTAATAACACCAATATGGTGGCCTATAGGCTGCCTTCCCAAACACTACCCCAACCTCAAGCTATAAAGCGTTATTTCAAGACTTTTCTCAGTGGGAGTAGGACATAATAGCGAGCGTATGCTATTTGTTGTTCTTGGT
The DNA here is from genome assembly GCF_011064425.1 of Rattus rattus. Classification (NCBI taxonomy): domain Eukaryota; kingdom Metazoa; phylum Chordata; class Mammalia; order Rodentia; family Muridae; genus Rattus; species Rattus rattus. Next base: position 21,679,291 of record NC_046157.1, read on the forward strand.
TGGTTTTTTTGTTTGTTTGTTTTCATTTTGTTTTGCCCTGGAACTTAGTGGTGGTGACACCTGACACTGGGCATGTCCCATCCTAGGCCTGTCTGTGAACAACCACAGACATGTTCCAAAAAAACACGCAGTCTGTTTCTATTAGACCTCATGTTCAGCCAATAGAAGCTAAGACTGGTTAGAGGAGCTCTGGATCACAAGTTCACTATAGTAATCAGTCCACAGCATCATAGGCCTTGGTCCTAATCAAGAACTGTGCTGGTTGGTGAAGCATGGGCTCATAGCTGACTTGGTGGAACTGTCACTCACAGGTATCACATAGAAACTTGGGTTCGGTCTATCCACAGTGAGAAGCTTCTTGTGTCCAATGACAGTTTGCTGTATATGAAGCAATCAGTCCTACCCTGGACCCAGGAATATATTTGCAGGAACAGAGAAGTCTTTCCTGGACTCTACTATTTCTTTCTGAGCAGAATGCCAATGGCGTATTTAATATAGATCTGGGTTAAGATTGCCTTCTTGTATTGAAATAGCACAACTCCCCTCCAACCAACTTCTGGACAACTTGGACTTGGGCACCCTCTACTGTTGAAATGGTGGGAATGAACACGGGCTCAGAGGAAAGAGGAAACCTGTTTAGAATTTAAGGAGGTGGATGAGGAGAGTCTAATTTGGAAGTAAAATAGGTAACAGATTGGGTAATGCCTTGAGGATGTCACACACCACACGTATTACCAACTGTCATGAAGCCATGCATATTTACAACCGAAAATAAAGTGCCGGAAACTGGCTCGGAGGGAATCAGTACAGGGAGTCCTAAGACAGGGGATTTAAAATGGCTATTTTAAAGACACTGAACAGCCTCGAAGCCTCAATGGAAACACAAAGAAATGGCTTAACAGTCTTAACAGAAAAATGTAAAAGACGTGAGAACTACTTTTGAAAATAGAAATTCCTGAGCTGAAGTTCCCTCAGGAAAATTTAAAACTGCTATACAGGAGTAACCATAACAGGATAGATTAAGCAGAAGAAAGAGTTAGCGTGCTTGAAAACATCTACTTAAAAGTATGCAGGTGACTAAAAATAAAGCATGAGACATTGATAAAAGACATTGGACAGGACACAGAAAGCAGAGCTACCCCATACCCATAGATTTAGAAAATCAGCATCATTAAATGCCACACTACACAAAGTTTCAGAATAAAAATAATCAGCACTCTATATTACCTGAAGTTGCATAATAGGTCAGCACTGCTTTAATCGGTGATGGCCAGAATTTACTGCTTTGCAGAGGACCTCTGCTTGGTTCCCAGCACCCACACGGCGGTTCACAACTACCTACCACTGCAGTTCCAGGGGATCTAATACCTTCCTCTGACCCCACCAGCACTAGTCACACATATGATGTATGTACATACATGCGGGCAAAACATTCATATACGTGAAATAAATCAATCTAAAAAACTAAACTATACAGTTGAGTAAGAAACAAACTTCAAAAATAACAAAAAAATTCATGGAATTTTAGTATGGTGCTTAATAAAAGCAAATATTTGGATTCCTACAGCTTAGGGAGGAAATGAGAACACCAAAGTGGTAGAAAGCTTATTCGAAATAATAACAGAAAGCTTAACAGACTTAGAGATGGACACAAAATTCCAGGTGCAGGGAGGTGAGCGGTACCAGTCAAGTTCAACTCAATCACATCTACCACACGAGGGAAAAGGCGACCAAGCTGTCACAGGGAAAAGACAGAGAACATTCTGAAGGGTGAAAGAAAAGAAACTGCAAACGCATAAAGCTGCCCACTCAGTCCCATAGCAGGTAATCTGTGCAGAGCTGAAAGTTGTCAGCCTCTTGGCTGTTACTGTACAGATCAAGGCAGGCCTGTAGACACGCAGAAGGGTGATAGTCTCCAAAGCCAAGAGAGCAGAAAGACCTACAACAATCAACCCACCACTGCATTGTAAGGGAAAATATCAAGTTGACCCCAAATTAGTAACGCAAATAAAATAGTAAACATCAAAGGATAAGTCAATGAATACTAAAAACTGTAACCCTAAACATCAATGAAGCTAATGAGCTATCTTATTGAAAAGACAGATAGTCAAGATAAACTCTTAGCTAGCTTAAGAAAGTGTGATGGTTTATATATGCTTGGCCCAGGGAGTGGCACTATTAGAAAGTGTGGCCCTGTTGAAGTAAGTGTGTCACTGTGGATGTGGGCTATAAGACCCTCACCCTAGCTGCCCGGAAGTCAGTATTGTGCTAGCAGCCTTCAGATGAAGATGTAGAACTCTCAGCTCCTCCTGCATCATGCCTGCCTGGATGCTGCCATGCTCCTGACTTGATGATAATGGACTGAGCCTCTGAACCTGTAAGCCAGCCCCAGTTAAATGTCCTTGTAAGGGTTGCCTTGGTCATGATGTCTGTTCACAGCAGTAAAACCCTAACTAAGACAGAAAGGGAGAGAGAAGGCTCAAGTAGAATCAGAGATTTAAGTAATAATTTTTTAAAAGGTCATTACGACAGACATGACAGAAACATAAAGATAGAGATTATTATAAACTACATGCTAACAACTTTAATCACCTAGAAGAAATGGGCAAATTGTCCAACATAACACATCAAGGCTGAATAGATAAACCTGAATCAATAAAATCCAAGTAATGAGATTGAAATAATGATAAAAACCTTCCCAATTTTTTTTTTAAAGTCAGGACAAGGATTCACTGCAGAGCAGAATTCTACAAGTTAAAGAACTAATAAAATTCTCCAAGTAGAACAGGAAGTAATTCTCACAAATACATTTCACAGAGCCAGAATTACCCTGATGCCCACACTGGAAAGAACAAAATGCTCACTTGGTGTGATAGCAGGTTTCTCAGTAATCTTTCCAGTACTGAGAAAAGGCTATCAGTCCTTTGATTGTACAAATAGAGAGAAGTACAGGCCAACATGCTTAATAACAGACGTAAGGCTCCCCAGCAGAATACTAGTTGAATTCAATAATGTATTAAACAATTATATTCAATAATGTATTAAACAATTATTCACCTTGATCAAGTTTCAATCATCCTAGGGCTGTCAAGATGGCTCAGGATACACACACACACACACACACACACGCACGCACACACACACACACACACACACACACACACACACACACACACACACACACACACACACACACATACACACACACACACATACATACACACACACACACACATACATACACACCCACACCCACACACACACACACACACACACACACACACACACACACACACACACACACACACATACACACACACACACACACACACACACACACACACACATTTGACATCAAGAGAATAAAGGACAAAACCATGCTAACATCCCAACTGATACAGAAAAGGCATTCAATAAAATTCAACATGCTTCATAATAGAAATATTGGATAATTTTTTTTTCTGGAGCTGGGGACCGAACCCAGGGCCTTCCGCTTGCTAGGCAAGCGCTTTACCACTGAGCTAAACCCCCAACCCCAGATAAATTTAATATATAAGCAATATAGCATTATAAGAACATTTATGAAATAGCTAACATCACATAGAATAGAGAAAAGCTGGTGCTTTCTCTATAAAATCAGCCACCTTGTGTTTATTCAGCACATGCTGGAAGACCTCACCAGAGCCATTAGGCAAGAAAAAGATATAAATGAAATTCACATGTGCACATGCCTACCTACACACACGCCACGCGCCTGCACACGCCACACACACACACACACACACACACACACACACACACACACACACACACACGTGCACACTGCCCCAAACCTGCAAAGATCAATGAAAATGTGAGTTGACTCTTTGAAAAGAAATTAAGTAATCCCTGAAGGTGACATGATCTATACAGAGAGCCCCAAAACTTTTACTAAGACTGGTAGAACTAATAAAACCAGCAAAGATTCAGGATGTAAAATCAATACAAAAGTCATTCGTGTTGCCTTATATATACCAATAGCGAACTACTTGAAATAAGGATCAAGGAAGACATTTTATTTACAATGTCTAATAATTGAGAGATCTTAAAAAAGAACTGCATGAAACACTAATAAAAGATATTAAAGAGGAGGAGAGGGAGAGAGAGGAGCTTTGGCAGGACAATATGGCAGGTGACGTTAAGATTCCATGCTGTACCTTTACAGGTTGTTATAAATGTTCTTAAGGGATGGATGTGTACTGGGCTTTGTATGTTTAGGTGGGCAATTATATCTTACTAATTGGGTCAAAAAAAGATATTAAAGAGGACACAAAACCAGAAAGATATTGTTTCCATAGGCTAGAAAAATTAATATTGTTAAAATGCCTACACTACCCAAATTGATTTATAAATTTAGTGTAATTCCTCTCAAAGGACATCAAGGCTGAATGATGGTATTCAAATAACCAAAATTAAGAGAACCAAAAATATCCCTAAGTAGCCAGTCATTTTGAACAAAACATGGGATATTACATACTTGAGTTGAAAAAAATGCTAACAGCCAAACTAATCAAAGCAGCATACATAGTACTAGCATTAAAAAAAAATCACATAAATCCATGGGATAAACAAACAGCCTAGAAATAAGACTACACATTACAGCTCACTGATTCTTTTTACCAAAGTTACTAAAAATATGCATTGCAAAATAGGAACTCTTAAGAAAATGCTGTTTAAAAATCAGATATATAGAGCAATGAAACTAGAGTCCAGCCTCTCAGTTATAAAGATCAACTCAAAATGGATTTAAGACTTAAGAGTAAGACTTAAAACTATAAAATGACTAGGGGAAAACATAGAGGAAACACTTCTGGACATTGTACTGGGTAAGAAACTTTTAAAAAAAGCACAAAAGCCAAACAAAGAAATAGGATCACCTAAGCTAAAAAAACTTTTGCATAACAACCAAAATGATCAAGGGAGTGCAGAGAAAACATGTACAGTGGGAGAAAATAATTGCATTGCTCACAATGACAGGAAACTGACATAGATTACAGAAGCTCAATAGTCAAAACCAAACCCAATACCAAGTAAAAATGATTCGGTAACTTGATAATTCAATAGATTCAAATAAGCATTTAGCAAAAGAGGAAACACAAATATCCAATAAGCACATGAAAACATATTCCACATCACTAACCCTATGAGAATTTTGTAAAATGTAATTATTGTAACTATATGAAAAACAGTTTGGAGAGTCTACAAAAAAAAATAAGCCATGAAACTAAAAACCTCATATACATAGATTTACCTCATGACCTAGCAATCTCAGTACTAGATGGTAAGCCGAGAAGAGCACATTTTCCTCATCACTTGTGACATTGTATTATTAGCAACAGAAAATAGACTGAGGTCAGGAACTGCCAGTGGCCATGTGTCACTACAGGAAGAAGACTGATCTCAGGCGGAGGCTTAGTGATGACAACCACCAAAGCCTCCACTCTCTATAATAGCTGAAATACAGGGCCTGCACCTCACAGAACTGACACTGGGAAAGATGCTGTATCTCAAAAGGTAGCCTGTGAGGCTCAGAAGACTGTGGGTCCGGGCACAAATAATACAGAGAAGACAAGGACAAGCAGGCTGCAGTCCTTGGGAGGAGCTTCACCCTCAGTGGTGCCAGGCATCACTTGGGAAGAATCTGTCCTCTGATAAACTCTCCTAGTGCCTTCTTTTTAAAAAAATTATTTATTTGTGTGTGTGTGTGTGTGTGTGTGTGCGTGTGCGTGTGTGTGTGCGTGCGTGTGCGTGTGTGTGTGTGTGTGTGTGTGTGTGAGAGAGAGAGAGAGAGAGAGAGAGAGAGAGAGAGAGAGAGAGAGAGAGAGAGAGACATGTCATGGCACATCTGTGGTCACTTCTGTCCTTTCCCTTTTATGTGGGTCCCCAGGATTGACTCAGGTTACCAGGCTTGCATAGCAATCGCCCGGAGCCAGCCATCTCTCCTAGCAGTGCCCTCTAAGTCACTCCAAGTCAATATGGAAACAGCAAAAACAGCTTTTTTCAAACATGGCAGTAACCATAACATCATTACGTAGCTATGGTCCATGTTCTGCTCTATGTATTTAACTCATGCTAATTCATGTGATCTTTGTAACAACCTTATGGGACAGTCACTATCTTTATATGAAAAAAATTAGGCACAAAAGACTTGATAATTTGCCCAAGTCCACACTGAAAGGGGCAAAGGGAGATCTAAACGTGGGAAGTCTGATCCTAGATCTGTGACTTTTAACCTCTCTGAAATGGAGATATGACTAGGTGTGCAAAAGAATCAAAGAATCAAGTGTTTAGTCGCTCCGATCAACCTAACTGCCTCCATGGGTCTGCCACCTCTGGGGAATCTGCAGCTACTTGTCAACAACTTCCTTCATGTTCTGCTTCTAGAAACGAATAGGTGCAGAATAGAGGAGAGGAGACTACAGTACCGGAAACTAGGTAGTTCAGATAGGAAGGAAACTTTGGGAGAAGCCAAGGAAATGATTTCAATCCCCTCCCTATATAAACTGCCATAATTCCCCATTAAGAAAAGACAAAGCGTCAGTTCTCTAACTCGACCTCGGAGCTCCATTATCCGACTCCATCTTCACAAAGGCTTTTTTGTTTGTGTTACCTCATGCATGCTTTACCATAGCCTCTCGAGACACTCTTACTCTCAGCTTATTGGGGAAGACACTGCATTGTAAGGGAAGACTACTCTGCCCGAAGCCCCACAGAGTGGAGCAAGACTTTTGTCGCTGGTACCCAGATTCTAACTCCCATGTCTCATTCCAGCAGCATGTGTCATAGCCATGAACAAAGATTTGGAATGAAGATAGCAAGGCCACGTTAAAAAAAAAAAATTCCCAAACGATCTGAGGTAAAATTGAATTTCTTTCAATAGAACCCGGGTCACATACATTTGTGTGTGGACTTTATAACATTGTGATACGTTGGGCAAAGATTACTTATAATTGAATAATCTGTATTTACATGTAGCATGTAACCATGGCTACATCCATACAACAAAGCAGGGCTAAGTAGAGATAGCTGCTGTTGGAACCCAGAATACTCTTCCTTTTTATCAAAATGGGGCTTAAGAGCAAACTTCGTAACTTGGTATCTCTTACTTGAGGGGGTGTTTCTTGGAATAAGAGGAAATCTGAGAGGGAACCTGGATTAGAAGAAATAAAAATCTCACTTATACTCTTCTACGTACACTTCACCTACTTGGTTAAGTGAGCGACTCTGTTTTGGTGGCATCTGTGGTTACCGTCTTTAGCCTGTCTGATGTCTGGTGCCTCACCTGCTCTGCCACATCAGACACACAGCCATTACCCCTAAGTCTCACATGTTCAGTTATCTGACCAGCACTTTCCCAAAGGTATAATCATGTCCTACGATTATGTCACTCCCGTCTCAGAAATAGCTCATCCACACCTGCGTCTCACAGGACAGAAGGCAGAAGAGCTCACTGAGGAGTTTCTTCTTCCCCCTCCAGAAAGTGACAAATTGAGATATTCCCTTTCTTGGCAAAGCTAGAGAGGAGAAGAGTTTGGTATTCCTGGTTTTGTGTGTTCTCATATTTGTGGTATCATCTAAAGAGGATCTTAATTCTGCCTTCAAATTTGTTTACTTATGGGGCTGGGAAGATGGCTCCTTAGTTAAGAGCACATACTGCTCTCACAGAAGACCAAAGTATAGTTCCTATGTCCCTTGTTCACAACCGCCTATAATTTCAGCTCCAGGTGATCCAATGGCCTCTTTTGGCCCCACCAATATACCTACATTTAAGTGCACACACACACACACACACACACACACACACACACACACACACACACACACACTCGAGAGAGAGAAATTTTTAAATTAAATTAAATCTTTAAAAATGTTATTTATAGTTCAGCTACATCTCCTCCAGCATATCAGAAGTCTCAGAAGGAACATTTTGTTTGTTATTCCACATTTGACATCAGTGGTATCTCTGCTTGCTTGTTAAGTGTACAGGTACAACGTGTACTCTCCTTAAACAAAACTGTCCGAAACAGGCTGGACAGGAAAAGAGCTCGCTGAGCCTCTAAGAACTCCACATTCCTCCAAGTCCTCCTAGCCCCTCCCTTCTGTGTGAAAGAAGACTCAAAGAGATCTTGAAACTTGCAGATGTTCAGGAGGGAAGCAAGGGAGGAGAGCAGGCCCCACCCGCCCCCCACCTGCCTGACGTAAACAGAGGGGAAGAGAGCTATCCAAGCCAGGCCCGTTAGAGGAGGTTTCAGATGGTTTATGGAAAAAAAGCAAGGACCCTCACAATTGGTTGCTAGGTAACTCTGCTGCAAATGGGAGTGAGCAGCTATGATCCCTGGGACTGCACAAAAATGATATGGTCAACAGGAGGATTTTAGAACTCAGAGGACTTGTTCTGCCAGTTATTCATAAGGGGGAGGGAGGGAAAGAGAGAGAGAGAGAGAGAGAGAGAGAGAGAGAGAGAGAGAGAGAGAGAGAGAGAGAAAGATATGCCCTTCTCTGGGCCCCTTCCTTCTAGTTAAAAGTGGAATGGCAATACCTACTTTTCCAGACTGTGAATGCTGAATTCCTTGAGACGGTGCCTGGCATGGAGTGAACACTGTACAAGTGGATGCTCATGGATAATATGGTGAACCACGCACCCCACAGGGAGAGGGTCCTGGCTCTCATCTATTAGCTTTACAGTTTGGGGCACATTATTTACTTTCTTTAAGCCTCAGTTTCCTTCTCTATCACATAGGGGTAAGCTCCTAGTTGTTGATGTAGACAGCGGATAAAATTAAGTGGGTAATACATAAAAAATCACCAAGCACAGCATGTGAGACCAGCCATGCCACATCCAATAGATGTTTGTCATCATTAGTATTTACTATTTTTAAAAATGTTTATAAAAATGCATAGTATTTAACTGGTCTACAGACTTCATTTTTGTTTATTCTATTTTGTAATAGAAAAAAAGTAATGGATTTTAAAATCTACCTTATCAAAAAAAAGTATCAGAACCTGAAATTATTCTTGTTTTTTAAAAATGTTATCTATCTATCTATCTATCTATCTATCTATCCATCCATCCACCTACCTACCTACCTTTCTCTATTTACTTATTTTGGTTTTTCAAGATAGGGTTTCTCTGTGCAGCTCTGGCTGTCCTGGAACTCATTCTGTGTAGACCAGGCTGGCCTTGAACTTACAGAGATCCATCTGCCTCTACCTCCTGGATGCTGGGATTAAAGGTGTGTGCCACCACTGCCTGACTGATAATTTCATTTTTTTAACCATGTGTGTGTGTAGGTATGTACACACGAGTGCAGATGGCGTGTGGGATATCTCTAGCAGATTAAAGGAGTAATTACTTCCTTCCTTTTTAAGCCATAGGTTTGACAACAAAGGCCTAGTCCAACAGTCATTTGCTAAAGACTTCTATGGAGACCGTAATCCAACATGGTAGATTATAACTCTTCACTAGGCAGAATAAGGGTGAACAAAATAATGCTTATCAATACATAGAAGGGTTGCCATAGCAAAGCAATAGAAGGGATGGTGTGGGACAGTTGTAACTTGAAACACAGATATTCTGTTCGGCAAGGACGGGCCAACTGGAGTCCTGGCGCAAACTAACCATCACGGACTACCATAACCTGAAACTACAGAACAGCAATCCCCACCATGAACTTAAAAGCTTTTCGGTCCCCTTTATAATGAAATGGCTGCTTTTCCCTGAGTGCCTGGGGATGGGGCGGACATGAGAGACCTTTGAAGGTAGCTGGGAGGGGCTGGAGGCAGGAAGTGGGGGGTATGACTATTTATATTAAAAACTTATGTTTAAGTAGTATAAAAATGAAAATAAAATTGAATGGTTCATTCAGTTTGTTCCTTAATGGACGCCATAGAACAAATAAGGTTTATGCTTCCTAATAAATTTCCAAATGGTATAGAAACACCAGAATCTGGGAATTTTTCATAATAGAGGATTTCAAAAGCTAGTGTATCCATGACATCTCATAGTGAATTGATTTTTTTTCCATTTTCTTCAGTTCCTAAGGAAACAAATGAGAAATATTCAACAAGAACTCCCATACACATACAAAGCTCCACCTCAAGAAAGCCTTCAGAAACAGCAACTGACTACATCTGACACAGTGGCGGAGTCACAATGAGTGGTATTGAATTATAAATGCAAGAAAAAGAGAGCAGATTCGAAGATTAAAACTGTTATACCTCTACCCATGACAAGCCAGATCACTGATCCATGTGAGACAATGTAAACTGGCCAACTCTAGACTCCTCCCAATATAAAATTAAAGGCAACGTGTCTCAAAAAGTTCAGTTTTTAAAATACACAACCCAAAGTTACAGAGTTGGTTTTCTCTATAACAGATGAAGTCAGTATTAAAGAAAAGAAAAGAAGAAAAACAAAACAAAATTCTAGTTAATAAGAAATTTCTAACTCAAGGACTGAACTAAGAAAACGTGTATTTTCTGAAAGTAACATGGGTTGCAGTATTTCAACACATTTGGAAAAAATTAAAAAACGGAGAAAATGTTCGGGTAAGGGCTCCAGACCCTAGCACCTGGGCCCGAAGAGCCCAGTTCCTAAACTGCAGATTGAGTGTCTCTAATTCAAAATTCAAAAATCTGAAATGTTCCAAATTGCAAATCTTTCCAGCTCAAACATAACACCACAAGTGGAGAACTCTACATCACCGACTGTCTCATCTACTAAGCTATCGTAAGTAATGCATAAAATTATTTTTTTAGCTAAGCGTATATAGCCTATGGAAGATAAACAAATTTTGTACTTTAGATGTAGGTTCTATCCGTGACATATTTTATTATATATTTGCAAATATTCCAAAATTTAAAAAACTAGAAGGCTCAAACAAGTATTGTCCCAAGAATTTATATAAAAGTTGTTCAATGTGCATACTTCTAAAATAGCTCCCCCAATGAACCATAAATCTCGCCATATCCATCTTTGTTTAGACTTATTCCTAGTATCAATACAATGAAGTACAAATTTTAAACTTCAATATAAAATAAGTCTGCAATTTGATCCCAGTCTGTTTCAGCTTCTACTCCTTTAATCTATTCTCACAGTACTTTACTGTAATGAGTTATTTACCTCACGGGCCTGTTCTTTTCAGCATTAGAGACTTTTGTGTATTACTCTGCTTGACCAGAGTATCATATTTCCTGTCTGTCATTCAACTTTTAAAGGCTCAGCTCAATTACCGATCGTTTTATGAAGCCTTTCAAGAATTCGTTGGACAGAGGATTTTGTTTCACTTAAGTGCATATGGGGCATTCTATATATGTTCTAACTTATACATTAGCTGTTAGTTTACATGTCCATCTGTAATAGCAATCTAGGACTACAAGGCAAGAAACATTATCTATAATCATCTCGGTAATCACTGTCAAGTCATTTGCTACGATATTCCTTGAAACCATTAAATGAACTAAAGTGTTTTAACATTGGTTGAGCTGAAACAGTTTGAAATGTGTTGATGTTGCTTCCTATGAACAGCATTCGTCACTTTAACCAACCACCATTTTATGAATGGTGCAAATAAATGGTGCAAATATTTTCATTGAGGTTTAGTTTCTATCCTTTAGAATAGACCTCTTTCATCTTCATATAGAGAGCTACTTACTTCTATATTTGGAAGAGTTATTGTCACCTGTTCACCTTTGCCAACCTCAAGATTTCCTTCACAAGAGGCATCAACAGAAGCAGGTTTGAAGTCATCTAAAAATAGATACAAATATCAATTTTTTTAAGATAACACAATGTATTATTCATGACTGTGAACAGATAGTGACAAAAGCAACTAAGAGGATTATTTTGGTTCACTGGTAGTTTTGTCCAGTTATTTTTATTGTATGTGTGTGGATGCTTTGTTTCCATGTATGCGGGTGTAGGAGCCCAAGGAAGCCAGTGGATCTAACTGGAGTTAGAGGTAGGTGTATGTGCCACGTGGGTACTCAGAACCAACCCAGGTCCTCTAACTGCAAAGTTCCTTAACGCTAAATCCCTTGGGTCACTGTTTAAAGAGTACAATCCGTCATAGCAAGGAAAGGACGTCAGAGTTCACCCTGGTCAAAGAACTATCAGTGCCATCAAATCCTAGTTTAAATTAGGGTAATTCCTGGTATTTACTCACACTAAAGCTTTACTACTTTTGGTGGGTGGGCCCACTTGAATAGTCATTACTTATCAGCTCATTCTGTGACAATAACAAATGAAAACAGGAAATTTACTGATTATTAGCCCTTACATAGATATGTATTATAATGCTGGTGGTAGCCCAAATCCAGAATTCATTCTAATGAGGTATTCAAACTCTATGTAGTGAATCTTTGTTGCTAAATGTTGTCATTGTTACATTTGAGTAAATTGCATGCATTAGAACTCCTCATACATAATTGAATAGAACTCATAAAAACTAATGGTAACTATTATTTACTCTTTACCACGTTCTAAATACCGTGTTAGGTTTTTAGGACCTCTCTAGGAAAGAATCCAGAAGGTAGCTATTACCATTTTCACAAATGAATACTGTGGTTGAAAGCTTAGGGAATGTTTTAAAAGTCACATTACATACAGGTTTGGCGAAGTTCAGGGTTCACAACCAGGCTTATCTGAAGCACTAGTGTAAAAGACAGGCAAGATTTATTCCATACATGAGACAAAAATAATGCTTTCAAATAACACTGGCTTGAGTGTTTGGTGTAAATTAGGTCCACCTGCTCTACATAAATGTCAAATTCTATATTATATAGTTTCCTTTCCTTACTGAGTTATGAAGACTGAAGGTCACACTGGAAATAAACCTGTGACCCTGCCAAGGATAATGGCAGGTTTTGTTTAAATAAACCTAAAAGGATTCTGTGTGATGGTATACTTAATTGAATAGGGGTGGGGGAGACACCACATTTTTAAAGCCTTCTGTAGGACTAAGTGTGGAATCTAAACTTGTTCATTCTGTACTTGTTATTACCATTGTCTTCTTACATATTCTTGTTTATTGTCACTCTTGTGGCTCTGACTTGGAAAATATGTTTTCAACATTTTAAGAACTTTTGTAAAGCCGGGATGTAGCTCAGTGACAGAGCACTTGCCTAGTATGTTCACGGCCTTGGGTTTGAGTTCTAACACTGAAATTAACAATCAATTAATCAAAGAAACTATAAATAGAAGTCTTTGAAACACCCGCAAGGCACTTTTCAAAAGCTGTATTTCATTCACTTAATTTTGGATTTGTAACTGGAAGAAGAGGATGTGTACCTAAGCTATAAAGATATATATACACCGAGGGCCAGAAGAGATGGCTCAGCAGTTAAGAGGACTGGCTGTTCTTGCAGAGAACTTGGGTCATTCTCAGCATCAGCATCAGGTCATTGATAACCAAGGTTAACTCTGGTTACAAAGGATTAGAGGTTCCCTTGTGGTCTCTGAGGGCACTGCATAATGTGGTGCACATATGTAGACTCAGGCCCGCATATATACATAAAAATAAATATTTCTATCTTTATAACTTTTTTCGTAATCTTAATCCTTGCAGCTTGAAAAACAAAATATCACTGAATTCCTGAGAGGGAAGAGGAAAAGGACACGGGAAAGGGGCATTGAGAGATCAGATAAGAACAGTATCTTGCTTTTAGGTGTAGAGAGAGAGGGAGAGAGAGGGAGAGGGAGGGAGAGGGAGAGGGAGAGAGAGAGAGAGAGAGAGGGAGAGAGAGAGAGAGAGAGAGAGAGAGAGAGAGAGAGAGAGAGAGAGAGAGAGAGCGCTCTGGATGGCAATACAGAGCAAAATAAACAAGGGGCACCACTGAAGTTCTGTTGGTAAACCTCTCCCATTTATTCCACCAAAGCATGCTATTTTTGCTTAGTAAAGTCTTTTTTTTTTTTTATAAAGTTTAAGTAGATCAATGGCAGGTTAAAACCATTGGTTTTTCCTACCCTTACTCTAAGTTATAACTAGATTGTTTACAACTTACACTCTGAAGACTGAGTTTTAAATGGATGTGTTTCAGAATATAAACTTTATAAGGAAAGAGACAGAAAGGTGGAGGAATGTAGGACAATGAGACAATAAAGAAGAGCTGGGCTGCAGAAAAGGTGTGAAAAATCTACAATTTGTCACACACACACACACACACACACAAGAGGTCACGACTCAGTGATGTTTCTCTTACGCGCTAGAATTCTGCGGCCTATTATGCAAAAAAGAAGTTTTACATACAAAATTAAGTTACATTTTTCATACTGGTATATCATTTAATTACTGAACCGAGAAGGCTCATTATAACCTCTTTTCCAACAACATTAAAAATAACTTACTAAAAAAGATCCCAGAGAACAAAAAAGAAAACCGACGAATAGAAACATTGGGAGGTAAAATTTTAAAGTAAAGAAAGTAGGAAAAAAAAACCTTTCAATTTTTGATAATCAGTCATTGCTTAGCTGCCCACGAAATCTGAGATCTAAAAGAGATACAAATGATTGAGACAGCTGTCAATCTCTCCCCACTGGGAAGCCTCATCGGCCAGAGTGAGGACAAGTGAAAATGGGGAAGAAGTGTCCTTGTGGCCTCTAAACATCACTTTTGTCCCGCACTCGGTCCTTTGTTCCACCTGTCTGTCACCTTTCCAAACTCTTCATCATTCACTTGACAAGCTAGTCTCCACAGCCGCCCCTGCAGATCCCCCCACAAAACTTCCTCTCCTGCCAGTCAGTCTCTCTTAAATCCTTCCAAGGTTCTCCTACACCTGCGGGACACCAGGTGCCTGCACAGAGGCTGACAACGGGTTAATGGATCACGCTGTCATCTGGTCTCCCGGGGAGCAAAGAGCCGCGAGGACAGAGTTACAGAATCCTGAGGAGTCTGTCTCCATACCACCCTCCCATCCCAGGAGGCACCCGGGGTACCCCGGACAGTCCGCACTCACAGCGCACGGTGTGGAAAGCACAGCGCGGCTGCTTCTCGAAACTTTCGCCTAATTTGAGAATCCGCTCGCGACGGTCGAGGTATGCGAGTCCCGCTGGTCCATTCATCCTCTTCCTCTGCCTCCCGCTTCGCCTTCACCGTCCCGCCGCCGCAGCCTTCTGGAGCAGCTTGCACTGGCCGCGAGCCTGAGCTCGGAACCGGGGCGGGCTCCGTTCATCTCTCTCCAGACGCGTGAGGCCGCCCCTTGGAGCGCCCCGAGTCTTGATTGGCTGTCTGGAGACAGTTGCTCCGCCCCTCGCCTGGGGCTCATCCCCGCCCCTAGCCCCCTTCCCGCGTCGCGACGCACACAGCTCGGCGAAGGCGGCCACGCTGAGGTACGCTGTGCGGGTCGGGCCCTGAGGTGGACGAACGCGGGGAAAAGATGAGGTAACAGACCCGAGGTGGCGATTGGGATGGGAGAAGGCCCTAGGGGACGGGGAAGCTAGGACGCCAGGAACGTAGGGAAGAACTGGTTGGCGGGGCCTGCTAACGGGAGCGTGGGCCTCCTCCGCGCCGGGCCCGCAGGTTTGGTGTGGAAACGGACGCCTGAGGAGGGGTGGCGGCCGGGGCCAGCCTCTGGCCTCCTGAGGCCTAGTTGCTCCGAGGCGGTTCTGGAACCCCAGCCGCGCCCCCTCAGGTGATGTGACCAGACTGGAAGCCTCTGGAAGCGGCGCAGTTACCTTTGATGGACGTTTTTTTGTCTTTTTTTTTTTTTTAAACCTTTAAATGCGCACGCTTTTCCTGCCCAGTCAGGACCTGAGGAGGGGGCGTTTCCAGAGGAGACCGAAGCGTAGGATTAGGGGTAACTGACTGCTGTACATTTCTGTCATTTGTTTCTGCCCTAGTGATTCCTGGAAGCAGTGAAGGGCACGGCCTTGGGATTCTTGATTCCTCAAAGGTCAGCCTAGCAACAGGGTAAGAGCATTGATTGATTGATAATTGCCTTTCTCCCCCTCCTGACACTTCACAAAATTGTTAGGAAGTAGGAGAGAGCGTTCATTGTATTAGAGGAGAATTCAGAGAAAGCAGACAGTGAAGTTGCCCCCTCAGGTGATTTTTTCAGGTTACCTGTGTGATCAGACAATGCTTTCACCTTCTGCCTTCAGTAGAATTGTCAATTTATTTTCCAGGCGGATGGGTGATTTTTTTTTTTTTATTTATTTATTTATTTATTTATTTATTTATTTATTTATTTATTTATTTATTTTTGCCTTCAACCCGTTAAAGATACCTGGAGACTGTTCCGTGTGATATTTATGCATGAAGGTTCTGAAGGCAGAATGTCTGGGCTTTTACGTCAGCTTCATACTATTAATGTGATTTCGTGCAAGCAAATCAAACCAATGTGTTTATCTTTAGAATTGGGGAAATAATAGTAGCTGTGTAAAAAATAACACCCATCCCTTGGAATTGTTGAGACAGTTAAATGAGTTAATACATGCAAGCAAGTAAAACATTACACAGAGCGCTCTGTGTACTTTCATATTTCTAGATTTGCCTTCTAAATTTTGAAGTCTAGGGACAAGGAATGGCTATTACGTTCAGAGATGAAACCATTGGTTTAGAGAAACCCAGGTGGTTGACTTTGTGGCCATTTAGTGTCCAGAGGGGTTTATTCAGTGGCACAAGTGAGTGGATATACGTTCACATTTATTTTATTACCATACTGTATAAAATAATTTGCAACCTGAATGGCTACCAGGGAAGGGAACGTTAAAATGTATTTTGATGAATTCTTACAAAGAACAGGTAGAATAATGTAGTCATTGGAAAGAATAAGATAACATGCATTCTCTAGGAAAGTTTTACATCTTCTACATGCTAGAAATTTTATTGGACTTTCTTTAGAATAGTTTCAGTGAGTTTGTCTGTTAATGATTTATATTTTACTCAAGAAGAGGGTTTCACTATCTAATTCTGGTTGTCTTGAAACCCACTATGTAGAGGTCAGTCTCGAACCCACAGAGACATAGCTGCCTCTGTTTCCCAAGGGCTGGGATTTAAAGGCATGTGTCACTATGTCCAGCTAAGTTCTATTTTTCTTAACTGCATATTTGAAATGATTATGAGCACTACTTCATAATCCCATTGTAAGAATAAAATAATGCATTGAAACCCAATTAGCACAGTTCTTACCTCATAATAAATGCTATATGTTATCTTTATTAATTAAAATGTTTTATATTAATGATATTATTGAGCTTCAAATTCTTAGAGCTTATATAGAAAGGGTCTAGTAAGAAAGTTGATGTATGGGCTTTTTAATTTTAGAATTGATACACTATAAGTAACTTTTAATTTTGTTATAATTTCATGACACTTCTCAGGTCTAGTATGTTGGGGTTTTCCAAACCATTTCCAGATTTAGTGATTAGGTAGAAGGGCTCATAGGACTCAACACATATATTGTCTTATTTGTAGCTGTAATTTATAGTGAAGATATGTAAAGCACAGTCATTAAAGTGAAAAGATCATATAGGATAAATCCACAGGAAACAAGGCTCAGTTTTCCAAGATCTACTCCCAGTAGAATTGCAGGATACACATAATTTCTTAAGGAAAACAGTTGTGACTACACCAGTGAAGTATTTGCTACTAGATACTTAGTGACCAGAATAGTTACTGGTTTGTGTTGAAAGATTGTTTTTTTTGCCACTAATTAGAGATAGTGGAACCATCAAGAGGTGAAGCCTAGTGGGAAATAATTAGATCATTGGGGTCACCACCCTCGAAGGAATTGTAAGAGTTTAGATAGTCCTTAAGAGAAGACTGTTATAAAAAGGCCTGTCCCCTCCTTAGTCTCTCTCAGGTATCATGTGCTATATCTCTTCTATTCATACTACATAGCATCTGTAATATGGCAAAGCCAAGACTGCTTTCACCAGAACTAAGCCAGGGCGCTGACATAAAGCCCTTGAACTTCGAGAACTGTGAGCCAAATAAACCTCTTTATAAAATACCTCAGGTATCTTATTAAGTATTGAAAATCAGACAAAGCATACATCAACATTCTCAGAATCTAAAAGGAAAACATGTTTATTTACCACAACCACTATATTTATAATAGCTTTGGCACAGTGATCCAAGCTTATAAGACAACAATAAAAATCCTTCTGAAATCCACATTCTAGATGGTAGCCAATGGCCAGCCTTGTAAAATGACCTTTGAAGAGAAAGCTGTACTTAAGCCTGCCATATCAACTCTTTGTATAATCTGTTTCTCCTGTATGATGTCTATCCTAGAACTGTTGCATAGAGTAAATGTGAAGCTGATACAATTTCTGATTCTTACATTTGACCTTTTTAAAATGATTATTATGTTTAAGCATAGGTGGTAGAAAAAATGAAGCCAGCGGGTACAGACCCAAGGATCTTGTCTTTAGCTGCTGAAGTAGCGAAAAGTCCTGAACAAAATGTCCCTGTTATATTATTGAAGTTAAAAGGTAAGAAAATATTTTTATAGTTAGGAAAGACATGACTCAATGTTAGTATTCTAATTCGTTTGGAGAAATCTTAACATTGTGGAATAACCCTTTCTTTTTTGCTATATTTTTAATGATAACAACATATAAATACAAGTCCTTGTTAGATGAGTTGAGCAAGAATAAGTATATCTTATCTTCTTTTTCCTTAGAAATAATAAACAACACCCCTTTGGGAAGCTCAGAGTTAAAGAAAGTCAAGCAAGATATATATTGTTATGACCTCATTCAGTACTGTCTATTGGTCCTCAGTCAAGATTCTTCTCGAATCCAGGGTGGTTGGTCTACAATTTCCCAGCTTACACAGATACTAAGGTAAAATGAAGCAAATAGGTTAGATTGTTCTAATTTTCAGTAATTCTTTTTTTATTTGTCATTCTATTAAGAATTGGAATCTGCTGTATGTTTTGGTTGTACTTTTCTTTCCCATTGTATGCTATTGTTTGTAATTTTAGTTTCAGTTGTTTGTTCTAAGATCTTTACACATGATCATGTCTTTTGTTTGCCACTTTAGTCCCAGTTAGCTAATGTATTCTTTTTTTGACTCAGGGATATTTGAAGAAATGAATAAAGCTCTGTACTTGGAAAACTTAGAGTAGAGATTGTGTCGCAGTGATACTTGATACAAACACAGTGACTAGGGAACAAAATGGAGTATAGAGCAAAGAACTGTAGAACAATTGTAGAAACTTCATTTCATCTGTAGTGATATAGCTATTTAAAATACATATTCATTAGGTAGCCCTAATCTTGTACATGAAATTTAGAAGCAGCATTTACTTTTCTACTGCTATATTAAAAATAGAAAGATCAAAATGATGTTTTTTTTTTTTTTTTTTTTTTTGGTTCTTTTTTGAGCTGGGGACCTAACCCAGGGCCTTGCGCTTCCTAAAGCGCTCTACCACTGAGCTAAATCCCCAACCCCAAAATGATGTTTTTAAAGAAGGTGATAAAGGAAAAAACTGCTCTCAGTAACTGAGTTAATCTTTCCACTTGCATTTGATTTTATAAAATTTATTATTTACATTATATGTATATGTCAGTGTCTCGGTGTGGGCATGTGTACATGAGTACAGGTATCCATAGAGAACAGAAGAGCACATGGGTTCTGGATTTGAGCTCTGGTATTTTATAGTAGTAGCAAGTGCTCTTAACTACTGAGCCATTTTTCCAGCCCCACTCCATTTGATTTTAAATGAACTATCCTCACAGGAGAGATTTTTTCATACTTACAATATTCTGTCTTAGATCCTAACTTTCTAAACTGCTTAATTCTACTTTGTTATTACATAAAGGCCTAATTCAAAGTATGCAGTTACAAAAAAAAGTTAACAAATTTATGTAATATTCTTTTATACTTAATTTTCAAGATTTTTTCAATATTGATTAACATAAGTAAATAAGTGCTTGTATTTTTGTTTTGATGATATATGCTAGCTTATGACAATATTGGTTGAATATTTCTTTTCTTAATGTTATCTATCATATAGATATGCTGAGTAATTAATTTTAAGAACTAAAGAGAAAGTAAAAACTTGATAGTAAGCATTAGCCAATGAGGGTTTTAACATGCTCAATTTGTAATTGTCATTGTTTATCAGTGTATATACATTTTGTTGAAAAGATTTAGACAATAGTGATTACTTATCATACTAATATCTACTTTTGGGTTGAAGGCTCTTTTTCGGTACAAGTACTTTTATCATTGCTATTTCTGAAGATGTTCAACTTGTATCCAAGGATTAGCTTTAATGTATAGTTTTAAGAAAATAATATTTCTGTAAGGGCTTTTCTTCTTCACTGTGTATTATAAAATGTTCCTACTATAAGTATATTAGTGTTTTTACTGTTTTCCCTTCTGATACAAGGACTAGACAGGCAGATAATTTGTAAGAAAACAGTTTGTTGGAAAGAGGAATTGGTTTGAAATTAGAGTGTTTGATTTTCTTATCTTTGTTCCTTGACAGTTAACCTCACCCTAGACATTTTTAGCTATTAGATTCTAAAATGCATCAGTTAACAGAAATTAACATGAATTAAACGGTCAAGGTATTCCTTGCCTTTAAGGTGATAGTAGATAATATCCTGAAATCTCTCATTTTTCTTTTTCTTTTTTATTGGATTTTTAAAATTTATTTATATTTCAAATATTATTCCCTTTCCTGGTTTTCCATCCAGAAGCCCCCTATCCCATACTCCTCCTTTCTTCAAAAGGGTGTTCCCCCTCCACAAACACCCCCCAGACTTCCCCACCCTGATATTTCCCTACACTGGGGAGTCCAGGTTGGCAGGACCAAGGGCTTCTTCTCCCATTGGTGCCCAACAAGGCCATCCTCTGCTACATATGCAGCTGGAGACATGAGTCGTCCATGTGTACTCTTTGAATGGTGGTTTAGTCCCTAGGAGCTCTGATTGGTTGGTATTGTTCAGCTCCTTCAATCCTTTCTCTAACTCCCCTAATGGGAGTCTTTCCTAACTATAAAAATATTCTCAGTTCAATGGTTGGCTGCCAGCATTTGCCTCTGTATTTGTCATGCTCTGTCAGAGCCTCTCAGGAGACAGCTATATCAAGTTCCTATCAGCATGTACTTCTTGGCACCAGCAATGTTGTCTGGGTTTGGTATATGTGTATGGGCTGGATTCCCAAGTGGGGTGGGCTCTAAATGCCCATTCCTTCAGTCTCTGCTCCAAACTTTGTCCCCATACATCCTCTTATGAATATTTTTGTTCCCCCCTTCTAATAAGGACTGAAGCATCCAGACATTGGTTGTCCTTCTTGAGCTTCATGTGGTTTGTGTATTGTATTGAGCTTTTGGGCTAATATCCACATATCAGTGAATGCATACCATGTGTGTTTTTTTGTGATTGGGTTACCTCACTCAGGATGATATTTTCTAGTTCCATTGATTTGCCTATGAATTTCATGAAGTCATTGTTTTTAATAGCTGAGTAGTACCCCATTGAATAAATATACCACAATTTCTGTATCTATTCCTCTGTTGAGGGTCATCTGGGTTCTTTTCAGATTCTGGCTATTATAAATAAGGCTGCTATGAACACAGTGGAGCATGTGTCCTTGATATATGTTGGAGCATCTTTTGGGTATATGCCCAGGAGTGGTATAGCTGGGTCCTCAGGTAGTACTGTGACAAGTTTTCTGAGGAACCTCCAGACTGATTTCCAGAGTGGTTGTACCAGCTTGTAATCTCACCAACAGTGGAAGAGTGTTCCTCTTTCTCCACATCCTCACCAGCATCTGTTGTCACCTGAGTTTTTGATCTTAGCCATTCTGACTGGTGTGAGGTGGAATCTCAAGGTTGTTTTGATTTGCATTTCTCTGATGACTAAGGATATTGAACATTTCTTAAGGTGCTTCCCAGCTACTCGTTATTCCTCAGTTGAGAATTCTTTGTTTAGCTCTGTACCCCATTTTATAACAGAGTTATTTGATTCTCTGGAGTCTAACTTCTTGAGTTCTTTGTATATATTGGATATTAGCCCTTTATCTGATGTAGGATTGGTAAAGATATTTTCCCAATCTGTTGGTTGCCATTTTGTCCTAATGACAGTATTCTTTGCCTTACAGAAGCTTTGCAATTTTATGAAGTCCCATTTGTCGATTCTTGATCTTAGAGCATAAGCCATTGGTGTTTTGTTCAGGAAAACTTCCCTAGTACCCATGTGTTCAAGGCTCTTTCCCACTTTTTCTTCTAATAGTTTGAGTGTATCTGGTTTTATGTGGAGGTCCTTAATCCACTTGAACTTGAACTATGTACAGGGTGATAAGAATGGATTGATTTGCATTCTAATACATGCTGACCTCCAGTTGACTCAGCACCATTTGTTGATAATGCTATCTTTTTTCCACTGGATGGTTTTTAGCTCCTTTTTTTAAAGATCAAGTGACCAAAGGTGTGTGGGTTCATTTCTGGATCTTCAGTTCTTTTCCATTGATCCACCTGCCTGTCTTTGTACCAATACTATATAGTTTTTACCACTATTGCTGTGTAATACAGCTTGAGGTCAGGAATAGTAATCTCCCCCACCCCCAGTTCCTTTATTGTTGAGGGTAGTTTTAGCTATCCTAGGTTTTTTGTTATTCTAAATGAATTTGCAAATTGCTCTTTCGAACTCTATGAAGAATTGAGTAAGAATTTTGATGGGGATTGCATTGAATCTGTAGATAGCTTTTGGCAAAATGACCATTTTTACAATATTAATCCTGCCAATCCATGAACATGGGAGGTCTTTTCATCTTCTGAGATCTTCTTCAATTCCATTCTTCAGAGACTTGAAGTTATTGTCACACCGAGGTATTTTATATTATTTGTAACTATTGTGAAGGGTGTTGTATCCCTAATTTCTGTCTCAACCTGTTTATCCTTTGAATATGGGAAGGCTACTGATTTGTTTGAATCAATTTTATATTGCAACCACTTTTCTGAAGTTGTTTATCAGGTTTAGGAGTTCTCTGGTGGAATTTTTTGGGGTCACTTAAGTATACTATCATATTATCTACAAATAGTGGTATTTTGACTTCTTCCTTTCCAATTTGTATCCCTTTGATCTCCTTTTGTTGTCTGATTGCACTGGCTAGGACTTCAAGTACTATATTGAGTAGGTAGGGAGAGAGTGGGCAGCCTTGTCTAATCCCCGATTTTAGTGGGATTGCTTCAAGTTTCTCTCCATTTAGCTTGATGTTGGCTACTGGTTGGCTGTATATTGCTTTTACTATGTTTAGGTATGGGCCTTGAATTTCTGATCTTTCTAAGACTTTTAACATGAAGGGGTGTTGAATTTTGTCAAATGCTTTCTCAGCATCTAGTGAGATGATCATGTGGGGTTTTTTCTTTGAGTTTGTTTATGTAGTGGATTATGTTGATGGACTTCCATATAGTGAACCATCCCTGCATCCCTGGGATGAAGCCTGCCTGATCATGATGGACGATCATTTTGATTTGTTCTTGGATTTGGCTTCTTGATTGTAAACCAAGTGTCTTTCATGTTATTTTATTCTCTTTCCTTCTCTCTCTTCACTTTGTCTTCCCTCCTTCCCTCTCTTGCTCCCTCCCTCCCTCTCTCCCTTCCCGTGACCTCTTTCTTTCTGATGTTTGGTTTTTGTTCTTTTTAGACTGGGTCTTACTGTGTAAACTTGACTGATCTGGAACTGACTTTGTAAACCAAGTCAGTTGGCCTTGAACTCAGAGATCTTTCTGTATTTGTTTTCTAGGGTGTGGGATTAAAGGCATACACCATCACCTGGGCACATCTTTCATTTCTTACGGAGCCAGCATATTTGTTTTTAGGATATGTGAACCTGGAACTAAAATGCAAGCAAGGTCCATTTCACAGTTTAGTTCCCTAGAAAGCTGAAATTTACTAGCAACTTTTTAATTGGCTTGTCAACAAAAGAATGACACTGATGAGACTCATTAAGGTACCATGCCTATGGAAGTTTGAATATTCAAATGATATTTATTATTAACGCAAACTTGTTCTCTTATTTCAGCCATTGCTGTGTGGGATTAGAGCCAGGAGAAGATGGAGAAGAATTTTACAAGGAATTACTTCCATCAGCTGCCGAAAATTTTCTTGTCCTGGGAAGACGATTGCAAACATGTTTCATCAATGCAACTAAGGTATGTGTTTAGTGTTGTATGGCCAAATAATTTTCATTCTTTTTTTTCCCCTGAAACAAAGTTCCACTGTTTAGCCCAGGCTAGCTTCACATTCAATTTATAGCTTTGCAGGTCTCGAGAGTCTCAGCCCTTTTGCCTCAGCCTCCTCAGCACTGGGATTACAAGAATGTGCACCATATCTATCCCTCCCTAAGTTATCTCCTGTCATTTTTCAAATATGCTATATGTGGCTGAACACACAAGTAGAGTAGTAAATTTAAACATCTTTACCCAAAAATTACAACCAAGAACTTAATCTTTACATTATAAAATGTAAATGTTAGCTAAAGAATACTGTATGATTTTGAAGAGTTTGTATTACCACTTAATTTGAGGCAATATACATATATACTTATATCCACAGCATCACTTCTCTCCAGACTGTTAGAGCCATTTCAGATTTTTAATTTCTGACAGTTGGGGATAGTTAGACCATAGCTTTTATTTTTTAATTGACATATAAAGTTGTACTTACTTTAAGGGAACTATATAATATTTTTGATACTTTTATGTTTTATGTAATGTTTATATACAGAGAAAGAGAGAGGATGGGAGGGGAGGAAGGAAGAGGAGAGCATGGTGAAAAATAATTCTTTGTCTTATCAAATATCTATTTCAGATTGAGGAGCTGTTGGGCAAAATCCAGGCCTTATGCATGGGAATCAGTATTCTAGTATTCAAGAATGTTCTGCATTTAGTCTAGTTTCTCTAAAGAAGTGCCACATCAGTACATCAGACTTTGAAATGGAATCTGTGACCACACCTTAGAACAGCAGCAGATGCCACATTATTTTTTGAATTTGTAATAGGATCTTTTCATCACAAGAGAAGCAAATTTTTGAAGACCTTGTGTTCTACCACTCTTAAGTGTCCAAACCTGTTAGAGCTATTTTGTACACATATTTCATAGTTTAGAACATGTAGCTTGTACTGTTTGCTGTCTAAGTAAAGAATCCGGTCTAATGAGAAGTCATTAGGAGTTTACTTAGCACTGTTGCTTATTAAAGTAGTCATGTCCTTTATCTGTTGGATGGTATTGGCAGCTTCTGCTTCCATTCTTGTGGATAACTAGATCAATTATATAACTAGCTTATCAATTTCCCATTTATGGTGCCCATTCTTCCCCTAACAGCTTGACTTGACCTTAAGTGATTGTCTTCAAGATTATCTCACTGTGCTCACAGTCAGGCCTTGAGTGCATTTTTGCTCAGTCCTCAGTCCTAACTTTGAGAGTAGGAATAGGACCAGAAGTTGAGAATTTCTTCATCTTTAATTCTTTTTCAATCAGTTGCATTAAGCTAGAATGGTACAACAGAGAACTCAGATTCCAACTTGAATTTCAAAGACTTCTCATCTTTATTTATTGTGAACTACCATGCAGGTGTTGGGAATCAGATCCAGGTCTTCTGAAAGAGCAGCCAGTGATCTTAACCACTAAGCCATCTCTCCACCTCCTTGATTTCACTCTTAAGATTTTTTTATTATATGTGATAGTTCAGTATGCAGTAATTACATTGTTGGACTTATATTTATTTAAAAGAAGAGAGATTAATATCAAAACATCTGTACTCCTGTGTTTATTGCATCACTATTTACAATAGTCAAAAATAGTAATAACCTAAATTTCAGCAGTGGATGCATAAATAATGAAATAAAAAAGACAAATTTCTGGATTTGCAGCATCATGGAAGGAAGTGAAGGTTAGTAGGTGAAGTAGGCCAAGCTGGAAAGTCACATACTGTATAAATTCAGTGACATATAGAATCTAAAATAAGCTAATCTCATAGGAGTTGGGACTAGAAAACTAGCTAGGGATAATAGGAGAAGGAAGATGAGGGAAAGTTTATCAATGAGTATTTTGTAATATTTAGATAATTTAAGGTATTTTATGGCATATGGGATGATTATAAATAACAATGACAAACTTTTACTTTGAAAAAGAGTCATTTTATTTTGGATATTAAAGAAATTGACCAATAGTTGTCTCATTATTCTGACATTTATAGAAACTCAATACTGTTGACAAAGCTGCAAGCTCATATAGTTTATAGCAACTCCTAATTAGCCATTAAAAAAATTATAGACTGGAAATGTCTCATGGTCTTAGTACTTGGGAAGTTGATTCAGTAGGATTGCTCAATCCCAGGCCAGCCTGGGCTACTGAGTGAAAATCAGCACAAAACAGGTATATTTACATATATGACATAATAAATGTAATATACATAGGAAAGAACATGCCAATTGAGATAGATGTGTTTTCTCCATTTTTTTCCTTCCGTGTGTTTTTTCCTAGGATAGAGCTTCACTATGTAGCCCAAATAACATTTAACTCAAAATCTTCCTGCCTCAATCTTCTGACTGCTGGAATATAGATGTCCACCATTAAACTTTGTTAAAAGGTTTTTTGTGAGTGAAGTATTTCTTGACTATGAATCAAGACTAAAACACTTCTTGTTGGGCATAGTGGTATATGCCTCTGATCCTAGCATTCTGTAGGCAGAAGCGGGCGGATTTCTGGGAGTTTGAGGCCAGTCTGGTTCATTTAGAATTTCAGGTAAGCCAGGATTAGGTAGTGAAAACCTGTCTCAAAAATCAAAGCAAATAAACATGGTAGCTCACAACTTCCTATAATTGACACCCTCTTCTGTCCTCCTCAGGCAATGCTTAGATGTGGTACACATGCATGGAAAAACACTCATACATATTAAAAACAAAACTAATGGAATTAAATGAGAAATTTAACAGTATGGACAATATGCTAGTTCAAATATAAGAAATATTGTTGGGAGAGGATTTAACTCAGAGATCATATATTCTACGTTTGGAATTTTGAGGATCATTAGCCTACTTAGAAGCTTTCAAGCAAATTTTTAAGAATTTGATAGTTTGTGAGTAGTAGAAAATATTGTAGAACATATATTAGCTATTCTGGTCCAAGCTACATACTAGTTTTTAAAATCCATATCACAAGAGAAAAATACCTATTCAAGAACTTTGAAATGTTATAATGGCAAACTAAGTGTCAGTGGTTACAAATTAATGGTTGACATCATCTAACGGGCTTTTAAAGTATAGTTTGGACATCTAGAAATACAGGATCTTTCTTTGAGATTAACAACAAAAAATTATGTCCATTCTCATTGTATTTTTGGATAAAATTAGAAAAGGAGTTTGTAGACTAAGAAATCAGTTTAATGTTATTTTACTTATATTTGGTGGTTTTACAGGAAAAGACAAGTTATTTAAGTTAATGTGTATTTTGTTTGTTCATTTGCCTTACTTTTTAACTGTTGCTATTAATTTTATGGTACAGTAGAAACATTCAGGATCTGGATAGGTTTACACAACTGTACAGTAAAGTTATATAGTCAGTAAATGACAGACAAAGTCAATGGGATCTATTTTGTCTCCTGTTATGGTACTATTACCACCTTTTCACAAGATTAGTTTCAACAAAAAACATTGTTTATTTACTTGATATATAGTAATGGAACATTTATTATACATAAGAATTGTAGATAGTGACTTATAATGGGGAGTAAATGGCATGTTCTCTGCTCTCATAAAGCATTAGAGTAGAAACTAGAACTGAACAGTTCTATTAATAATGCCTTACATGCTACATTTTCATATTACCAGGGTTTTTAATCCTGGCTATACAATGAAGTCACTCACCTAACTATGAAAATACAGGTGTCTGGACTTTAACTTTGGAAATTGAGATTCTGTATATTTGGAATGTGCAGAGGGGTAGTTTAAAAGTTCCTCAAGTCATTCTGATGCATTTCAAGCATTAAGTTGTAGGGTATCCATCTGTAATTCTTAAGCTATTTAGTTTGTTCTTGCTTTGTCTGGATAATTACTATGAATTAGGAGAATATTCATATACTAAAAATGCAGGTTGCACAAATGAAGAAATAAAACAAAGAAGTTCAGGTACTTTATAAATATCTATTGAATTCAGAAATCAAGTCCGCTGACTACTCTGGAGAGGTCTTTTCTTTAGAAAAGTAAATTGTTTTTATCTTTTGTATTAAGGGTGAAGAGCAAGATAAATTACTACATTTTTTCCAAATTGTGACTGATTCTCTCTTCTGGCTATTGGGAGGTCATATTCAACTCATACAGAATGGTAAGAAAGAAGAACTGCTTAACGTAACTAATATCAGGCAGCATTTGATTGATAAATGCCCAATTAAAGGAACTGTTTCTGAAAGATGACTTTCTCTTATGTTTAGTAAATCTGAGAGATTGATTAATTTAAATTTGAACTGTTTAGGAAAGTAATATTTTAAAATTACAGTTAGTGTTATAAATTTAGCTTTAGACTTAGAAAAATTTCCATGTACATGTAAATAGAGTTTCACTCATAATCTGAAAGGACAGGCTGTTATAAATTTTACCAAGCTTCAAAGTTATTTCATTGGATATTGTTTTTCATTGAAAATTCTAAATATGTATTAATGTTATGTTTTCATAAGACTAAAACCATACTCCTTCATGATAATTATGGCACAATACTTACTCTTTTGAAAAATTTCACATTACATAAATGCTATACTATGGGGTTTTTCCAGGTATTAACACTTGGATATTTAGTTCTACATCCTTTCCTAATCGTTCATGTGTGTAAAGAGTCACATAATTCTCTAAGTATAAAAAGCACGTTCCTAGGATTGTAATCTACATCACTTACCATTTTCTAAAGGCTATGGAGTTAGTGTAACTAGGACTTTTGGCAGTTGTAGGCATGTAGCTAAGTTAGTGACTAAATACTTTTTAAAGTATTATCTTTTTTCCTATTATATATCAACCATTGTTACAAATTTCCAATTTAAAGACTATTTAACCAAAAAATATAAAGCACTTAGACTTGATAGAAAGGCATATAAAGGAGAAAGAAGATCCTTGAATAATTTTTTAAAATGCCATATTCCATTTTGAAAAGAACTATAATAAAATGATAGTATGTCTAAGGTTAATATGAAGCCATAATATAGTTATCAAAAGTTTGTTAAATGTTTATAAAATTACTGAGCAAAAAACCAAATGTATATATTGAAGTATTTTTAATAATATTTCCCAGATAAACTGTTTCACACCTATGAAGAAATTTACTGATTTGTAGGTCTGGGATAGAAAATGTATACAAATGATCTTGAAGTGGCTTAAATACCAGATGTAAAGAAAGCAATTAAACTTTCTCCAGTATTAAAAGGACTAAGAAGCCAACACAAAGGGACTTCTACTAGGACTGGTGAATCAGCTCAACAGATAAGGAGAGGAATTTTTATTTTAGTTTAAAAGGCTTCTATTAGCCAAATAAATAAAAGTTGAGCTACAAGTTTAACACACCAGCTAAAAGTTGTACTATAAGTTTAATACACCAAGTGTTGCTATTGAAGCCTGCCAGAGAATATATTTTTTGAACGAAAATGAATCTAAAGCTAGCTTTTATTCTACCATATACATCAATGAAATCTTTCTCTATGTGAAGAGATTCCAGCTAATAAATGAATAAGGCATGAGAGTAGCATCTGTTTTACACTTTCTCATGAATAAGCAGGTGTAGTAATCCTCTATCTATGTCTGTCAACATCTTTTAAAAAAAAGAGCTAAACACTTCCAATGCATTATCATAACATCACAGATAAAATTCAAAACCAAAAATTCAAACCTCCATCATTTCAATCCTCTAATGCCAATGGCCAAGTTAGAGGAAATCAAAGAAACAAATTACACTCCAGGAATACAATGACAGAATTAAACCTGCAGAAGGTAGAGGGCAATTTACATGGTTTTATTTTCTGAATAAATTACAAAGAAAATAAAAAAATGGAAGAATAATTGATATTTTAAAATTTGAGAGATAACCGTGTTCCATGGATCTTACTAGAATCTTAATTGAAACAAATTTAAAAGTTCACAAAACACTTAGAGGTTGGAACACTTACCTGGCTCCTTGATGAAATTAAGAGGTAATTTTCATTAAGGGATATCGGCGGTTATGCTTTTTTGTTTATCAATCTTGTTTTCAGGCTATGTTGGCAATGTTTATGGATAAAATAATCTGATGACCTAGATAAAATAATCCAATGGCCTAGATTTGTTTCAACTTACAATGAAAGCAGTTGGGAGCATAAATAAAACAAGTTCGGCTATGAATTGGTGGTTTTAATTTATTGAATTGCTCATGGGGATTTATTACATCATCCTGTCTGTTTTTAAGTATGTTTAAAATTTCTGTTACAAAAAAAATAAACAAATTGGTAGGTCCTTTTCAACAGAGAAAAAGGAAAATTTATGAACTAGATTCCATATGATTTTAGTAAATTTCTGGTTATTTCTAGAGTCATTAGTAGAATATGACACAAATAGAAAATACACTTATTGTAGTTACAGGGATTTTACTTTTTACTACTAAAGAAACCATGTAAAACAAAATGTTTTTTCCATGTTATAATGTGATACATAATGAATAATTGAGCTATAAATATAAATGAAGAACAGTGTTGGTGTGGGAAAGAACAAATAGAAAGCTACAGTAGTGTTCCATGGTCCAGCTTATAACATACCTGACCTTACTTTTAATTAATCTTGTCCTTCAACTGATGTAGGGAACAGAAACTGACATTTATTGGGAACATAATCTTTTCTAGAACATTATGCCTTAACCTATTATGAGAGTTATTTATTTCTAATTTCAAAGATGATGAAATGAAGATTATGGGAGGTTTTCTTAGTTAGGGTTACTATTGCTGTCGTGAAATACCATGATGAAAAATGACTTGAGGAGGAAAAGGTTTCTTTGGTTTATATTTCCATATCGATGTTCATCATTGAAGAAAGTAAGGGCAGGAACCTGGACTCAGGAGCCAGTATGAAAGTCATGGAGGGTGTTGCTTATTGGCTTGCTCCACTTGACCTAACTCAGCTTGCTTTCTTACAGAAGCCAGAACCACCAGCCCAGGAGCCACTTCACCCATGATGGACTAAGTCATTCCACATCAATTACTAGTTTTAAAAATGCCCCTGCAGCCCGATCCTGTGGAGGCATTTTATCAATTGAGGATCCCTCCTCTCTGACTAGTCTAGCCTGTGTCATGTTGACACAAAACTGGTCAGGACAGAGGTTAAGCAACTTATGTAGGCATTGAACACCAAGTTCTTGTAACTGGCTAATGAAACCTAAAATTTATAAACCTGGGAAAACTTTTATTCAGTGAAACTCATTCTAGAAAAAAAGATTCAGGTTTAGAAGATGTTATCTTCAATTTTAAAGAAGTAATAATAAAATTTTCACTTGGTATTTATAGACGACCCATTTGACTATAACTAACTTCATAAAAATGGAATGACTCTTACTTATGGCCCTTTAAAACTGCCTGTAGCTATAAAAATCTTTATTATAGAGCATTCAATGCCAGAAGTTTAGCAGACATGATCAAACTTTGATTTGACTTTAAAAAAGACAAATTCTTACTTAGGTTATTATAAAATTGTTAACATTTCTTCTTCTTTTTATTCTCCTAGTACTGCAGAGTGATCATTTCTTGCACCTACTGCAAACTGACAATATTCAAATAGGAGCTACAGTCATGACTCTGCTTCAGAATATACTACAGATCAACAGGTGACTTAATTTACACAACTTCTAATCAGAGGCATTACTAATTTTATTACAGTTTGTCAAAACCTACTATATATGACTTATATATGAAATTTAAATTCTCTTATGATTGACTTTTGGGAAAGGGTAATATAAAATATTATAAAAGATTAGAAATTTGTTATCAAAATATAATCTAAATGCTATAGAAAATTTCAGGCTTAGAAAGAGAATTGGTGTGACACCCAGAGAAAAATATTAGAATAATAGTAAAAAATGTTCACTTAGATATTTAATAAGCAGCAAACTAAATATCATAGTATGTGCTAAAAATAGTATAAAGGAAGTAATAGGTACTTCTTGAGATCCAAACAGAAAGAATGTACATAGTGGAATTACTCATCATTTCACTCGAATATGGGTTTATTCGTTAGCTATCATGGGCCACAATTACTGTGTTTCTCCTAGTGTTTAGAATGTTTATTCAGATATAATATTGTCTTCAATGAGTGACAGTTGAGTATTGAGACAGAAATCATTACATTTTGGTATATTAATTTGCAATGTTAATGTTATTCAGAAGTGTTAAGAATTATGTTCTAACCAAACTGAGTGCAGATGTATCCTGGAGAAGTTAAAATCCAAGATGAAACTTTGAAGATAAGTTGTCCAGTGAGACTGAGGAGAAAGCAGGATTTTCAGGCAGAGGTATCCACATTAGCAAAAGTCAGAGACAAGAAGCAAGCGTTATGCTGAGGGGGAAGAGTAGAGAAGATTTATCCTCCTAGGATTTAAGGTTCAGTATCATTTATGACCAGCACATTTTGAAAAGACTTGCATTATGAAAAACTTATATGTTAAGAAAACATCATATCTTGTAGGCAAAAAATTTGAAGAATTTTTTTAAGTAGATGAATATGGTCCGATTATATTTCAGTATTATTACTCTGGTTACTAATGGAGAGAAGATGAGAACAAAACTAGATAAAGAAGACAATTGGAAGACTAGAGGTATTCTAGGGGTGGGACACTTGCCTTGGATGTTAAATATCCTCAATTTGTTGCCCAATGGGGGAAAAATGAGGAAGAAACCATAGCAACTCAAGTAAGGTGATAAAACCTTGGCAATGGTAATAGGGAATAGGAATAAATTAAAATCACCAGACCTTTGTTTCTACTTTAGATTGAAACAGAATTACAAGGATAAATTTACTGGACCATTAGGGGAAAAGAGACAGATTATGAAGGATCAATTAATAAACTGAACATGACTCAGTGTATGAATGAAAGCCTGGAGTGGGGCTGGGGAGAGTATGGTAATTAGCTTTCTGCCATTGTAACAAACTACCTGAGATAACATATTTATAAAAAGAAAAGGTTTATTTTGGCTCATGGTTTTGGAGTCTCCAGTACATGACTATTTGCCCTCTGGTTTGAACCTGTAGTGAGACAGAGTATCACAGTGAGAACAAGTAGCAGGGCAAAGCTACTCACTTTATAGCCAGGAAATAAGAAGAGAGAAAGGAACATGCCCCTAGTGATCTCCAAGCCTTCCAGTAACATCCCACTCCTTAAACATTCAGACAAGTTCCGATAGCTCCTTCCTGGACACTGAGCTTTCCACACATGAGTCTTGGGAGTACATTCGAGATCCAAACTATACACAAAGTTTCACAGCTGCCTTGAATTAGTTCAAAGTTTTTAGGATGTGATATAGTAGGAAAATTTGAGTTCAAGAAATAAGTAATAAAATAAAATATAAAAACAAAAACAAAAGAAGAATAATAAAGAAGAGAATCTAGGGAAAACAAGATGCCTAAACTTCACAAGGCAGAATACTAGGAAAAAGAGCTATATATTAGATCTACAGAGGGGTTCTCTTCAAAAACACAGTAGAGTGCCAGTCCACTTACATATGTAAAAATGTACCCATTTCTTTCATTTACAGGGGAACATTTTTAAAAGGCATATCCAGTGCTTTTAAGCAACTCTCAATAAACTTAAGAGGATTTAACTAACAAAAAGTTGGGCTATAAATGGAACGAGGTTGGACATGAGTGATAAGCAGATCTCTGAAAAGTACCCAAATAATTTAATAAACAATACACTAAGTACCATACAAGACAAAGAAGAAATTGAAAGAAAAATCTGAAATTATCTTTAAATAAAAGGATGTGAAAATAACATGAGAATTTCTGAGGAACATCTTAATTCAAACAATACTTAGGAGAATTTTTATATATAATATGGAAAAAAAATCTCAAATCTTGACATTAATTCTGCTATAAGTAAACTAGGAAAAGAAGGAAGAACTAAACTCTAAGCCAAAGAAGGAAAATAATAAGCATGAAAGCAATCAATATTAATAAAGTCAATGAAAACAATAGAAAAAATAAGAAACCATAAGCTGAATCTGAGAAGATGAATAAAACGAACCTACAACATAAGCGATTAGGAAAGAAATAAAGCTGTGAGCAACTTATGTAAAAATTTAGAGGAATGGTATTATTTACTGTCATTTAAAAATCACAAAGGAGTAATATGAACAACTTTATACTCACAAACTTAAATTAGATGATAAAGACAAGTTCTGTTTTTAACACTGCATTTTTCAATTTGTTTTTTATACAATACTGAATGAAAAAAAAAAGTAGAAAGGAAAGGAACATAAGCGTTCCTAGGAATGGTGGAGAAGGGTTATTGTAGATATGTGGGAGAGCATAGCCAGAGGCAAGGACATCTGGGAAAGTCCAGAGTAGACCTGACCCTAAGCCAAGTGAGGAGAGGGATACAAGAAGGGAAGGAAGAGGAGAACCAGGTGCAGTAGCCAGAAGGCCCAAGGAGTAGACAGAAGGGCTAGGTAGCCAAAATGGTTGGATTATATAGGAAAGGGCAGCCCAGCCCCTAGGTTGGAGAAGTTTGGGATAGGGAGTGGGGTATGCCAGTCAAGAGGGCCCTGTAACAGGCCCTCTACTAAGTGATGCAGAGAGAACCTGGCAGCCAGCAACTGCTTTGATACATTTGTTACATAGGCACCTCTGCCATTTGTCCCAGATGTGAAACCTAACAATATATTTATTTTTTTCCTTTTTCAAGACAAGATCTCTCTGTGTAGCCCTAGCTGTCCTGGAACTCACTCTGTAGACCAGGTTAACCTCGAACTCAGATATTCACTTGTCTCTGCCTCCCAAGAGCTGGAATTAAAGTCATGCTTCACCACTACCACCATGTGCCTGGCTCTTATCAAGATTTTTCTCCTTTGCCAGTTTCTCTCAGGTCCTCTCCACCTCTCCCTAGTACCTAACCAACTTTATGTTGTTTTTCTCTCTCTTAAAAAAAAAAATCAAGAAACACAAAATCCCACTAAAACAGAGAGATGAGCATCAAAACAAATTGGCAAAAGACTGGTAAAACAAAAGCCCAAACAGAACAGCAAAACAAAAAGTTCACTGTAGTAATGCAAAATTATAATTAAAAAATGCCAAAGGAGGGAGGGCAGTAATGGGGGGAGGATGGAGAGGGGAACACCCATAGAGAAGATAAGGGGAGGGGGAGGAGTTAGGGGGATCTTACCCCAGAAACCGGGAAAGGGAATAACAATCGAAATGTAAATAAGAAACACCCAAGTTAATAAAGATGAAAAAAAATGCCAAAGGAAATAAAATGTTCTCTATAAATTAAACGCATGTATGTCATTTAATTGTTGAATCTTACTGCACTCTTGTGAAGGTTTTGAAGCACTTGTTTAATCTTAGAGTTTTGTTTAATATTCAATTTTATGACAAGTTTCTTTGAGAGGAAAGAGGAGACCTTTATCTGTTCTGTACTATCTATTGGACCTAATATGGTCCCTGCCCACAGTAGGAAATCTGAAATGTTAGTCGACTTAATATGTTAGAGACTAAATTCTTAGAACCAAGTTATATGGTTTAAAAGGTGGCTACCTTCACAGACTAGGCCACACACAGGTATTTAAGTTACTAAAACTTAAATTTGTTGGATAACCATGTGTTAATTATTAATTATACTTTTTTTTATTCTGTTCTATTAGTGGTAATTTACTCAAAATAGAAGGAAAAGCCCTGCATTCTATTTTAGATGAAATTCTTTTCAAGCTTTTGTCAACTCCTAGTCCAGTCATAAGAAGTACTGCTACAAAGCTCCTGCTGGTATTGGCTGAATCCCATCAGGAAATTTTGATTTTACTGAGACTAAGTGCCTGCTATAAAGGTAGGACATACATATTTTCTTTTCTTAGTATTCCCAAAAGACAAAAATGTATTGACAGTTTATGAGTGTTAAAATCCTTATATTTTGAAAAGTTAGTAGCTGAACTGTACAGACAAACCTATTACAACATATGCCATTTCAGAACAGATACCACTATATGATCAACAGCCAACATGCATATTTTGTTGATGGTGTTATAATAAATGTTTACTCTCTTTCTGACAAAAATATTTATATTGAAAATAATGAGCAAAGATGTCTATGACCTTATCAGAATTTATTCTAGAGAAGAAACTAGAACTGTGCATTATTATCAGTTAATAATTAATGCCTTGCTTTACTAAAAATATATCTATTATATATAATATATAACATTTATATCATATATAATTATATAACATAATTTTATATATGTGATATGTTCATATATTTTAATATATTATATAACATATTTATATATCATGTATATATAGATCTCACATCCAAACTCAGACACATTGATTAAGAAATCATAAATCTTGAAAGTAAATGAACTCATTGTAAAAGAACTACCATTCTTGTGTGAGAGTATTAATTTAATTGAACACTTAATAATTGTAGGACTATTCTCCAAACTTACATTTAATTCATTTTATTATTATTTTTAACCATTTAATTTTTATAACATTCCTTTGGTATATTGGATATTCTTATCCTTATAGGCATGCAATAAGAGGCATGAAAAATTAGGTCATTTACTAAAGACTGTAGATTCCCAACTACCATCCAAAATTATATGTTAGCTTTATGTTGTTTCTTTGTTAACCAATATATTTATATTCAGTATAATAAAATATGGGTTTCTAATTCATTAAATATGTTTAAATAGACTGCTTCATGGGACTCTTAAATTTTTTAGGATATGTTTAATTAATCAATTAGAATAGACTTTAATCTTGATGATTCACAATACATTTTAGTAACTTATATGTGTCATTAATATAGATAACTTGGTTATTTTATATATTGCAAGAAAAGAAATAGAATAAGCAACAGCATTAGATCTCTAGTTGTTATTATGCCAGGCATACATTTTTATTTCAATACTACAACTAGATTTCTAAAGAAATGTGCATGTCCATTCAAGGTGTGGTGGATCATGCCTTTAATTCCAGCACTTGAGAGTCAGAGGCAGGCAGATGTCTGTGAGCTCAAGGCCAGCCTGGTCTACATAATGGTGTACTAGGACAGCCAGAACTACATAGTTAGGTCTGTCTCGACCTGCAACCCTAATAAAAAAGTGAAAACACCAAAAAGTAAAATTGACCTTAATATTCCTCTCCATTACTTTGACTGATAAAATTGCAGGAGAATTTACTCAGGTTTTCTAAGATATTTTGTAGTTGTAAGTGGTACTGAGAAGTTGGATCTCAAAGAATGTATGAGGCATTCAAAGATCCATATAATGACAGCACCAGATGTACACTAAAGGCATTTTTATTTGCTCATTTACATTTGTTATATCACATGCTTAGGAATCAAAGGTTACATTGTACCTTTTATGATACTGTGTTATTTGGGAATTAAAATGCAGTGTCCTAATGTCATAGAACTTATAGATGTTAGTATAAGAAAAATTGACTAATAAAACTTATTAATAGCAACTAATAATAACCTACTTAAGTGCTTCTACAAGGTAGGCATACACGGATGGTGTGCTTATAATTTATCTTCTTAAGAATGTTTCAGCTTAAGGTGTTTGTGTTGAAAAGAAAACAAATTCTTTTTTCTCTGATTTATTGCAATTATTTATACATTTTTACATTCAAATGTCATAAGTAAGGGACATAAAAATGATCAGAAGAGAGGAAGATTGGAAAGACCTCAATATAGAAATTGTTGAGAAAAAGAAAAATCATATATTTAATCATCTTGTTATATTTATTCATTTTCAAACCAGACTTTAACTTCATAATACTTAGATACCAAAAAAATCTTACTTTATTGATAATTGTTTTGTTTTGTTATTATATTTCAGGACTTAGAAGTCTGCTAAATAAACAGGAAACTCTTACAGAATTTAGTCGAGAACTTAGACAGCTCGTTGATCTTTTAACCCCTAAGATCCAACAGGAAGTAGAAGAACAGGTATTATAAAAATAATTTGTGTGATATTTGATATCTGTGTTGAACTTTGGTTCTTCTTAAATATACCTCGCTTTCCTTCTCTTAACACTTTAAGCAAAATATTATTCCTACCCAATAGATATGTTTTAAGATTTTCATTAGTTCATTTATTCTACCCATAAACACAATTTCAGTCTCCCCTTTATATCTATTTATAGATTTGAACAACTTAATTTTTTTTCAGGATGTCTCATGAAATCCCCTATTTACTCTTTTATCAGTAAGCCTTTTAAACTTAATTTTCATAAAAAAAAGCAATCTATCATTTTACAAACTATGTATGGTAACCTGTAGTGAGCCTTCTTATTCATTGATACAAAATAACATTTCTTCTTTTCATAAATTATATGAATAAAATTATGTTTGAGATGTGAGAGGTTTTATCATACTTCCTCAACATGCACTCAGAATAGAAGCTCCAGCTAACTTACTTCTGTAGAAAGAGATACACTTTTATGATTTTCAGGTGAGGCCTTAAAATAAATATGAAAAAGACTCTAAAATAATAAAATATATATTTAGAGTAAAAGGAAATGTTATTATTATGTACCTAAAATCCTAAACCAAATGGTAATTGAAAGGAAGTGCACTTTAGGCAAGAGAATGAAGGGAGAAATTTGGAAGGAAGAGAGTAAAGAAAAA
This sequence comes from Rattus rattus, assembly GCF_011064425.1. Classification (NCBI taxonomy): domain Eukaryota; kingdom Metazoa; phylum Chordata; class Mammalia; order Rodentia; family Muridae; genus Rattus; species Rattus rattus. The sequence continues at coordinate 21,718,127 of NC_046157.1, forward strand.
GAACTTTACTTTCATAAACTATTTTCAACATTATATATGTGATGAACAAACTCAAAACAGCATCCTAAAAGCTTACAGAATTAAAACAGATTTGCATTGCTACCCACACATAGTCAACATAATTTACATAACCTAAGCCTAATCAAGTTGATAATTCTAAATGGACTGGAGCAGTGGCTCAACAGTCAAGAGTGCACTCTGTCCTTGCAAAGGACCTGAATTCTGTTGTCAGCACCCATGTTAGATGGCTTAGAAATACTTGCACCTCCACTTCTAGGGGAATTTGAAACTTCTGCCTTCTACGCATGTGCACACACACACATACACATAATTAAAAATAATAAAAATAAATGTTTCAAAAGTACTAAACATTAGCAAGATAGCTCCCTGGCCATGGTGGCACACATTTAATCCCAGTGTTTCAGAGGCTAGGACGGAAGGATCATAATTTTGGATCACTATTGGCTACCTAACAAAATGTAGTTTCAAAAAACTAAACCCAACAAAAGAAAAGACATTAGCTCAAAATAGATTATGAAAGATTAAGGCAGAATTGTGAAGTCCTTGAAAAGGAAGTGAGATCAGATAGAGAATTTAGAGCTGACTATTTTAAATATGTTCTAGATATTACCTGAGCTTAACATATTATATCTGGGAAGTCAGATATAATAAGAATACTTGGACATTCTGGGCCTGATGAACTTCATGTTTCCGGCTACCCATCTGCCTCGAGATGATGGTATTTTAAAAGATAAACTTCTCAAAAAGACTTCTAGAGATGTATCAAAATTATTTCTGATATATACTTTCAGAAACTACATAAAGCAGCTTGCTTGATTCAAGCCTATTGGAAAGGTTTCCAGACCAGAAAAAGATTAAAGAAGCTTCCGTCTGCTGTGATTGCCTTGCAGAGGAGTTTCAGGTAGAAAACCCAAACCAAATTGTTGGTTGAAATGATCTAGCTTTGCATGTAAATTTGTAATCCCCACCCACCCACCCCAAAAGAAGGAAAAAAGAAAAAGAAAAGAAACAATATAAAAGCATAACCAGGGCTGGAGAGATGGCTCAGTGGTTAAGAGCACCCGACTGCTCTTCCAGAGGTCCTGAGTTCAATTCCCACCAACCACATGGTGGCTCACAACCCTCTGTAAAGAGATCCGATTCCCTCTTCTGGTGTATCTGAAGACAGCTACAGTGTACTTATATATATATAATAAATGAATAAATCTTTTAAAAAAAAAAAAAAAGCATAACCAGAGCACAGTTGAATGCAAGTGGGGGAGGGGAGCATTTGTGTGGTTTTTTTTTTTTTTTTTTTTTGTTGTTGTTATTTTCTTTTTACTTTCCTAATGTATGTTGTTTTATTCTTGTCGTATTCTGTTCCATAGTGTTACTGAGTACCAATGCTCAAGTAACCAGGTACTCTTTTAGAACAAAGGGCATAATATGACAAATTTGCTGGAATCCAATAATCCTGTCCACTTCCCATCCTGAAGAGGGAGCCAGTGAAATTTATATTAGTAAACCCTCAAAACCAACAGTTTAATTATATTTATGGATATATAAAGATCAAAGATGTTAACCAAGATTTCCTAACTAAATGCGGTATGGGTCAATGTGATCCTTTAGATATAACAAAACTATTAATCTCTACTTCAGTTGTATTGAAAAATGAAATACTGAAGATGTGGGTCACTTTCTGATATGACTAACCTAGCCACATTCTTAAAGGTTACAGAACAAACCATAGCAAAAAGAAATATAAGAAATAGTTAATATTGATTATAAAGTAGAGCCATTGAGAAGTGATTTTATTTTCATTCATCAAGCTAAATTTAACTAACTAAAATGAAACTGACATATTACAGAAGTAACCTTTAAAAACTGAAACCTCACTTTTAATAACTGCAGCTGCATTTCTGTTACAAAAACATCTAAAAATAACAGCTCAAAATTATCACACAATCACCTTGGCTGTGTTATTTAGTGGATATCATTTAAAAACTTTCCTCTAGACAAATTTAAAGACAAGTATATTTACTTTTGGGCATGAGTATTATTAGCAAAGAAAACATCAAGTTTTCAAACATTCATCAAGTAGATTATATGTGTGCACAGACACATATGTACACAAACACATACACATGGGGGTAGAGATATGTGTGTATTTTATATATATGTATATTGTTTTGCTTATGTAATTATATGAAAGTATCTCAAAATTGTGCTCGTGTGTGTGTGTGTGTGTGTGTGTGTGTGTGTGTGTTTGTGTATCTGCATATATGGAGAGAGAGAAAGTAACAGACTTGAGTTTGTATCTGGCTTCAGCACCTTATTGCCTCAAATTTCAAATCTAGAAAATAAAGATAATGGCTGTGTTTTGTGACACAGGCCAGCAATCTCACCTACTCAGGAAACTAAGGCAGGAAGAACATATGTTTAAACCCAACCTGGATTACAGAGTGAGATCAAAGCTGCTACTGCTGGACAATTTAGCAGAGACCCTGTCTTCAAAGAATATAAAGAGGACTGGATATAGTACAATGGTAGAACATTTGCCTAGCATGCACAAGACCTTAGGTTGACTTTCCAGCACTCTAAAAATTAAATAAATGAATTACTAAAGTTCATGTACCTCACAGGGTTCAGATAATACTTCTAAGATAATTTAAACGAGTTTAGTATATGCACTTTAAAAATAGGATGAGAAAACACATATAATTTCTGCCCTTAAAATATACAATTTTAGATTAGGGTTTAGTTCAATGCTAAAATGCATAGTTAGCATACAGTCTAATCATTACACTAAAGGGAAAAAAAACCCCTCAGGATCTAAGGATTGTGAGTTCATTTATGCAGAAGTGTATTACAGAATCTAATTAATATTCTTATCATTTAAAATTTTTAAATTAACATATAGAGTAATTAGTTTCTTTATAGCATTTTCATACATACATGCTGTTAAACTTTGTTTTAATTCACTCGCTCTGTCACTACCCTCACCATACATCTTGTCTGCACCTCTGACTGGTTCTCTTCCCTACCTCAAAAGGAGTCTATCTCCTTTTTTCTTCACCACTCCTTAAGATATCATTTTCCCCTCTCACAATCCTCTTTATAGTTTCATTAAATGCACATACAAAATTTGTTATAGATTCTGCATATTTGTCTAAGTCTAGCTTACTTTAACTATTTCTAGTTCTCTTTATTTTATGTAAATATCATGGATTTGTTTTTCTTTATGGCTGAATAAAACCATTATATATATATATATTTTTTTATTTATATAATATTTTCTTTATCCTTCCATCTATTAATAGATATCTAGGTGCCACCGTTTCTTAGTCACTATAAAGAATACATCAGTTAATGTGTATATATAAATATCTTGATGGTATGTAAACTTACTCATTTTGTTTGGAGGTTATTTTGTTTGAGGGTAGTATTTTATTGAGACAGTGTCTCATGTAGCCCCCTCTGGGTTCAGACACCTAATTTTGTTTTATGAAGTATTTATTTTTGTTGTTGCTGTTGGAAGAAAATAAAACATATTCTTGAGCCATGCAAACTCATCTAAGTAAAATAAATAGTATATTCTCCTCTTCCATATCTTCCTTGTTTTCCTCTATGGGTACCTAAAAATATTTCGAGTGTATATACTGAATATTAGTATTTGTGATGCTTTATGTACTGTCATATAGGAAATATCAAAGACTAGGTTGCAGTAGTTAAAAAACAATTTGATAAATAGCAGAAAATATGGAAATTATAATGAAATAAAACATCTTTGAACACAGAAAACTTTATAGCCAGTTATAAAACAGTGTATATTTGTATATTGTAGAGGGAGAAAACTGACTCCTTCAGGGTGTCCTGTGATCACCCATGCTCCATGGCTGACATATGCACACAAATAGAATGCATGGGCACACAATAAATGTAATTTAAAAATTTAATGAAAGGAAAAATAGGGGACTGGAGAGATGTTTCAGCAGTTAAGAGCATTTGTTACTCTAGTAGAGGACCTGTGTTCAGTTTCAGTGCCCATATGGTGGCTCATACTGCATCCCTAACTCCAGTGTCAGAATCTGACACCCCAGTCTGGCCTCCATAGGCACCAGGCATGCATATGTTGCACATGCAGACATGCAGACAGATAAATGTAAAAAACATTTATTTTTAATTTTTATAAGTATTAAGTGTTTTACTTGCATATATGTCTGTGTGTACCACATGTATCCCTGGTGCTTGTGGCATCAAGAATAGGGTATTAGATTTTATGGACCTGGAGTTTGACAGTTGTGAGTCACCATGTCAGTACTAGGAATTTAACTTGGGACCTCTGGAAAAACAGCTAGTGCTCTTAACTGTAGAGCCATCTCTCTTGCCCCCATAAATCTTTTTTTAATTATTTCTTTTATTAGATATTTTTATTTACATTTCAAATGTTATCCTCTTTCCCAGTTTCCCTTCCAGAAACCCGCTCTCCCATTTCTCCTTCCCCTGCTTCTGTAAGGGTACTCCCCCACCCTGACTAAAGCTGCACTGGAACGTGGAGCCTTGACAGAACCAAGGGCCTCTCCTTCCACTGATGCTGTACAAGGCCATCCTCTGCTACGTATGCGGCTGGAGCCCTAGATCTATCTCTGTGTACTCTTAGGATGGTGGTTTAGTCCCTGAGAGCTCTGGGGGGTCTGGTTGGTTGATATTGTTGTTTTTCCTACCCCTTAAGCTCCTTCAGTCCTTTCTATAACTCCTCCATTAGGGACCTCATGCTCAGTTCAGTGGCTGGTTGTGAGCATCCGCCTCTGTATTTGTTAGGCTCTGGCAGAGCCTCTCAGCAGACAGCTGTATCAGGCTCCCATAAATCTTAAACAAAATGAAAAAGAAAAAGAAAAAAATCCAAAAAGTTAAAAGTTATAATTACACCATGACGTGAAAACCACTATTGAAATTTTAACGTTTTTAATGGTTTATATTTCTATGTAAATTAATACAATTTTAGTACAATTTTATTCATATATATTATACTATATATTATTTTTTTGAGACAGGCTTTCTTTTTGTAGGTCTGGCTGTCATGGAACTAGACCAGGCTAGCCTTAAATTCAGAGATCCACCTGCTTCCCAAGCACTGGAAGTAGAGGTGTGTGCCACCACTACTTGGCATAGTCTTCTATTTATTTTCACCAAACAGTACATGTCACTAAGTTTTTGCAGTTTTCTATTTTAAAAACAAATACAATTCCATCAGTTAAATGATTCAATATTTTTTTATTCAATCCACTGTAATGGGATACTTTTCAGTTTTTTACCAATGTAATACTATGCTACAACATCCATGCCTTTATATATTTGATTATTTCAGTAAGAGAAGTATTAGAAGTATTATGGGCTGATCTGTATTTTTTAGTCTTTTTAATTGTATTTAAAATATTTCTTCAGATTTTTGATATATTTGTCCAAATATCTCTAGAGAAATTTATGTATTAAAACAATGAATTTCATTATATCCTTGTCTTAGGGTTTTACTGTTGTGAACAGACACCATGATGAAGGCAACACTCATAAGGACAGCATTTAATTGGAGCTGGCTTACAAGTTCAGAGGTTTGGTCCATTATCATCAAGGCAGAAACATGGCAGCATCCAGGCAGGCCTGGTGCAGGAAGAGCTGAGAGTTCCACATCTTCATCTGAAGGCTGCTAATAGAATACTGGCTTCCAGGCAGCTAGGATGAGGGTTACTTAAAGCCCATGGCCACAGTGATACATCTACTCCAACAAGGCCACACCTACTGCAATAGGGCTACACCTTCTAATAGTGCCACTCCCAGAGCCACAAACCATTATAACCCTACCAGTGCTAAGAGTTATCTTCAAGAACATTTTTTTCTTTACTTGACTAATTACACCTGAGATCGGGATTTTTCATGCGTTTCTTTCTGGCATGGGTTTATAAAATTGTATGTAAAGAACTGATTTTTCTTTCACAGAGCTAAACGAACAAAGATGTTGTTGGAGCTAAATAGGCAGAAGGAAGAAGAAGACCTCAGATTAAGATTGCAACTTCAAAGACAGAGAGCCATGAGGCTTTCCCGAGAGTCACGCTTGAGTATGCTTGAAATAATTCATCCAGGTGAGTAAGAATGTTATAATTTCTTAAACCAGGTTTTCTGCTTACCTGATAATTTCTTTTTGTTCTTTTTTTTTTAACCTTTTGCCTTTTCTCTTTTTTCTTTCCCTAGAGAAATCATACTAAAGCGCTACATTTTAAAAGTTACAGGTTTTCTGATTCATACCTATAATTTTAAATATATTTTTTTACTTTGAGATACATGTGTTAAACATAAATGTTTATAATTAAAGATAATGGCCAGTAACATAAAAGAAAATCTTGAAAGGACTCCAGTCTGTCATCTGACCTTCATCCACTCCCTAGTATAAAATCTGTGACATCATCTTACATTTGTGACAAATGAAGCTGAATTATTAATAAGAACATGCTATGGCAGTGTATCTATGTGTACATGTTCATCTGTGTGCATGTGTAGTGGATATACATATGTATATATGGCTAGAGGTCAATGTAAGGTATCTTCCTCTAGCCCTCTCCACTATAGTTCTCTCATTGACCCTTGTAACTCAGTCAGTGATTGGCTAGTCTAGCTGACCATCAAACTGTCAGGTCTGCTTGACTCTTTCCTGTCCCTCAGTGCTGGAGTTACAGCCATGTGCCACCTTGCCAAGATGTTTACATAGGTTTAGGAATCCAAGCTCTGGTTCTCACACTTGCACAGTAACCACTTTATCAACTTAGCTATCTATGCCCTAGAGTTTTTTGTTTTGTTTTGTGTTGTTTTTTGACAGGATCTCAGAGAGCCTGGGCGGCTTCAATATATACCTAAAGATGATCTTGAACTTACACCCTCCTGCTTCTACTTCCCAAGTGCTTGAATTACAAATGTAGGCCACTACTTTTGACTTTGTGCCTTGTTGCGGATTGAACCCAGAGCCTCATGCATGCTAGCAAGTGCTCTTAGCAACTGAGCAGCATGACTATCCCTTCATAGGTTCAGTCATTTACTTCCCTTTTTATTACTCATTCCCAAGAACATTCACTGGTTCTCTCCCACCTTTTACTTTAAATATTTTTTTCTAGAATTTGTCCTTTTCCAGTTATTCTCACGTTGTCCTGCTTGATGTGTCCCATCCAGATCTATACTGTCAGGTATCAGCAGAGTGCTTAGCCTTCTCATTCTAATTCAAATTAGCTTTTCATTCTACTTTCTCTCCTAAGCAGCACTGCCCAATAACACACTTTATGTTACCATTTTAAAGTTCTGTCTATATCAACCAGTACAGCAGCAATAGCTAGAGGTAGTGATTGAGTATTTAAAATGCTGTTGGACTTGAGGACTTTTGAATGTTTAATTTTACCTTCTTTAAATCTACTTAGTAGCCACATGTATCTAATGGCTGCTGCTGTGACTGTCTTTCCTGTTGGATAGTTTTCTTTGCCATCAACAGATGTTTCCAAAACTGAAGTCTTATTCCCAAATTTCGTCTCCATTGGTTCCCCATTTCATGTAATGGCATCAAAAATCTTTTCAGTTTCATTCAACATCCTTGCTTTTTCTTTGTCACTCTTGTATATCAAGTCAGCCATTAAATCCAAAACTAATTAGTTTTTTTAGTACTCTCTCTAAGATACCTTCTTTGTATTAACCACTCGTATTGTGTCCTACAGCTTTGTTCTTTCATTTACCAACTCCAAAGTCAAGGGAAGTTTATTTGGGTGAACAATCAGAGAGAAGTTTGAAAACACACTGTAGATTAAAGCACACATAAAAACATTTTGTCTACCTCCCCTGGTCATCCCAAATGCTTTCCTGCATGGATTCATGATTTTTTTTTTTTTGTCAGACTCTTTTGGTATTAGCCTTTTATCCCTTTTCTCAATACTCTGGGACAAAAATATTATGAGTCCTTTTTGGAAAGAAACTGCATATTCTAGGAAAGCTTTACTTTCTACAATCTTAGAACTATTATAAAATGAAGGAGATTGGCAAATTAATGAAAGGTATTGAAAAATACTTTTTTTAAAAAAACCTGTAAAGTCATTATTACTACTGTTGTCCTAGTTTCAGACCTTGAGAAAACATAGAGTATGTTATAATAATGTCTGTCATCTCTTCAGGTCAAGTGGAGAAATACAATAGGGAAATAGAAGAGAAATCTGCATTGACTATCCAGAAACATTGGAGAGGGTACAGGGAGAGGAAGAATTTTCGCCAACAGAGGCCGTCTCTCACAGAGTATAAAGCAGCTGTCATACTTCAGAGAGCAGTGAGTCTGCTGTAGCATACACAGCTCTACATAAGGAGGCAAACAAGTGTTCAAAATTGACTTTGCTGTTTACCAAATATAAGTCTGTGATCAAGCCCTTTCGCTTTTCTGAGCTTATTTCTCTAAAATAAGAACCTAGGACTGATGTACAGCTTATTGGTTGAGTACTTCCCTAGCATGTGCAAGACCCTAAGCTCAATCTCTAGCAGCCTAAATTCAAACAAACAAACAAACAAAAAACAGTAATAACAACACTTATTTGCCTCTGCTCAAGCTGATTTAGACACTAAGTCCAAGTACTACCTTAAAATGTTATATCATTTACTAGATTGCAACCTTATTATTGTTGCTTGTTTTTCTCTCCTATTGGACTGCAAGTTCCTCAAGGATGGGGAACTAAGCCTTTTATACTGGTGTCAGCTCTTAATAAGCTTAATATGAGTGGATATTCTGTCTTTTATATTTCGTTGTGTACATCAGAATCAGATGACATACATGAGGACTCTAAAGTCTGCAAATTGCATAGTCCTATGCAAATGTATATTTTATTTGATTCTTTTAAGATAATCAAGTTACAGGGAAGTACTAGCTATAATTAGAACATATAATTAGAACTCTTAAATTATAGAATGGTATTATATCTTAGTATTCCTAGGGATTATGTATAGTAAGTTATATTATCTTAGAAAAGCATAGCACAGGGCTTCTTTTTTGCTTAGTAACCTTTTCTGTCTAATACCTACTTCTCTTATACATCATTAGGCCTCTATTAAGATTTCAAGTCTGGGGCTGGAGAGATGGCTCAGCGGTTAAGAGCACTGACTGCTCTTCCAGAGGTCCTGAGTTCAATTCCCAGCAACCACGTGGTGGCTCACAACCATCTGTAATGGGATCTGATGCCCTCTTCTGCTGTGTCTGAAGACAGCTACAATGTACTCTTATACATTAAATAAATAAAGTAAATCTTTAAAAAAAAAAGATTTCAAGTCTGAAAGCATGTAGCTTAATCACCTTTTCCGTAGGTTTTACTGCTAATTCTCATTTCTTACCATGATAAATTTTGAGCACTCAGTATGGGTTAACATTTATAAGGATGTTTTAATTTTTTAAATTTTATGTAAGCATGTGTGTGTCTATCTGTGTGGGTGTGTGCACTTGAGTGCTAATGCCCCCGATGCTGGAAGCATCACAGTGTCAGGTAGTTGTGAGCCAGGGGTGCTGAGAACTAAACCTAGGGTTTCCTGCAAGAGCAGTTTGCAGTCTTAACTGCTCAGTTGTCTTTCCATCCCTATGAAGATATTTCTAAACCATCAAAAACCAGTAGAATAAATACTAGGGAAATGTGAAGAATGATTTGTCTCTTCCTCCTCCCTTATGTTATATATATGTAACAAACCTGATATTTACCCTGAGCTAAAGAGAGTAACCCAAGGCAACTCAAGGATAGCTCATTTATATCCGGGTTGGGGGTGCTTTTTTGTTTGAAAGAGAAATTTGACTTCTTTGTGATAACTGCCTAACCAGATTGATTTGTGGGAACACACACACACACACACAGAGATAGATAGATATCTAGATATATATCTATAGATATATATAGCGCATGTATATATTCTCATTACTATGTTCATATTGCCTATATTGAAATGCTAATGTTTTACATATAGTATCTTAGGACTTCTGCAGCTGTGATATATTCCAGTAACATCATTGAGGGAGGGAAGTCAGGGCAGGAACTTGGAGGCAGGAATTAGAGCAGAGGGTATAGAGGAATGTTGCTTCTGGCTTAATGCTCAGCCTGCTTTGTTTTTTATAGCACCCACTAGCCCAGGAGTTGCACCACCCATATTGAGCTGGTCCTGCTCACATCAATGATCAATCAAGAAAATGTTCTATAGGCTTCCCACACACCTTTCTGCTAGGGGCATTTTTTCAATTGAGATTTCTTTTTCCAAAATAACTTTAGCTTTTGTCAAGTTGACATAAAAACTAGCTAGCACGTATATTTTATATAACTCAGTAGATATAAAATATTTTATATTTTACAGTATAGCTATGTGAAATTTAAAGTAACTGGGACTTGTGATCTGTATTATATTTCTATAGCAATTTTCATTTAGTGGTTTGTTAAAGAGAGGGAGAGACAGACAGACAGACAGACAGACAGACAGATAGATACAGACAGGCCAAACATTATAACACAGCTTCTAAAGACAGAGACCAGAGAATCCCATGATTGCTAAGCTTGAAACCAAGTCCTAGTTAACACAGCAAGTTCTCATTTCAAAGGAAGAGGGAGAGGAGGAAATAAATTCATCAGCTTCATTAAAAGTAAATACAAAGTAATAAGGTTATCCTTTACATTTATTTATCTCTTAATGAACAATTGTTCTTTCAGGTACTTGGCAACAAAAGAAAAGTTAAACCATTATCTCCCTTCTGTTTCTTTCTTACTTTGTACAGAAGCCTCCCCCTCTTAAGACAGAGTCTCACTGTGCATCCCAGCTTGCTGACCTTAAGCTTAAATTATCTTTTCTTGCCCCTCACTACTAATATTAGATTGTACTATCATACCTAATTGAGGCAGTATATTTTTTTAGTTGATAAAAGTAGAAGGAAAAAAATCCAAATGATAGATTATATATAGATTATATCTCTAATCCAGGCATAAGAGATTGAATCAGGATCTCAAATTCAAGGTCAGCCTAGACTACATAGCAAGTTCCAGGCATTTCCAGGCTAAGTAGCAGACATGCCCCAAATAAAGGGATACTGCAAATACCTCGGTAATTAGACCCTTTATTCTCATAGACAAATTAAGAGTTCTTGGTAACGAACGTTGCAATGTTAGAACTAAATTTGAATTTTGCTTTTGAATGTTTTTCGAAGTTTCCTTCTTTTTTCACCTTTTACAAAAGCAGCAGCAGTAGCTTAGAAAGAGAGTTGGTCTCTGGATCCAGAAGGGTAGCTCGACTATAGAATATGAATACACAGTGTTATACACTCATCCATCACTTAGCAGCCATAAAAAGAATTAGCAAAACAAACCGTTGAAATTTTTAAAAGCCAAAAACAATGGCTGAGAATAATAAAATGACAAAGTAAATAAGAAAGATAAGAGAAAACTATCGAGGGAGTTTTTCTGATTGAGGATGGAAGAGAAGAGAAGATACAAAAAAAGAATCTCCAACCAGAAGATTGGAAGGAAGAATCTCTGCTTTGCAGGGCAAACCCCATACTAAAACTGAGTAGTAAGGGACATTTTAACGTTCAAGGCATCCACCCAACCCCCTTTTCTCTCACCTTTCTGGCTTGTGACTGCAGATAGTAGAGTGGAAGTGTATTCTTTGAGAAATCTGACTATAAATAAAGTTTAATAACATTGAAGTATCCAAACAAAACAACTTGGTTCATTAGTCCTGTGCTGAAATGCATAGCAGATGAGTCCTATACAGCAGCTCAGCATGTCTAAATAGCTTTTTAGTCCTCAGCCGTATCAGCCAAAGGCAAGTCTCAGTGAACATGAGGAAAGCTGCTTGACAGAGAATTTACTACTTAGGGATGTACCTCAGAGAGTAGAGCACTGGACCAGCCCATGTGAGGTCCTACATTCAATCCCTGATAGTGGGGGAAAAACAAACAACAACGCCGTCAACACATTTAGATATCACAGGAATTAGAAAATGACATTTGTTTTTGATCTATCATTTCTTCAGATAAAAGACTACATGATACAAAATCAACATGTTTAAAAGGGAAAGATGGGGTCAGGGAGGGAAGAAGACCTGGGTTGAATAGTTAAAATTTATTAGAAAGCAGGATAAAATAAAATATCCATTGGGGAAATCAAATACATAAACATTTAAAATCAAGAACAGAAAACACAAAGGAGAAGAAACCAAAAAAAACTTCCAGAACTGCAGCATTGATAAATGTCCAACACAGTAACAAACATTTCACATTTATGTGAAATACATTGGGAGCAAAGAACTTAGCAGCAGCACTGGAACTGAAGAAATCTTGAGCTAAAACTGTGACATGTCTGAGATAAATGATTTCCAATTTAAATTATGTGCTCACCAAAAAGAAAGTTTAAAAAAAAAAAAAAAAAAAAAAGACTAGAGACACTTTTATATAATCACAGAAGCTTTTAAGCCAGTGGGAAAACAAAGAAGTTAGGCAGCTGAAATTCAAGAAGTACAGGGAGAAATGAAATGAGAAACTAAGGTACAGAGACCACATGATGAGCTTTGTGCCAGGTGGAAAGAACAGATAGGTTAGAAACCCCCAGAAAATGTATGTGCTACAGTACCTGATATATCAATATCTTGACAATTAGAAAATGTATGTGCTACAATACCTGATATATCAATATCTTGACAATTAGAAGTAGAACATAGAACTAAGTATGTAGAAAATCAAGTACAATTTCAGAGAAAATATGCAAGGAAGGAAAAGTAATTATAATATGTGCTTCAGAATGAATAATGCCTGCCATTGTTGTGTGTGTAATACCAGCACTAGGGAGCTGACACAGCAGAATGACAGGTTTGAGACTAATATAACCTATATAATAAAACTCTGTCCTCCCCCCAGAAAATAAAACTACCTCACCTTCATGTAATAATCATTATGTGAGTATTATTTTTACTGAAATTATGACATTAATTATATACGGTGGACTGTACATGGGAGTATATGCAGTAAAAAGGAACTAAATTCCTATTTCTGTTCAAGAAAATCAATAGATAATATGCTTAATCTGTGAGAATAATCATAGAAACCTACTGATGGAGCTCAGTTGAAGGGGAAAAAAAAGTTAAAGTTGTTGCTTTTGGGATTTGTAAAACTCACCCTTTAAACAGTAGAATTACACTAGCCAACTTTTTCTGAAAAGGAGCAGATAAAGAAATATTTTTGGTTTTGCAAACTATGTAGTCTATAATAGCTACTTAGCAATTGAAACACAAAAGCAGCTGTAGGTAAGTTAGACTGACAGTACTTAAGCAAGTATAGTTATATGCCAATAACAATTTATAGACATTTGAGTTTTGGCTTACACATACTATTACAAGTCACAAAATAAAGCTTCCTTTAAAAGTTTTAGCTATGTAAAGTGAAATAAACAAGTATTTACTATACAGAAGCAACCTACTATTTTTGCTTTTAAAACAGTGTATAATTTTGGTGAAAATAAAAACATGGGTGAAAAATGAAGAATTGCAGGAATAATTTCATATTTGTGCCAAAATTGTATAACTCTATTATGAAAGACTTGAGAAAGAACATTCAGAAAATTTGCTTTTATTAGTATACTCATAGCTTGAAATTTTTAAATGTTTTATCATTCCTAAGCCTTTTCTTAAATCCTGTCTTTTATATTTTCAATACTGTAAAACATGTAAAATTAGGGTCCTTGTTTTTTTATTGGCATAGAGCATGTCCTATGGAAACCTTTGGTTTGCCTAGAATCATAGAGTTTATGAGGAATAAGAATTGAAACTAGAACTCAATGCTTATTTCCTTTATATACTCATTTCTTCCTGCAAACATAATGGGTGCTTCATATGAATTCAGAGACTATCGCAGCACTCAGAGGACCTATACATGTTCAAGCAAGATGAAATCCCAGCACTGAGAGTGGAAAGTAAACATGGGCCCCATCCCTAACCAAGGAATTAGTTGGAATTGATACCTGCTGACAAAGAGAAAACCACTGAGCGTCACTGGATATATCAGCCATACTCCAAGAGAGACCCCATGCCCACGAGTAACTGACCAATACAAAATTCCATGTGTCTTTGTTTTGTTTTGTTTTGTTTTGTGGGCTCTTTGTTATATTTTGTTTTGTTTGGGCACTTTTCTTACTGGTTTTTTGGTTTTGGTTTTTATCTTTTGAGAGAGAAAGAATGAGAACATGAAGTTAGGTAGAGAGCTGGAAAGAATCTAGGAAGAGTTGGGAAGGGAAAACAAAATATTTAAAAATTTTTAATAAAATATATATTTTGTCTAAATGTAAAAAGCCCCAGGTTGGATGCCTAGCACCACATATAGTTTATGCCAGGATTCAGCAGGCGGAAACAGGAGGACCAGATGGGGTATCTTTGGCTACTTGTTAGTTCAAGGCTTGCCTAAGCTATGTGAAGCTTAGCAAACCAAAAACCCCAGTAATAGAAGTATTTAGGTATATTCTTTTGTTTTAGTGTTTTTATTGCTACAAAACACCATGGCCAAAAAGCGAGTTGGGAAGGAAAGGGTTTATTTATTTGGCTTAACTTCCATGTCATAATTCATCACTAGAGGAAATCAGAACAGGAACTCCTGCAGAGCTGGCACCTAGAGATTGGAGCTGATGCAGAGCACATGGAGGGATGCTGCTCACTGGTTTGTTCAGCCTGCTGTCTTATAGAACCCAGGACCAGTAGCCCAGGGATGGCACAACCCACAGTGGGCTCCCACATTGATCACTGGTTGGGAAAGTATCCTTCAGCTGGATCTCTTGGAGACACTTCCTCAACTGTGGCACCTTTCTCTGTGATGACTCCATCTTCTGTCAGGTTGACACCAAAAGCAGCCAGTGCAACTGACCCCTTGTCAACTTGACACATAAACAAATCACTTTTAAGCTACAACCCTTACTTTCTTGTTCATCTCCAAGATCTAAATAACTGTAAAAGCTCCACAGTCTTTACAAACCAAACACATTGAAATTTCAGTCCCTTTAAAGTATCCAATCTCATGAAAACAATCCATGTCTTTTATAGTTCAAACTCTTAACTGTGAGCTCCAGTAAAAGACTTACTTCAAGAGAGAAAAAAATTAAATCAGGGCAAAATCAAGCTCTAGCTATCCAATCCATGGGAGCCACCCATGCTCTTCTGGACTTGGGTCAGTCCTCCTCCAAAGTGCTTGGGTCACTTTTCCAGCCCTGCCCTCTGTAGCACGTAGTTTGTTTTCTAGGCTTTGGCTGCCTCCACTGCTGCTGCTGTCCTTTTGTGATCATCCCAGGGTACTGGCATGGCCAAAATACTGGGGTCATTTGCTTCAACTTGACTGCACTCTCACAAATAGAGTCTCATAGGCTTTCATAGCGCCTAGCCCCAACTTCTCACCATGTCAATCCTGGGCCTTCAACTGCTACTGTACTGTACCTTCAACCAATGGCCTCTCCTGGCCTCTCAGAATACCAAACTTCAACTGTTCTCCCTGACTCTTCATGTCTTCAAAACCAGTACCACCTAGGCAACTCTTATACAGTACCAAGTCCAGCTGCCAACATGAGGTTCAACCTTGGCTATCTCTGGAACACAGCTTCTTTGTGCTCCCAGAAAAGACTTCCCAGAAGATTCCACCTCAGTGATGCTGGTCTCTTCTTAATCACGCTAATGTCTTAGCTCCGGCTCACCAGCATCAGTTGTCCCAGTCATGAAAGGTTTCATGTCAGTAGTTCTGGTATCTTGTTAATCACAGCTGATTGTTCAGCTCCAGCAAACCAGAACTACAGAATCTTAAATCAAAATAACAACAGCCCTGAGAAGAGTCTTTAATCTTCCCTCTGAACTTTCACAAACCAGGCCTCTACCTTCTGCACTGCTCTCAATATTTTTATCTTCCAAGCTCCTATAGAACATCTGAATGAGGTCTCAACACTCATTATCTTTTCTAGTATCAAAGTCCTTCCACAATCTTCCCCAAAACACAGTCAGGTCTGTCACAGCAATACTCCAGTATGCTGGTACCAACTTGTCTTATTTAGGGTTCCTGTTGCTACAACAAAATACTGTGACCAAAAAGCAAGTGGAGAGGAAAGTGTTTATTTGGCTTACCCTTCCAGATCATAATCTATCATTTGGAGGAAGTCAGAACAGGAACTCAAGTAGGACAGGAACCTGGAAGCAGGAAAGAGGACATGGAGGTGTGCTGCTTACTGGCTTGGTTCCCCTGACTTGCTCAGTTTACCGTCTTGTAGAACCCAAGACCACCAGCCCAGGGATGGCACTACACACAATGGGTTTGGGCCCTTCCCCATTGATCACTAGTTGAGAAAATGCCCTTCAGCTGGATCTCATGAAGGCATTTCCTCAACTGAGGCTTCTTTCTCTGTGATGACTCTTAGCTCGTATCAACTTGCACACAAAACCAGCAAGTTCACCTTTTGAAAAGATTAAAAGTAGATAGTCTTACCCTACTACCATGGTGGGAAAGTAATGTATGCTTAGTAGAAACCAAACTTCAACTGGTAGAGGTATTAAGAATATTTGCAACTTACCAGTATTTTTGACTTAAATGGATTTATTTGCACATAGCCTTATTAGAAGTAGAGGTGGATCTGTATTGTTAAAAATTATTATATTTATTTGTTTTTAAGATTTATTTATTTATTATATATAAGTACACTGTAGCTGTCTTCAGACACACCAGAAGAGGGCATCAGATCTTATTACAGATGGTTGTGAGCCACCATGTGGCTGCTGGGATTTGAACTCAAGAACTCTGAAAGAGCAGTCAATGCTCTTAACCACTGAGCCATCTCTCCAGCCCCATTACATTTCTTTATTTTGTCACAGTCTTATTCCCCTCCTCATGCATACTCAGAGTTGCCTAATGCAACCTTGCTGTTACTGACTTAGGTTATAGGGAAAAGAGTTCTATTAAGGGAACAGATTCAAAAGCTCTTCTTTTTTTCCCCTCTACCTCATTCCAGGTTCTTAAATTCCTAGCAAAGTGCCGTAAGAAAAAGAAACTCTTTGCCTCTTGGCATGGACTCCAAGAACTCACTGATGCACGCAGAGTTGAACTGAAGCAACAAGTGGATGACTATGTCAAAAGACATCCGGTATGTAGGTTTCTGTGCTGAAATACATGTTACATTAATCCATTGCATGGTCTTTACCACCAAAGTAGTATCCCATATGTAGATTCACATTGAATATTGGATACAAGTTCCTTAGATTTAGTAGACTTGAACTCTTCTTACAGTTATAGGATCAAAAGGTATAATTGGTGGTAAGTGGGGACTCAGCTTAAAAATTGGTTATTTCCTGTACTGTGCCAACAAAACTTGTGTGTTGCTTCTTTTTTAATACTACTGTAAAATCTTGTCTGTTTTGAATATTTTAATAAGAATATAAATTGTCAACCAATTAAGTATTCATTCTACCTCTTATACTCACTAGTTTAAACTCCTAAGACACAGTAAGATGTAAAATTTGATGCCCTGCCTCTTTGGTTTTAAAACTGTAATGCTGCTGACACCTTTGCACAGCAGAAACATCCATTTCTCCGACTTGGTGTGAGCATAGTGATACGGGGTAGGTGCTGCCTGCTTCTTCCCTCTGTTTCTGACCTTACACTTCTGCACTTCTTTGAAGGACATTTCTGTCTGTCTTTAGAAGGACTCAACCATTCTCGTGATTATTTTTAATCAGTTGTATATCTGCCTACTCTTTTCTTTTATCCCCCATGTTTCTATACTTGTCAAATTTTATGGAAAAACTGATAGTTTATACATTTCAATCAGAATTCTTACTTTCCATTCTTAGTATGTTAAAGTACAACTACCTTTAAGTTTAGTGTTAAGGGTCCAACACCCTCTCTTGGCCTCTCTGGGCACTGTACACACATGGTGCACATGGAAACATGTACGGTACACCCACATACGTAAAATAACTTTTAAAAGTAAGGCTTGGTTATATATTAATTAGAAAACATGTTTTTTTTAAGATGGAAAATAAAATGAAACAGAATACTGACACAAAGTGTCATTTAATCAACAGAACATAACATTTCTAAAGCTTTATGTACCCAGTAACATACTTTTAAAATACCCAAAGCCATTGTGAATGAGCCTTGAAAGAATGTTAAGTGCAATAAGCCAGATGTAAAGGACAAATACTGTGTGGGTCCACTTGTCCAAGTTGGATGGAGCCATCAACCGATAGAAACAGAAAACAGAATCATGGTTACAGGAGCTAAGCACATACATTTCCTAGAGGTTCATGTAATTAGTACAATAGAAAATTAAAGGAATTACATACCTATTAATAGAAAAGCTGAACTTCAACCCCAATTCCATATCATGTACAAAATTTAACTTAAAATGTATCAAATCTAGTGAAATACATGTCCTAAAACTATACGACTTGTAGAAGAAAATATGATTGAAAATTGTGGGGGTTGGAGATTTAGCTCAGTGGGGGTTGGGGATTTAGCTCAGTGGTAGAGGCGCAAGGCCCTGGGTTTGGTCCCCAGCTCCAAAAAAAAGAAGAAAAAAAAAGTGACATTTAGACAGTGATTTTCAAATATCGCAGAAACCAAAAAAAGAAAATTGATTGACTTCAAAATTTAAAATATGTGCTTTTCAGAACTGTTAAGATAATGAAAAGAGAAATCAAAGGTTAGAAAAATATCTTGTTATTCATTTTCTACATACTAATCCATATAAAGAATTTTTTAAAACTGAACAGTAGGAAAACACATGATCTATTTTTTTAATGGCCTAAAGACTTGAAAAGACAGTTCAATACATGTAGCAAACACATGAAAAGGTGCATCAGCATCCATTAGAGAAAATAATGATTAAAACCACAGTAAGGTGATCTACACTCATTAGAATGCCTAGATTTTTAAATACTAAAACACTGAGTGTTGGCAAGCAAATAGAAGATCTGTGACTGCTCAGATCTCATAAGAATGTAAAAATAATTTGATAATTTACTACACATATTATCAGGATGGAGATATCTCAGAGCTTAAGAGTGCTTACTGCCCTTTCGGTGGACCTGAGTTACAGTCCCAGCACCCATGTTGAGGAGCTCACAACCACCAGAATTGTCAACTCCAATTCTAGTGGAATTGACACCCGTTGGGCCTCCACAGACACCCACATGCTTGTGTATGTATGTGCACACACACACACAGAGACAAATAAAAATAAATCTTTAAAAGCATACAAAATAAAATACTAGTATATGCAGAACCCTGCATGTATCCAGCACTGCAAAACTACAAAACCTAAAAGATACTGTTTTAAGAATAGTTAATTATCTGTACCAGAGACCTGGGAAATGAAAGACTCTCGTGACTCAAAGGGGGGACCCTAGATGAAAGGCCCTATGGTGGGGAGAGGGAACTTACTGAACCCACCTCCAGCAGAAAAACAGGGCATCAAGTGATGGATGGGGTTGCTATCCCACAGTCAAAGATCTGACCTATAGTTCTTCATGTCTGAAAAAAATGTAAGACGGAAATGGAGAAGAGACTCTGGGAAAAAAGGTCCAGCAACAGGCCCAAAGTGGGATCCAGCCCAAGGGGGGCCCTAAGACCTGACACACCATTACTGAAGCTATGGGTCATTCACCAAAAGGGGCTGATTTGGACTGCCCTCCAAAAGACCCCACAAGCAGCTGAAGGAGTCAGATGCAGATGTTTGTACCCAAACAATGAACAGAAATTGCTGACCCCTCTGGTTGAATTAAGGAAAAGCTGGAGGAAGCCGAGGAGGAGGGCAACCCTGTAGGAGGACCAGCAGTCTCAATTAACCTGAACTCTGAGATCTCTCAGACACTGGATCACCAACCAGGCAGCAAACAGCAGCTGAGATGAGGCCTCCAGTGCATATATAGCAGAGGACTCCCGTATCTGGGTTCAGTCAGAAAAGATGTACCTAACCCTCAAGAGCCTGGAGACCCCCAAGAAGTTTAGAAGTTAGTGGGGTGGGGACATCCTTGTGGAGACATGGGGGGGGTAGGAAAGAGGCATGGAATATGGAACTGTTGGTGGGGTGGACTGGGAGGGGAATAAAATCTGGAATGTAAAAGTAAATAAATAAAAATTATTTAAAAAAGAATAGTTAATTATGTAGAGACATGAAGTACTTTTAACTTGTATAGCTTTAATCACCATTTTATCTTTAGACTTTTTTTTCCACTTTTGATTAAACAGAATACCTATTTTCACCCTCAGCTCCTGATAACTACCAGTATGTGTCTGAATTTGACTAAGTATTTAATCTGAAGTCATATCCTTTGTACATAATTTATTTCATTTAGTATATAATGTCTTTAGGATTCATTCAGGCTGTAGATTGTGGCTACTTTTTCTTTTTTTCTTAAAATGTGAATGAAATTCCACTGGGCATATTCCACAGGCAGAGACAGACAGCTAGATCTCTGAGTTTTAGGCCTAGTTGATCTGTATAATAAGACACTATCTAAAATAATAATATTTTGGTTAACAGTCTATTGTCAATGTGTTGCACATTACTTAAGCAGTAGTTAATATTCAACGATCTTATTTCTGCTTGGTTTTTGTTTGTTTGTTTTGTTTTGTTTTGGAGGAGGATGTGTTTCTTGGTTTGCCTTGGTTTTCCTCATGAAGTCCACACTGGTGTAGAACTCATGCTGTTTTATGATTTTCACTTTGCCTTTTGTTATACAATTCTAACTCTTATTTTTAGTTTTTCTACCTCTCTCCTTTCACAGGTACTAAAATTCCTTTAGTCCAGTGGTATAGTTCTGCCAAATTAGGTCTGCATATCCTTGCATACATTTCACCTCTGGTTACTTACACTCTCCAATCAAATAAAGACAGTGTAAATTGTTGCTTAAGTGTATATTTAGGAGAAGTTTGTGTCTGTACAAATTTAGCGTATATGCAGTATTTTCTAATGCTTTGGTTCTTCAGTTAAATATGAGTATAGACCTCATAAATGTGGAAGTATGAATGTAAGTCTAATGAATACCACAGTTTGTTATTATTTACTATGCTTTAATAAGGTCTGTGGCTGAAAGGTAAGTTATCAACTGGAACAGAACTACATTAGTATTTGAGAAAGCTGTGGTATCAGAAGTTTTATCAGCTTTAAGGCTAAGATTATTTTATTTTTATCCAAATTAGTCACTAATATCACCCTTAAATTATTTAAATAGTCTAAAGGGTAGGATCTTTTAGCTGATTTTTGTCTCTCATTCTGTAAAACCAGAACCAGTTATAACATTGTGGTAAGGATACATTTGGAATGGGAATGGGATAAGAGATAATATTTCAAATGAAGTCTAAAACAAAGGGAGTTAGCTTCTCTTCTCTTCTGGACTGGTAACCATTTATACTTTCATTGTGGTCTCCTAATCTCTGGGTCTCATTACTTACCAGGTCTTTGAGAAAACGATGTGTAGAAGGACACCAAAAAGAGACATGGAGACCTAGAGAGACAGCTCAGTGCTTTAGAATACCTGCTCTTGAAAAGGTTCCAGATTCAGTTCCTACACCAATGTAGTAACATACAACTATCTGTAACTCCAGTTCCAAGGGATCTCACACCCTCTTCTAGCCCCCTCTGAGAGCATAAGACACACATTTGGTGCATATTCATATATGCAGGCAAAACTCATACATGCAAAAAAAAATCCAAAAATTGTAAAAAAGAAACTGTCCCATCTACATCATTATATAGTTAGGGTGTGGGAAGTTGTTATTGTTTAAATTCTGCTTGGATGGTTTGGTGGATTCTTTTTTGTTTTTGTTATGGGTCTGTTTGCATGCTTGTTCATTTGCCTTTGAGGTTTTTTTTGAGACAAGGTGTCACTGTATAGCCCAGATTGATCCTGAGCTTATGATTGTGCTTCTGCTCCTGTGTTGAGATGAGAGTCATGAATTCTCACAACTAAAGCTATTTTTGAAGATAATTTAATACTTGCACTAGAGGATAAGTTAGATAAGAACTATAAGATTCTATTGATAAAATGGGAGATTACTAAAATTTCTAGCTCTGCTATGGTGAGTAGGTAAAGCATATCTTTACAACAAGTTCTCTGTCGTGTGTTTTCAGGGCTCTCAGATGTCAGATGTGGCCAGCAGAGAGCTCCACGCACAAGCACAAGAACGACTTCAACACTATTTTATGGGAAGAGCCATAGAAGAGCGAGCCCAGCAACACAGGGAAGCGTTGATGGCTCAGATCAGCACCAATATTGAGCAGTTGATGAGTATGCTCTACATCTGTCTTTGTTTCATAAATGGAACAACCCATGCAAGAGACGTGGCATCCAAAATCTTTAGAAGTGCCACAAATAGTCTTTATTCCAGTCCTCAGGAAATCTTACATCATCCCAGTTTTCAACTGTATACATTCCATTTGTTATAAATTCAAATATTTCAACTCCATCCAAATTACTAATTTTAAAGATGCTGTGCTCTTCTACACACATTCTGCCTAAACTTTTTAAATTTATTTTGTATTTTAGAATTAGATAATGACAGCAGTTACAGTACAGTGAACTTGTCAAAAATAACATTTAATGATTTTTTACTGAAGTTTTGCTCTCTTTAAGCTATCTAACACAACTTACTGTTTTTCTCTTCTAAAAGACTTAAAAAGACTGGAAGTTGCCAGGGATTGGGGTTGTTGCTGTCACCCACATCTGTAACTTTTTACTAGACACCTACCTTCATAGTTAGCAGTGACAGCATAGTCAGAGTTAGAGCCCGTCCTGTCCTGTCCTTTCCTGTCCTGTCCTAACTGTAGCTAGGCTCCAGCTCTGCTGGTTCCAAGTCTGCTTGCCTGGCGTCCTTCCACTGACCCATTTACTTTCTGTTTGCTGCAGAGGCACCAAGTCTGAAGGAGGCGGAAGGAAAGGAGCCTGAGCAGTTCCTGAGTAGATCTAGGCCTGTGGCAGCCAAAGCCAAGCAGGCTCACCTTACCACCCTGAAGCACATACAGGCCCCCTGGTGGAAGAAGCTCGGAGAGGAACCAGGGGATGAGATGGATGTTCCAAAGGACGAGCTTAGTATAGATTTAGGGACTTTATTTGTTGGTGGAACCAAGCCTCCCTAGAGAGTTACTGGGAAAGCCGGCATTCTTACCTTTTAAGAGATTGTTAGTTTTGCCTCTGGCATGCAGGAAGACTAGGGCTATGCCAGTGGCTTTCCAGAGCATCTTCTTCATGCAACACTTGGAAGCAAAGAGCAGAGCATTGCCTACCTCACTCTCAGTTCTTTCCCCGTCTCTACACCCTGTCTGTAGTCACAAACAGATTTGTGGACTTTTAATTGTGGGACAGAACTCAATGTGAAATTTTGTTAATTTGAAATTTCTTTCATTCTGTTTTCTGACTAAAAGTTGTTTTGTTTTTGTTTTTAAATAAATATTGTTTCTGAAAAAGTTGTCAGGATTATTTCAATTTTTTACATTTGTTCAGAATTTCCATTATTTTGACATTGTCATTATTATTATACACACAAAATGTATGTAGTAATTTGTTTTGGATTTTCTTCCTTTTCTTGTTTTTGTTTTGAGATGGTTCTCAGTCCTAGAATTCTGGCTCTTTAGACCTTTGGTCTTGAATTCCCGAAGATGCACCTGCCTCTGCCTCCCGGGAACTGGATTAAAAGTGTGCACCACCACTGCCATTACCTTTATGGTTTTGTCCTCGACAAGGTTTAGAAAAACAATTTGTCAGCTAAATAACATTACATGAAGAGACACAGGAGAAGAGACAGAGAAACAGTAGTTTATAGTTCATATATTATAGTAAATGTTCTTTGTTTGTTTGAGAGTCTCACTGTATAGCTCTGGCTGGCCTGGAAGTACCTAGCCCTCACAGGTCTACTTGCTGCTTCCTCAGTGCTGGGATTAGAGGCATGTACCACCATGTCTGGCCATTGCTTTGTGTATTTCCTTCTTAAAAATGGTGAAATGGGAAATATGTTCAATTACTGCTTGTTTGAGTATGAGTCTGTCTGTCTATGTGGGGGTATTTACTCAATATCAAAAGAGCTATAGCTAGCTATGAGGCATCAGACATTGGGACTGGGAACCTAGTGGGTCCTCTGTAAGAGCAAGTGCTCTTAACTACTGAGCCATCTTTCCAGTCCCCATACACTGCTTTTCAACTAAAAAAAAAAAAAAAAGCCTTTAATTGGCCACTTCTTTTTCTAGCTTGTGATTTATTGGTGTATATACTTGTGGAATATATGATATACTTTTTCATATATGATATAGTTACATGCAACTTATACTTGACAAATATTTAAATAAGTGTTAAGTTGAAAATAAAATATTATATCTCGAAGACACATTGATGAGAGGCCAACCTACTCCATCTTGGAACCAGCCTCCATCTTAAAAGAAAAAAAAAAAAGCTTGAGAACTTGGCCCCCAGCTGAATCCAAGCTGCACCCTAGTACTAGGAAGGACCCCAAAGCTTATCCTTGGCCAGTTACTCCCTAGCTACATCTTTGCAACAGTTAATTAAACATTAGTCTGATTGTTTCAGATGTACTTTCAGATCCTTAGTGATTGCATAGTCTGCCTTCACAGCACTCACCTATTGGCTTACAACAGACAAGTTGGATGCTGGCCAGGCTGGACCCCCTCTTATTTCCATTTCCTATAAAACCCTTGTCCTGATGAGAGTTCAGGGCTGCTCCAGCAAACCATCCTGTGGGCCAGTGGTGAGTAACCCCAAACTCGAGTTTGTAATAAAGAGCCTAATGTGATTACATTAGAAACAGCTCCTTGGTGGTCTTTTGGGGTTCACGAATGCTGCATGGCACATTGGAAAGTCTTGGGGTGTCTATATTTGGCATAGGGGAAGATGAAAGCAGGCCTTGAGAAAAATAACTGTTAAGGCGAGAGGAAATTGGATAAAAGTAAATCAGAAGAGTGAGACCATTTCTTTTGTTACATTTTTTTATTAACAGTTCATACATGTATGCAATCATTTTGATCATGAACACTTTTATTTTCCTCAGTCCCTCTAGAAAACTCTCCCAGCATTCCTGCCCCCACTTTCATGTCCCTAAAAAAATGACACACTGAGTTTAATTAACGTTGCTTTCATGTGTGTAGGCGAGGGATTATTTACTGAATCATGGGTAATTTAATTTACTAATGGTGATATCATTGAAAAAGAATGACTCCCATTCCCAACAGGCATTTAACTGCCAGTAGCCACTTAGGAATGGGACCTCATGTACTCCTCCTCCATCCATCCACAAGCTTCATCTGGTGCAACCTGGTGTGAGTTTCCACAGCTACTGGTTAGTTCGTGAGTGCAATGGCCATGTCATGTCCAGAGTGCAGCATTTCAAAGCACTCCTCCCCATCTTCCAGTTTTTAAGTTCTTTCTGCCCCTTCTTTGATGTTCTCTAAGCCATGGAGGTGGGAAGTAATACAGATGTTCTTTACAAGGCTGAGTACTTGACAGACCCTTATTCTCTGTCCTTTGACTATTTACAAGTTTCTGCATTTACCTTTGCTCACTGCAAAGAAGCATCACTAATTAGTGGGTATACACATATTTAGAAGCAATGTGAAAACATGTCCATTCAGCAAAACAACAGTAAGAAGTTCTTTCCTAGTGTCTATGACCTTCCCAGCCAAAGGCTTTTGACCAGATTTACATACAGTACCAGACATTCCCTTTTCCAGGGCATGCCTGAAATCCAACCAGAAAGGGGTTGGTAACCCCCAAAGCAGTCATGTATGGCTGACCAATACTGTAGAATGCAGGGTTCACTGTGGGCTAAGACCAATGATAAGTTTTCTCTCCCAGCAGCCAAACTTCCTAGCACTATGAAGGCTAGCCAGTTTCCAAGTTAGTTCTACTTCAATTTCTCCATGTCCTGTAATGAGTGTGTATGGTCTACAACACAGTTTTATCATCTAGTTCTGGTAGACAGCAAGAGTGATTAAAGTAGTTTATACTTTTGGGGCTTCTGGGCCCTTCTTGACCAATAATAACTCATAGGGAGATATCCCATACCTAGTGTTTTGTCGAATAACCCATGGGTATGAGAACAGCATTATCTACCATGCAAAGTACCTCCATTGGAACTCCATTTTAGAAAATCATATTTTATTTTTTATTTATTTTTTTTTTATTAACTTGAGTATTTCTTATGTACATTTCGAGTGTTATTCCTTTCCGGTTTCCGGGCAACATCCCTTCCCTCCCCCTTCCTTATGGGTGTTCCCCTCCCACCCTCCCCCATTGCCGCCCTCCCCGGACAGTCTAGTTCACTGGGGGGTTCAGTCTTAGCAGGACCCAGGGCTTCCCCTTCAACTGGTGCTCTTACTAGGATATTCATTGCTACCTATGAGGTCAGAGTCCAGGGTCAGTCCATGTATAGTCTTTAGGTAGTGGCTTAGTCCCTGGAAGCTCTGGTTGCTTGGCATTGTTGTACATATGGGGGTCTCAAGCCCCTTCAAGCTCTTCCAGTTCATTCTCTGATTCCTTCAACGGGGGTCCTGCTTCTCAGTTCAGTGGTTTGCTGCTGGCATTCGCCATTTTAAAATTAGCCTACAAAGCAGTAGGTTTTCATAAGGCTTCCCATAAATCCTCAGTTTAGGTTAGCTCTTGCCCTACCTTCTTAACATTTCTATTCCCATACCCTTTTCCATTTACACTTTTCTGCCTTATTTCTCCACACAGATCTCTAACTTTGCATCTAAAGCCTTTCTATCTCCAGTATTCCTTCTCCAATATTACACGTGTGCTACAAGATAGGGCACTTTTTCCCCTCAACTTTTCCTCACTCTACTTTTAGTTGGGAAAATGGTTGTTCTTTTAAAAAATAATTATCATTGTGTGAGTATGATGTATGTATATGACTTCCACAGCACACATGGGGTCAGAGGACACCTTGTTAATCCTTTCTTTCGCCTTCACATAGATTCCAGGGATCAAACATGGATCATGGTATTCATTTGTAGAGCAAGAGGTTTACCTTTGAAACCAGTCTCTTAGTGAATCTCCCAAGAGACACACCTGAGTGGTGCAAACTTCTGTGGTTTCAGAATAATATCCAAATATCTTTGCATAAAATGCAACCTCATATAGGCAACATGCTCCTCGACTGTCAGTTCATAGCACCATTGTCAAGTATCCCAGTCAGCCCACAAATGATGCTGCCTCTACCACCTGCCCCCTACTGCTCTTCACTCTCGTTTTCTGTGTTAATTCCTATTTGCTTTTGAGCAAGACACAGACTGACTTACTCAGCAGCCCTGGGTGACCTTGAATCACCATGTATAGGCCAAACTAGTTTCAAGAGAGCTGCCTGTCTCTGACTCCCAAGTGTTGAGATTAAAGTAATGTGCTGCCACACACACCTAGATAATTCCTGAATTAGCTTTTACTAGCTCGACCTCTTGGAGTCAATGTGCTGCCATTGAATTTGCATTTCAACCCATCTCTAGTCCATTGATTTTTGAAGGAGCATCAAAGAGCTCAGCTTAGCTCAGCTCTAACCTCTCCACATTTCCTCCATTTCCCTTGGGTTCACTGCAATTTTCCGTGAATGACCCAGTCTAGACTTACCCAAGAGAAGGTTATTCTAAGGCTAAATGTAGGTAAAATATACAAAGAGATATAAGTTTACTTCTTATACTTCTGTCCCTTCCCCAAAACTATATAAATCAGTCTTTTGACGCTTATTGTATCACATTTAGATTGAAGATAATCACCACATTTCTTATTGACTCAAAGGACATCGAGTACCCCCTTGCATACTATTCAGGGACCTGGAGATACAACTGTGATCAAGAGACAAAGTCTCAGGATTTCTTATAGTAAACTAGTTATGAGGCAATAAGGTAGTTAGGTAGCAAAAGATCAGTATATACAAGATCTACGATTTTGAATAAGCAGCCAGGCGATGCCTTACTATGCTACAATTTGGGCCTCAAAAGGTTGTGTTCATTAGGATGAGACTGCAAATCTAGTGGGCGAAATGCTTGACGTAATATGAGATTCAGTAAGTTCATATTAACATTCTTATGAAGGATGTCTGAGTCATTAGGAGTTGGCTAGGTTCCGGCCACCCTCCCACCCCCGACTCCCCCTTTAGGGTGAAGGAGCACTTGATGAATGTTTTCTATCTCTTGTTGGAGCTCCTCACTGACTAGTCACAGAACCTGAGCCCTTAAATCTCAGTGTGCTTATCCCAGCTGAAGTGCCACTTCCTTAGGGGAACTTTTCCACTCTTCACTACTGTCTCTTACCCTCACACCCTTAGTGATGCCCTGTGACGTCAGGTTGTAGTCCGAGTTCCGTTACTAAATTGCTGTTTGTCTTTGGTTAGTCTCTCTCTTTTTTGTTTTCCCTAAGAAAGTTAAAATGCCATACTAGATCAAGTTTCAGGCTCTACTCCGGGTTGGCTCTCACATAATCCCACATACTAGCAGCTGGCTCCCCTAGTACAAAGTCTCCTCAGAAGCCGAGGCCATAGTCCTTAGCAGGAACAGCGCTAGATGAGAAATTAGGGTAAACCGGAACTTCCAACACAGACAGCAAACACCTGATCCTTGCCGAATACCCACCCATTTCGGTGTTTCCAGGCCTTCTTGGATCTTCTTCCGGGTCACACCCCACCATATGATTCCGTCCTGCGTGTCCTTCTTAGAATCAATTGGTTCCGTCTTTGAGGAAGTGGAAGGCTTTAGGGCATTGGTTGGTGTCTGTCATTGTGACGCAGTTAGTTACAAACAAGGCGTGCCTGATCTCCATGGTAACGCCCTGTGCGTAGCTCCGATAGGTCGACGCCTTAATCCAGCCTTCCGTTTCACAGCGAGTGGCTGACTCCCAGGGGCGCGTCGGTGGTGGCGCTGCGCTTGGGTTACCCGAGCTGACGTGGCTTAGATTGGGCGGGGGGCGTCCGGAGTTGTCTGGGACGGCCACCTACAGGTGAGTGGGGTCGGCAGGCTCCGTGGGGAGCTCCGCAACGGCCCTGCCGCGGCCACGGGCCAAGAGCCACGGACGCGGCGCTCAGCCGGCCGCCCCGCCCCTCACCTCCGGGCTCCGCCGCCGTCACCTGCCTACCCTAGGTGGTCGCCCGGTGCCCGCCGCTGTACTCGGCCCGGGGACACAGACACCCGATCAGTCGGCCGGCAGGGTCGTTCCTTCCCGGGGAGCGGAGGCGAGCGAGCTGGTCAGCCCTGCGTGCACGGCCCTGTGTCCGGGCGGCCTGGGGAAGCCAGCCTGGGCACGGAGCCGGGGACGCGGGAGGCAACCTGCCCCAGCCCTGTGCTCATTCGGCCTCTTAACAAAGTTAGTGCTCCCCGGTCGCCGTTAGAGCGATCGGAGGCCCACGAGTGATCTGCTGATGGGTTGGGAAGATGAGGGAGAGATGATCCAGGAGGAAGCCTCGAAGGGAGTTCTGGAGGAAAAAACCTTGGTTTGGCCGAGTGGCCTGTGTTTGTTGATGCGCAACAGGAATGCGAACAGGAGGGCGAGCCCCAGGGCAATTGGAGGAAATATTTGCCTAGTTTATTTAAAGCCCCGCAGTTGGTCTGTGGGGAGAGGACAGTTTTGAGAGTAGAACAGATATTTAAAATCGTGGATAAACACGTTGACTTGTGGAGATAGTTGGAAGCTCTCCAAGCACTTAAAAGAACAGATTTCCAATTTTGAGGAAGACGACTGTGGAAGAGTTTATAACAAAGTGTGGAGGCCTTTCTAGAAACATGAATTAATAAGGTTTGGATGATCGTACTGACCGTAAAGATCCGATTCAGGGAATGTTCTGTTAGAAAAATGAGACGACTTGGAGTAGACATGGGGAAAAAATTGAAGACAACTCAAAAACTCCATAGGTTCAAAGTATACCCAAGTGTTAGATCTCATGCTTCCAGGAGGCCCTGCCTGGCTGAAGCATTGTGTGTTGATTACACTGCTTTTGCTTCCTTGATCCTGGTTGCACTTGTTTGACTATAGAAGTAGTTTCTGAACCTTTTTAACTGCATATGCTATAGGTAAAACGTCTTGAGCATATTTCTAAGTATATTTATTAAGTAGATCTTATGTTAATTTGGATAATGTAAGGATACCTCTGAAAATACACCACAGATTATAAAATATAAAAAAATACAAGAGAATTAAATAAAAAATAAATCTGGCCCACAAGGCTCACAACAGAATTTGAAGGTCACATAAAAAGCACCTATTGTTTCTCAAGATGATCGTCAACATTTCCAAGGAGTCCCACGATTTTGGGGGGTGGGGTTGCCATTCTATTGTAATAAGTCCTCCCTAAAAATAAACATATCTAGAAGGTTTCCCTACACTTTCTGATTGACTTTTAAAGTTTACTTCTTTTTCCCAACACCCCAACCCTTTTGGATTAGAGATGTTGATACTACGTTTATTTTTAAAATATACCATTAACTTCTCTTGGTTACCTACTAGAAATAAATTATTTGTGACACATCGATGCTCATTAAATACCATCTGTTAGTAACAACCTAGACTGAGCTGCATTAAATCCCCTTCCCCCTTTTCAGGGCTGGAACTCAAACCCAGAGCCTTATGCAGCCTTATACTCGTTACTAAGCTACGTTGGCAGCCCTTAATGAAGAATACCTTATGAAATAATGAAGAAAATGCGAAAGCCTCTTTCTTATTTTAGATATTTTAGGGTCAGTTATTTGTTGCTTTTTGTTTTTGTTTTCAGTAGTTTCAAATACTTCTGGCTGTCCTGGGACTGGCTGACCAGGCTGGCCTCAACTCAGAGATACCCATGCCTCTGCCTCCCAAGTTCTGGCATTAAAGACATGTGTTGCCTCTGCCTGGCTCAGTTATATGTGGTTTTGATCAAAGGAAATTTAAAACCAAAGGGTATAATATAAAACACAATTCTATCTACTTACCTGTGTCTCCATTTCCCGCTCCAGAAATTCTGTAAATAATTTGCCCCTAAGACGTAGTCTGACTGCCAGTGGTACATACCCCTCACCCCCCGCCCTCATGGGAGTCACAATCCATCTTTTTGCCACTTAATATTACACAGCAGCTCTGTGCTGAATGTCTGAATCATGAAGGGCTCAAAATAAAGCATTATGAGTATTCACGTGCTAACAGTAGGAAGTCCTGAGTTCAGCTCTCAGCAGCCACCTTAGCTCACAGCCATCGGTAATGAGATCTGCTGCCCTCTTCTGGCACACAGATGTACATGCAGAGAGAACACTCATACACATAAAGTAAATAAGTAAAAAAAGTTCAATGCCATGAAACTCCATGCACAAATTATTCAAAATACTATGTAAAATTGCTGTCAGTCTCTGTGTATAAAATATATATGGAATATAAATGCTTTTTTGTGTTTGAACTTAGTTCCTGCTCCCAGCATGGCTCTTTTATATGTGTATAAATACCCGAAAGTCCAAAGTATTTCAGAGTCTGAAACCAAGAATTTTTACATGGTACATTCAATCTATGTTGAACATTTTCAGTAAACATGGATAGCAAAGACTACCCCACTCTTTCAGGCAGCTCTACAGCTTTCCCTTGTAGAATTTAGAAGAAAAAAACCCCATACAATTAGCAGTCCTCTCCCGATGGGCATTTAGGTGGTTTCCAGTCACGAACAGCCAAACACTAGTGTGAGGACATCTTTGTGTCCGTGCCTGCTTATGTCTGTGTGAGTCTATATGTGGAAAAGTAAGTTACCTGAGGGTATGCTAGCGTGAGTTGTTATTTTAGCTTATTTAACGTGGTGTCCCCCAAATACACACATCCCTGTTTTCGTCTTGGATTAAAAAATATGGGTTGAGGAAGTCACTCAGGAAACGGGGTGCCTTTTGGGTGTCACCACCAGCCAAGAATCTTGTGGACTTGTGTTACTGGACAAATTAAATTCCCTGTGTCTTAGTTTACTTGTCTTAAAATTAGAGCTACAGATCGTATCTCCTGGGTAGCATTTTTGGGTAGAATGAATTAAACCCTGAGGATAAAATACGTCCTATGACAGGCCTGGGGTATCGCTTGGTAGGGAGTGGTGTGTATCTGTGCTGTAGGTATCATTTATTTCTAAGTAAAAATCAGGGTTTTTTGTTTGTTTGTTTTGTATTATGAAATGTTATTTTTTGCTTGTAAAGGTTCTAGCCTAATCTCAAATATGGATTTTTCTGGTTATCCTATTAACTCTCCAGTCTGTTTGTAGATCACTTTGAAAATTAAGGAATTAGAACCACTGAGAGCCAATCAGAAACGAGAGGAAGCTGAGCTGCTCAGTGAGTAGTGGGCATGTGATTCAGATTTCAAAGAAAGGGATGGGAGAGCGTACATGGGATGGGAGGCACACACTGCTGCTACTGGAGGATAACCTTCTTTTCCTGTGCATGCTCTACTATGGTCTCCGTGGTGAGGGATGTGCCATCTATTTCTTTATTTGTATAATTCCTAGTGAAACACTTCGTACCAGGTACATATTTTTAAATTGATAATTGTCAATAAACAGTGAAGGCTTTGAGAAAAGCTTAAAAAAAGTCCACATTTTATTTTAAATTTTCATTTAATTTGTATGGCTGTTTTGCTTGTACGTATGTCTGTACACTAAGTATATGTCTAGTGCCTGGAACTGGAGCTACAAATGGCTATAAGCCACTGTGTGGGTGCTGGGAATCAAATGCATAGTTTCTGAAAGATCAACCACTTGACCACAGCCTTCTCTCTAGCCCTAGGCTGTTTATTTGACTTTGCAGTACTCTTCAAATAAGTGCCAGGGTTTATGGCCGGGAAGGTGTGGCGAGCATGAACTTGGAAAGTCTGTTTCTATTCGCCTGTTTGGTGAAGCCCCGCCCTCACGAGTAGCTCTGTTTTAGTTTCCTGTTTAGTTGCTCTTTGTGACTCTGGCTCTTTACAAAGTGACAGCAATCCCATTTTCCGTGTGTGAATTTACCACACGTTTTCCTGTTTGCTGGCCTTACAAGCATATTTGCCACAGAGAGAGTTAACCATCTGCTCCATTTAGCTTCTGTGCCCTCGGATGCCTAGGCTTTGAGCTATACAAAGCGTCAGCTGTGTGAGAGATGCCTTTTATTCCTTAGTCGCTTACAGAAGACACTCTGGCTCATGGACTCACAGTAGTTGTCTTTAACTGGTCCTCGCCGTTCTTCATCCTGAGATGAGGGAACGGACATTGACAAGGTAAGATGACCTAGGAGCATGGTGTGGGGGAGCTGCTGGCAGAGTGTCACTTGGTTCCAGGACGGCGCCTTTCTGCCATGCCATCCCCTTCACACCCACCTCTAGGTTTTCTCCACTCAGCCCATCTTATCTTTTAATGATAGTTAGTGTGCAAGGCGTTTCAGGTATAGTGCTTCAGGTGAGTATGTATGCACATGCCCACACCCTAACACACACTATTTATTTCTTTAAAAAAGCCTATGGTTTAAAAGCCGTTGGGGAATCCTGAGCCTGCAATTTCAGCCTTTTTTCTCCTTAATCCTAAAAGTAGTACAGCACAGTGCAAGGCACCCCGAGAAGCAAGTGCATGCGGGATGGGCAGGCCTGCAATGGAGTCGGGTCCCAGCTGGAAGGGATGGAAGGCAGCCAACTAATTAAGGGTTTATAGGTCAGGGTGTGTAACAAAGCCTGGCTTTAGGCCTGAAAAATCCCTATGAATATGCTAATTACCCTGGTTTGATTACTACCTACTGTGTGCCTGAAGCCCAACCTCATGTACCATACTGACTGTACAGCTATCAGTGAGAACCTCCTACTGTGTGCCTGAAGCCCAACCTCATGTACCATACTGACTGTACAGCTATCAGTGAGAACCTCCTACTGTGTGCCTGAAGCCCAACCTCATATACCATACTGACTGTACAGCTATCAGTGAGAACCTCCTACTGTGTGCCTGAAGCCCAACCTCATATACCATACTGACTGTACAGCTATCAGTGAAAACCTCCGAATGAATGGCTTTAAGCATAATTGTTTAATAATTTGTGAATTTTTCTTTTAAAAACTACTTATAAAACAAAACATTAAGAAAACCATGCTATGAATAAATCTATGTATACATATATATACATATAGATATTCATAAGTTACCATAACAGATATAACTTGGTTGATCACTCCATCATTTATAAGGATAAATGTCTTTTCCCTTTCGCTGTGTATTGAGGAACATAGGTCCTATGGACAGTGGAGTTGGACACTGTCTAGGAAGTTCAGAGTGTTCCTCAGACCTCTGCATTTTCTGCAGACGGTAACAGGCTGGGTGGCAATGGTCTGAGTTTCCATCCTTTGTCAAGACTTTAGAAGGTGGTTATGTTCTTTCATCATAAAGTCATACAGTCTGGGCTTTGCTCTGTCAGCTGACGGCTGGTCAGTATCTAGATACATGCATGCATTCATTAGGCTTTTCAAAATGTTAGCGCAGTCTTTTCAGAGTAATTTGGTGGGGTGTGGGGAAGTGGCGCACACTGTGTGTGTGTGCGCGCGTGCGTGTGCGCGTGTGTGTAGGTCAGAGGTCAACTTTGGGTGCCCTCAGGAGCCCTAGCTCTTTTGAGACAGGGTCTCACTGGGACCCGTGTTTATTAGTTGGATTCTGTTGGCTGCCCAGTGAATGTTGGATTCTTTCTTCCCAGGGCCAGGGTTACATAAGTGTTGCCAGACCTGGTGTTTTGTGTCATTCCCTCCTCTACTATATGCTTCTTGGGAGATAAAGTTCATGTGGGGAGGGCAAGATAAACCCTTACATTATCTGCTTTCTACAGCCATTGGTTCAGATGAGATACCTAGCTAGTTATAGTCTCTCAGATTTACATTTACGTATAGGTTTTGGTCTATTGCAATTTCACCTTATGTGAATTCAGGCCTTCTGTTTAGCCAGTGGGAACTTGTTCACAGGTCCTCTTGCCATGACTGTAGTTGTCTCTGCTAGCTTCTTGCTAGCTTGCAGGTTAAGATGCCTGTGTGATTTTATATCTCCTGCTTTATGGGACTGGAATCAGCCACTCCTAAGGAAGCGTTCTTAGTAGACTCTTACTTTGTAACAAGACCGCCATGTAGGTACTGAGATTTATCACTGTTACTAAACTCATTTTTAGTAGACGGTTGAGGAAAATAAAGATAAAAATATAAGGTAAACACCAAAATAAACTAATGTGCCCAAGTCAGATTTCAGATCACTTTAAACTGGGTTATATATTTCTTCTGTAGTATATCTCTGTCCTCTTATACTGAAAGTTTGATAGAATTAATCTGTCCTTAATTACTAATGTGCTTTAATTCTGCATTCCACATATAATAATCTAGGAATAATAATACCCAGGCTACCACTCTGATAGTTAAAGACAACTTTACAAGAGTTATTTGTTATTGTTGTTTTTATATAGATTTACATTCTTCCTAATAGCCGTAGTTTTATATGTTATTAACACACAAGTACCATAACCTGCCTGTCCCCTGCCCCCTCCTTGGGCTGCCCTGACTGTATGGTCACCACCAGTCTTCATGAGAATTTCTTTCTACATTACGGTTTCTTTAAGTTTCTCCCATAGAGTCTTCGGGAAAGTCTTTATAGAAAATGTTCTACAGAGTTTCTTGCCTCTGTGTAGCATCCGTCCGTGCTTTTTATATGTGGCGTTTATTTTTGCTGGAAATGAAATCTTTGGCTCACCGTTTTTTGCATATTTTAAACCTGGAGCTTTTCTAGCCCAGGTATTGTTGCAAATCAGTTTTGTGATCATCTTACTTCCTTGCCTTAGTGGGCATTGGATCTTTGACATGAGAGGAGTGAGTATTTAAATCTAATAATTTTACTAAACAATGTGATTCGTGATTTTGGACTGATAGTCTCAAGTACCTGGTGAACTATTTCAATATAGAGTGTCAGATGTGTTTTTTAAGTGTCAGGTAAGCGTTCTTGGATCACACTCCCCCATTTCTCTGGTCTTCCCTTGTTTTCTTCAGAGAACCAGGTTGCTTTTAAATATTCTTGTTTTCATTCTGGTTAACTCTTTGTTTTTTGAAAACAAATAAAACTATTAGAAATAGTTATAGATTTAAGTAAAAAGTTTTCAAAGATTATAATGTAATTCCTAGTTTTTACCCAGTGTTTTCTGAGGTTAACATACTACATTAGCAATACGCCAAAGAAACATGTGATCACAGCATTTGGGAGACCAAGGCAGAAGCAGTGTGAGTTCAAGGCCATCCTGGGCATACCCTATCTGAACAAACAGAAACACACTATTTGAGTGTGCATTACTAGTCATAGCACGCACACGCGCGCGCACGCACACACACACACACACACACACACACACCATACCAAACTGTACCGTCCACATAGATACCAGGCCATATGAAGCTATACGCTTTGATCCTGTTTGTACCACTGGGATAATGGAACATCTCCCAAAGATAAGGGAGGTCCCTGTAGCTAACACTTAAGGAGGAAGGTCCTCCTCATGTCAGCCGTTCTTCTCTATTTGGCCGGGTACATTTAGTGGTGAACAAATGCCAACTGGCTCTTGTGCTTCTCTTGGTTCGTGGCCCTCCTGTGGCTACCATCTGTTTCCCCTTGAATGGATACTACTGAAACCTGATTTTGTGATGGTTGTTGATTTTGACTGTTGCTGCATTCACCTTGGGAGTTGATAAGAAACTTGACTAAATTGGGACCTTTTGTTGTTTGGGGTTGTGTGTTTTATTCAGATTACCAATCTACTTGCTTTGTTCTTATATAGGGGTCCAAGAAGCACACAATTATTTATCTTGCCTGCCTGTAACCATCTTTTGAGCCCATCAGTCAGTTGTTTTGCCTGGTTTGTGTATTCCCAAAGGTGGTGTGTAAATTCTAGAGATGGAATGATTCTGTCTGATGTGGTATATTCTGATACGATTTTCTTTGGAAGATTTATGCAAATATTTATGTCATTGAACGATTCATTAACTATTACATTCATTCCCTTTGTTAAAATCTCTCATAAAGGGCTGAGAATGTAGAATAATGGTATTGTCTGCATAGCATTCACAAGGCCCGAATCCTCAGCACCACGAAATAAAATTAAGCAAATTAGCATAGGGGCCTAGAAGTATAGTTCAGTAGTAGAGTGGTTCTATAGCCTTTGTTGTGTAGGGTCTCAGTTCAGTCCTAATACAAAACAAAAGCAGCTCACAAAACTTTAGAAAGTTTAGAATCTGTGTAGTGGTGAGTTGAGATTCATTTTGAAACTGATAAATGATTGTACCTGGCCCTCTGTACATGTGTATGGCCCCACGTTACCCTTCCATTCACTAGATCTGCTGTTAGAACTAGTAGGTAGCTATACAGGGTCCTGTGCTACCCTTCTCTGTTGCCTCCCTCACTCACACATCTGTGAGATTCAAGAAACAGCATCTTTGTTGAGGACCATGACCACCCTAACCCTGATTACTCTGAGCAGGAGGGTGCAAATTACTTTTCATTTTTCATTTAAAGTCCAGATGGCATTTAAACACAGAATATAAAGTTTACCATAGTTTCTAGTGCTATATACACTTCAGTTCCATTTCAGTATTTTTTCTGTCACTGAATTAATATTATCTTATAGAATAGTATATGGAGTGTCAAATGGCATTCCTCTGACTGTGTGACATAATAGTTGTAAAAGCAAATTAATTTTCTTACAACTTTAAAAGATTAGGGGCTGGAGAAAATGGGTCAGTAATTAAAAGCACTGGTTGCTTGACCAAGCCAGCTCAGTCAGTCAGCAGGTTCTCCAGGGCAGGAGTGAGGATTAAAAAGAAAAGAGACAATTAGACAATACTGTAGCATGACCCCAGCCAGTTCTGAGGGTGAAGCGGGTTTATTTTTTCCCAATCTGCTTTTATACCATTTTAACTACATGCAAGTAGTAAGGTCAATTCCAGGTTATAGGAATAAGCAAGACAATAAACAAAGTCCCATGATCACTGTTTCCAGGGACCTATCAGGATGACCAAGCTACCTGAGTCAACTTCCTGTCCTAGCCCAAAGTTGTATTCTTACCCAAAGCCTACTACTTTGTTCTAACCCAAAATCAGATTCCTGCCTGGAACCTACTTCCTTTTCCTGGCCCAATGTCAGATTCCTGCCAAGCAGCCCCCAAAGCTCTTCACAGCTACTCTTTGAGAGGATCTGGGCTCAGTTCCCAGCACCCATGTGGTAGTTTACAACTGCAGGGGAGCCAAAGACAGGATGCTGGCCTTCATGGGTACTGCATGCACATACATAGATGCATAGACTAGACCTATACACAAGCAAAGCACCCATACACATGATGTAAAAAATTTAAAGCTTATAAAGATTAATATGGAGATATTGTATGTTCTTTTTCTAATGTCTTCTTATCTGAACAGTTACATGGTTTTCAAACCCCTGTTAGTCCAGGACCATTAACTAACTACAGGGAGAGCTCACTTGTATTCCACTGTTTTTCCCACTGACATTCTTTCCCGTTCCAAATTCAGTCTGATGTTCTGTTTTGGAATAGCATGGCCTCCCTTGCCCTGGCCTTTGGTTTGCTTTTGTCCTTTATTTTGAAGAACATAGGAGAGGTGTTTTTAGAATGTCCCGTTTTAGGTTTTCCTGGTATCTGCCATAACCTTGGGTTATGGATTAAGGTAATCATATCAGAGGGCATGTTTTATTGTGACAGTTGACAGGGGCATGCGGACAGGTAAGGATGGACATAAGATCTACTTCCTAGGGGGGGGATATTGTCATGTCAATACTTTGGTATTATTGTGTAAGGCAATTTGCTTCTTTTATTTTAATATATGTATTTGTCAGTGTAAATAGGTACATTTTTATTTGAATTACATTTCTCTCTGTGGCTTTGATTAACTTATCCTGTGAATTTTTAATATTGTTTAAATATGTGTTCATTTTTAAATTGTGCACATTTTGCCTGCATGTTTGTCTGTACACCAACTGGATGTAGTGCCTGAAGAGGTCAGAAAAGGACATCAGATCCTCTAGGACTAGAGTTACGGATGGTTGTGAGCAGCCACGTGGATACTGAGAGGCGAACCCTAGGCCCTCTGGAAGAGCAGCTGGTGCTCTTAACCTCTGACCAACTCTGCAGACCCCACTGTGAGTCATTTTTCTCCTTGCCCATGGAGAGCTCCTTCAGGTTGGCTCCTTGTCATGTGACACATTTTTTCCCAGCTCTTCCTGTCGCTGCCTTGCATCTTCTCTGAGTAACCTGCCATTTTTCAAGCAGGAGCTTTTTATGTCTTGCTGTGTTTGATTGGCTTATATTTTGTTCAAGAACTTATAGCTTTTGTTATGAGCATGTGGACTGTTGGCCTGTAGTAACTTGTCTTTTCCATAATATTGTCCCTCTTTTCATGTTATTGTGTTGATGACCTTGTGAAATGAGTTGCAAAGTGTCACCTCCTATCTTCTGGAAGTGATATAAACTTGGTATTGTTCAATCCCTTATTATTGGTTGTCACCCACCAATCTAGGTCCCTTGACTAGAAAATCTTAAATACAGTTTCATTGTGTGTGTGTGTGTGTGTGTGTGTGTGTGTGTGTGTGTGTGTGTGTGTGTGTATGTGTGTGTGTAGAGAGGGGGGAGGAATGTATTCAGGTTCTCCTCTCTCTTGTACTTTCTAAGGAATTGGCTCATTTTACCTTCTTTCTATGAATTTATGGATGTAGGAGTATTTGTATTTTCTTATTTCAAGTTCCCCATTCTCTCTTCTCTGTTATTGCCAGGTCAATACTGATGTTGTGATGTCAGTTAAAAAAATGCTCATGCTTTCTCATCTCTGCTGATCTAAGAGCTGCCTTTGTTTTAATTTTCCATTTACTGATTATTGTTCCAGGCCCCCCCCCTTTTTCTGCTTATGTTGCTTTTGATGTCCTTTTTCTGATTCCTTGCAGAACAGCATGGAATACTGCTTTCAGCTGCTCGCTAATGTACAGATTTACAGTCTCTTCTGAGAGGGACGTCACTGAAATCATAGGGTTTGTCAGGAAAGCTACATCAAAGAGTGTGAGCTCAGGACACATGGAGAGGGAAATTTCTCTGAACCTTGGCGTTTAGTTGAAAAATCTGAAAAGTATAAATCTGGATGAAGGAAAACTTAAGATTTTTGCTCATAAACAGAACTATGATTAAAGGAAAAGCTTTAAAGATAGTCTTTACAATGTACTTGACCATTATGTCCTTGTAGTTAAGGGTTATCTTCTTGCATTTTATTTCTCATACTGGTCCTAGTGATGGGGCTTATAATGTGGGGTCTGTGCAGGCCAGGGTGTGTGTGCACCGTGCACACTGCCTGGCTGCACACTGCATACAGCGTGTCCCACAGTCACAGTTGCCTCGTTTCACATAGACGACATGGGTACCAGCATCCAGCAGCACCGATCTGCTCTGCTTATGCTCTAGCAGCCTGTGTCTGCCTCCACCGATCCTTGGTTTCCTTCTCTGTTTCACCTGCAGAGATGCTGAGCCGATTATCGGGATTAGCAAATAATGTTTTGCATGAATTATCAGGAGATTACACTGGCTGGACTACAATAACTTCCTCGGAAGCTGTGAGTAGCTCTGTCGCATCCACACTGATGGGACTCACATTCTGTGCTCTTCTGAGGAACGTAGCTTAAGCTAGAGGAGTGTCAGCAGCCTCCCTCGTGCCAAGCAGAGTGAGGACGCTCACCAACAGACAGAATCGAAACTGTAAATGAACCTCTCCTGTCATTGTCAGACAGACCGCTGTGAGGATGAGAACAAATCTAGAGGGAAGGCTCTGCTGTCTGCTTAGCCTGTATAGGATGGCTCTGTCTCAAGTCCTTGTCCTCGCCTCCCTCCTTGGGACGTGACTCCTGTCTCAGGGGAAAGGAGTAAAGAAAACATCTATTTACTTCTATAAACTCACTTTCTACTTTCTCGTAGTTTACATTGTGTTTTCTGACTCTTAAGGAATTAGAAGTCCATTAGCTTTTTGAAAGGCAAATGGTTAAGGAAAGCTTGTTGTTTTTGTTTGTTTGTTTGTTTGTTTTGTTTTTTAATCTTTCATTTTTATTTCCTTTGTTTATTTTGTTTGAGACAGGGTCTCATGTATCCCAGGCTGGCTTCAAACTTGCTGTGTCCAAAGATGGCCTTAGACTCCTGATCTTCCAGCCTGTGCCTCTGCATGTTGGGATGGTAGGTGTGTGCTGCCACGCTGGTGGTTGGAATGCTGGGAGTTGAAGGCCTTAGTGCAGTCACACAAGGCCTTCCCCTCAGCTAAGCCACACCCTAGTCCGTAGCTCAGCTTTAATTTTAAGTGTTGGCTTCCTGCATTACGTAGTGTGTCATCCTCACCTTCCTTTGTTTTCTTCTTTGATAAAATTAGGATGGTAATGCTTAAGATGGCTGTTATTAGATTAGGTAGAACTCGGTTGCTAAAGAGAGGAGCTGGGCAAAAGACGAGGCGAGGCTGTGGGAATTTCTGAGGGTAGTTTTCCCTGAGCATTGTTTTGTTTGTTTGTTTTTGTCTAAATATTAGAAATTACCCCAGGATTCTGCCATGGAATTGAATAATAGTACCCAAAAGGACGTTCTGGATCGCCTGGCTGATGCAGAGAAGTTAGTGCTGGAGCTAAAGGATATCATCAGTAAGCAGGATGCTCAGCTCCAGCAGAAGGACGAAGCTCTGCAGGTACTGTCGTCCAGGCCGCTTGCCGAGTACTGGATAGGACCAAGCATTGGCTTAGAGAAGCTGGTTCTTCTCTATGCAGAGCTTAACTGCCCGCCTTAAACGAGCTGTGTGCTAGGTAATAAATTCACATTTATTGTCTTTCTTGCCCGATGACAGGAAGAAAAAAAAGGAGCTGAAAGCAAAATTAAAAAAGTAAAACTTCATGCAAAGGCCAAGATCACGTCCTTGAACAAACAAATAGAAGAATTGAAGACAAAAGGAGGAGCTGCCTCGCCTCCAGAAGTGCAGGCAGAGGAGCTCTCCAAGGTATGAGGACAGGCTGCAAACATGGCGCGTCCTGAGCTCCAATGGAGCCTGTCTGCACACAGCACAACCAGCTGTGGTGTGAAGCAATAACAGCGAGAATGCCACCCTTTCCTGTGGTTCGCCCTGACTGGAGGCCATGTGGGCAGAGCAAGGGCCTACCCAAGTGTGAGGTTGAGCTGTTACCCAGACCCTCAGAATTTTAAAGGGCTGACTGGAATAAGTAAGTCCCGAAGAGTACTGATACGGACAGAGAGGAGAAGAAGCCCATGCTGCTTGGATGAGTTTGATTATTGGTCCTGCCCCCAAATCCTTTCATTCCTTAACTAATATAGATTAGTTTCTATTCCTAAGCAAATAGTGATAGATTCATGTTGCATGAACTATGGCTAACTTGCCTGGATCATCCTGGTCTCCCTGTAAAGAGACTCCCTAGTTTATGGCTGTCAGCACAGAGCAATGTGGGACCAAGGAAGGCCGGCCTTCGAGAAGCATGGTGTTGCTCAGGGCACATTCTTTTCAGCTTGCCCTCCAGAGTCACATTTGGGTATCTACTTAAAGAATAGCAAACATCAGTTTTTTGGAGCATTTGTGCAAATTATTCTGAGGCAACTGTGTCATTGCACACTGTTTACAAGTCAGCCTAGCCCACCCTGCAAGGGACATCGTTTTATTTCCTTAATCTGTCTGTTGCACTCTCTGACTACTATACTGTTACTCTCAGAAATGTTACTTCATGGGATGGGAGCAAGGGCTTCAGCTTTGGAGTCACAGCCCCTGAGAGCCCTTGTGCTTAGCCTTGCTGGGCGGGGACTAGTGCTTAGAGGACACTACCTTTCCTTGTTTGCACAGGCATTTAGCTCAGCGGAAGAGCAGCTATGC
Source organism: Rattus rattus (assembly GCF_011064425.1). Classification (NCBI taxonomy): domain Eukaryota; kingdom Metazoa; phylum Chordata; class Mammalia; order Rodentia; family Muridae; genus Rattus; species Rattus rattus. Next base: position 21,761,072 of record NC_046157.1, read on the forward strand.
CAAGTGTCTGAGGCTCTAGACTTAGGCCATGGTACAGCAGGAACTCAAGGAGGAGGAGAAACAGAGTAGAATTGTTTAGCATCCCAAAGTTGATTCTTTTCCTCCTTTATGGTTCCTATGGTAACTCTTCCCCTGGCTGTGGTGGCAGGCCCTGACTCTTTCCTATCCATGTTTGTCCAGGTTGTCAAACCTCCCGTGAGTCATGCTTTTTAAATTATGTTACGCTCTGCTTTTCATTTTAGCTCACTTCTTCCTTAGCCCTCAGGCCTTAATGTGTCAGCCTCTTACACCTTCATTTCCTCTCCCCATTAAATAAATGATGTCCAGTTAGTCCCAGTCAGTCCCAGCAACCCGTTAACTGTGGTATACTTAGTATGGAGGTAGGGGGAGCACCAGGAGGGGGAGAGAGAAGACAGATCAGAGGCAAGAAGAAGGTGTCAAATCCCTTGAAGCTGAAATCACAGGTATTTGTGGGACCTTGGCTTGTCATGTGGCTCTGGGATCCAAAGCCCTAGTCCTCATAGACTGAAACTGAGCTCTTTTCAGCCCGAAATCCACTGTTTTTTGTTAGTTTTTGCCTTGTTCCTGTCACTGGTTCTGTTGTTTCAGACAGGTTTCTCTACAGTGTCCTGGCTGTCTAGACCAGGCTGCCTTCTAACTCAGATCCTCCTGCTCCTACCTCCTGAGTGCTCCTGTCCCATTAATGAAACTGCAATTAAATGTCTCTAAAGGGCCAGTAGTGTAAAAGATGAAATATGTATGAATTACAGCTTTTAAGTAAGTGACTTTATCACATTTTTCAGCATGATAAGAGTTCAAAAGAAGAGGAGATGGAGGTAGAAAAAATAAAACATGAACTCCAGGAGAAGGAGAAATTAATTAGCAGTTTGCAAGCCCAGCTGGACCAGGCGCAGTCAGAACAAGCCTCCCAGGTAGGAGTGAGTCACCTCGTCATGATTAGGTTACAAGTCACTAATGGCCAAGGGGTACATATATGGTAATGCGTCTTTTTTATTTTTTTTTTTGCGTCTTTTTTTTAAAGGATATATCAATATTAAGTTTTATTTTGTACACCTTAACATTACAGTAGGAAAAAATTACAGTAGATAGTAACCAATACTTAATAATATATAACATGCACAAATTGTTTTATTTAAAATTAGTTTACATACATTTAAATATGTTTCTTGAAGGACAAAGAATAGCCTTTGAGTTCTGTTTTTTTTTTTCTTGTGTAAATGCCTCTTTTTACACAGTCAGTAACTATCTCCCATCATTCCTTCTAAGTCTAGTGATGCAGTGGTGTGAGGTGCTCCTGCTGGCCTTTGTACACACTCAGCACGTGATTGCAGCTCTGCTCTGCCCCATTGCTTCCGGGTTTTCCTTGAAGGCTTCAGTTTCTGTTAACTTTTGTGTTTGGTCTTTGTCTTCAGTATTTATTATTTTTATCAGTTATTTTATTATTATTATTTATTTTATTTTTTATTATTCTCTAGATTTATTTTTTCTTTTTTAACTCAAGATCTTCTGTTTTGTGTTTTGTTTTCTCTTCTACAATGAGTTTCTTTTATATCAATTTCCTGATGAATTACTGCTTTTTTGAACTTGTCTAATTCTGATTTTGCCATGTCTGGCTTTTTAATGCTACCTCACAATTACTCGCCCTATCTTGTGTGCGAATGCTTTGCCTCCACGCATGCACTGCATGCTGCTTAGTGCCTGTGGAGGTCAGCAGAGGACACCAGATCCCTGAGCTAGACTTAGGCGATGGCTGTGGGAACCAAGCCTGTGTTCATGCAAGAGCAACAAGTGCTCCTAACCACTGAGCCGCCTCTAACCCTTTTCATGTGCAACCGATCAAGTCGGGTATTTCGACTGGATCCCTTTCTACTCATGTTTTTGTGTGAAATTTGTTTTTCTAGATTTGCTTTAGGAAAAAAAATTCATAGACTTCTGTTTTGTGGTTTTGTACTCAAATATCTGGGAGTTAGCTTTCTCCGACTTGTGGCCTGCCTCCTCCTACTTCACTCTGATCTGCATCAGCAGGGTGCAGCAGGCATAGCCAGACACAGGAGTCAACCCACTCTCCATAACAAACTGAAGAATGTCTGCCGTGAAACACTGCTTAGGAGTACAAAAGGAATGAATTGTAATTTACTAGTCTGCCTTCATTTTGAACTTCACACTGTATACTTTTGAATTAGAAAAAGCATTCGATTTTAATTAAAAGAATTAACTTTATATTTTATTCTTGTTTATCTTGTTACTCATAATGTCTGCATATTCAAATTAACACATTACCATATTACATACAAGTGCAGCAAAACAAAATCATTCAAACTGAATCGACTTGACATGAAGTCTATATACACTGGTCATTGCACACACACTGCCTTCGCAAAACCTCAGTCAAGGGGCTGGGAGGTGGCTTGGTGGTTAAGAGCACTTTTAACTGCTCTTGTAGGGGACCTAGGTTAGGTCCCCAGCATCTGCACCAGGAAGCTACAGCCACCTGAGGGTCTGATCGATGCCCACTGACCTCCGAGGGCATCTGTATACCCGTAGGACATAGAAACTCATGCAAGCACACACATTACATAGACATTGTCTTAAACTTTTTAAATCTCATCTGATATAACAGAAAAAGTCATGTAGTCAGACCAAAATGTAACTGTATCTAATAAAAATTGATTTATAATTCAACTTTAAATTTTAGTTAAGGAATATTAAAATGAAATACTTTGGGAGGCATCACGTCGCAAGACTTCTGTAGCCTCACGTGGTTGGTTGATAGAAATTGTGCAGCATAGTCACACAGGTTCCCGTTTTTCTCTGCATTACCTCTGTTCTGCTTTGTGTTTTGACTTGGGTCTCATCCTGTAGCCCAGGCCTGTCTTGAACTTTCAGTCTTCCCATCTCGGCCCTCTGTTTGTGAAATCCCAGGTACACACCGCTGTGCTCAGCTATTTCCCTAGTGCTAGAGCTGGAGCCCAGGCTTGACCGTGCAGGGCAGACAGTCTGCCAGCGGCTGTCTCTGGAGCCCAGGCTTGACCGTGCAGGGCAGACAGTCTGCCAGCGGCTGTCTCCGGTCCTCGTCATCTTCATGTCACTCCTCACAGTTTCTTCTAAGCGTTTGCACGTCTGCCTCTAACAGTAGAGCCTGTGGCTCAGGTTTGAGACACATCAGAGGGTCTAGATTAGCCCTGCCCTCTTCATTTTTCTATAGAAGCCCTGCATTTACCCATGGCCAAAGAATGGAAGTGCTGCTGCTCTCCTGATGCTGGCTGCCCCGGGTTCCAACAAATACTTCTTGGCTGCTTTGGACTTTCCTATTCCCAAGGCCATCGGATATCGCTCTGCCTCTATCCCCTTGCTCGCATACAGTCTCAAATGCCAAGCAAATCCATATTTCCATGGTTTGTCCTTAACTTGTGTATAGCTAACTTCCTGCTTACATTGTCAGCATTGTCCACGTTACTCCGCTCGCTGTCTAGTTGGTCTGTCTCTTTCCTAGGTGAGCATTCGAAGGCATTAAAACCAGTGTTGCTATCGATTCTATCTTCTTCTGACAAAGTTTAGGAATTCAATATTTTAAAAACTAGTATATGAAATTCTTTTTTGTGTTAAAGTGGAAATTAGAAGAAAGTACAGTAGGTATTCAAGACAGATGAGAAAGTCAAAGAACTAAGACTGCCAACCCCTTTGCTTAAGTGAATATTTCCCCCTCTAGTTGGACAAGAGTTCTGTGGAGATGGAGGACTTCGTCCTGATGAAGCAGCAGCTCCAAGAGCAGGAAGAACTCATCGGCACTTTGCAAACGCAGCTCAGCCAGACACAGGCAGAGCAAGCTGCCCAGGTAGGACAATGGCACCTTCACTAGAGAACAGAATCCTGAGAACCAGAGTGTTAGGCGTGGCAAGTCGGTCCCAGCCGTCACTTTTCAGAGCTTGGTAGATGAAAGCATGGGAGGTGGGGTGTGACACTAGGAGGGTGTGGATGACTTAGAAGTGTGGTAAATATATGGTGAGTGATTGCATTGTAACAGGGAACACCAGGACCTCTCAAAAATACTGCTTCTGTTGATGAACTTACCATAGCTTATGAATGACTGGTTGGGTCTCAGTTCCAGGTGCTCCATTTTAATAACACAGAGATTGGGTGTTAGGAGTGGGCTTGTGCTGAATTCAAAAGAGACGGATAGATAAAGGAAAAGAAATACAAGTCATTAGCTCTGTTCTTTCCATAGATTCAAATCTTGTTAGGAAGATACATCCTAACCTTCAGTTACTTAGTGAGCATGAATAAAGAAATGGTAAAGGGTCTGGAATTCCCTGCTAATGGTACCATTCTTCTTCATACTCATTTCTGAGGCAGAGCCAGCCAGTTTGCACTGGCACCCTCAGCTCTGTTTTTTCTCGATTTCCTGTCTGACAACCTACCTCATAGTTCTTTGAGAATGCTTTTGGATCATGACACATTTTTAATCCCTGGAGGGTCTTCAATGGAGCACATAGCTGATTTTATCTATCCGATACATTGATAACAGAGGTGTCTTCTATCTAGGAATGGGCGACTAGTACACAGTAAGAATCATATACCCAGAAATTGATAAGTTTATCCTATTAACTCTGTTGGGTTTTAATGTGCAGCACTACATACAGTGTAGGAGGGGGGAATGTTATGCGTTTTTAAGTTGCTTGAAATAAAGGCACCAAAGAGATCCGAATATGTTAACGGATCCATCGTGTAGCAAGCTACTCCAAATAAAATGCTGAAGGCCAAGCATGGTGGCTCAAGCCATTACTCTAGCATTCAGAAGGCTATAGTTCATGAGTTTGAGACCAGTGTCAGCCACATGGTAAGTTCTAGGCCAGCCTGGGCTGCACAGTGAGACCCTGTCTCAAAAAATAAAAATGATAAAAGTAACACTGGCATCAAAGTGTGTTGAGAGAAAGTGTTTTGTGAGCATGGCAGTTATAGAAACTTACATGGAAAGAATGGGGTTTAAACAAATGCCAAGAGATAGGTAATTCTCTAGACAAGTTGTGTTCTTGAGGCAGGAGGAGAGTTGGGAAAGGCAGAGAAGAAAAATGCAGTACATTAAGGAGAAGCCTGCAGGACATGGCAGCTGGACACAGCTCGGTAGGTGCCGTGCCTTGGCGAGCACACCCAATTCTTTAGTCAAAGCAAATCCTTGAAAACCATACCAAAAAATGTGTATTTCCACCTGTAGAGTATCTTGAATATGGGTGAGCTTTACTTGCTCTCTGAGGTTCTGAGGCCGTCTTTGAGCATGAGTCTGACACTGAAAGAAGTTCCAGGGGTTAACAGAATCTAACTTCACTTTGTAGGCTTGATTTTGAGATCTTGTCAGAATTAAAACAAAAACAACTCTTGAATATTTAAGGCATTAGTATCCATGAAATCTCTGTTAAACTTACACAGAGCTGATTGAGTCTGACAGCAGGCTTTCTCTTGTGTCTGGAAGTTGCTGCTGGGCCTCTTGCTCTCCCAACATCCTCGCCCTTGCCATTCAGAGCTGAGTTTAGGAACCGCTCTCTGTCTGTGCTGAGTGCCCGCCATTGCAGAGTAGGCTGTAGGGGCTGTCTGTGAAATACTCTGGAGTGTAACTTGTATAGTTTCTCTGGTGTGTGTCTTCAGTTGAGTTCCATGCAGCAGGTGGTCCGAGAGAAAGACGCCCGCTTTGAGACACAGGTCCGTCTCCACGAAGATGAGCTCCTTCAGTTAGTAACCCAGTCAGATGTGGAAACAGAGGTGCAACAGGTGTGTTGCTCAAACTCCGTAGAATGACTGTCATTTTGGTTAACATTTAATCAAGACTTCACAGCCACTTGCCAGCCACTGCCCTTCCCCTCGACCCTCCACGCAGCCGCCATGCAATCCTTGGCTTCTTATTGGTGCCCTGTCTTTTGTTGCCTGTCGTTTTTGGGTCCTGACCTTACTTTCACTTTTTCCTTATCTGGTTGGAGCTTGGAGCTTTAAAACTGAGCCTGTGTGGGGATCTATGTGGGGCGAGCAGTGGGCTGGCTTCTATTTCATTTGCTCATTTACACCTACCATTCATGCTCTAAGCCTGATCCAAAGCTTCAAATTGATGAAGTCAGTTTTGTAGTTTAAAAAAAGAGAGAAAAATGAGTTTGAAGCAACAAAGTCTTTTTTAAGTATTTTTTAAGTTCATTGAGTAGATACTGAAAATTGACTTCATTATTTTGGAGTTTCTCGTGTACTAACTCACATTGTTTGTATTTAGAATGTAGAACCGTGTAGTAATGAGAGACGCTTTAGTGGCACTTTGATCTGTGTTTGATGTATGTTTGTGTATGTGCAGGTGCATGTTTATGTACACACATGTGCATGCACACATGTACATTTGTATGGAGACCAGAGGACAACTTTGGATGTCATTCTTTCCTAAGGAGCCACTTGCCTTGATGTTTTCCCCGCTCTGAGATGGGGTCTCTCATTGACCTAGCTCACTAATTAGGCTAGGCTAGGCTGCCTGGCTCCCAAGCCTTAGGAACCCTGTTCCCACCTCCTCAGAGCTGGGATTGCAGGCTTGTTCTGCCTGGCCTGGGTTTTTATATGGATTCTGGGGGTAGAACAAAGACCCTCCCAAGGACTTCGCCTACTCTGCCTTCCTTTGCAGACTCTCATGTGTTTGTTCTTGAGTGAAAACTTGTTACAAGTTCTAAGCAGTCTTTCAGAATGTAGTACCACATGGAGCTTCAGAGTACACTGCTTTGAAAAATAGAATATTGACTGTACATATTGATTTCTTTATTCAATGGGTATTTTTCAAGTGCCTGTCCTGTGATTGAAAACAGAAGAGAAATTGTTTTTGCATATACAGATTGCTCTCTTTTATAGGTAAGACATGCATGTTACCTATGCTATTTAGGGACTGGACAGAAACTAGAAAACTTTGAAAGAGAGTGTGTGTCGCTTTATCTTAAGTATTTCAGGGGCCCTGACTCAAGGCCTTGCTTGCATTTGGGTTTAGTTGTTGTCACTCTGGAGAAGGCTTCTCTCGCTTTTGGATGGGCCTTGGCATCCCAGTATCTACTCCACTCTTTAATTTCTTGTTTTCCATCTCTGAAAATAGCCTTACAGGTACATGTGACATTTTGAAAGGTAGGCAAATAATTGTCTTACTTATCTGTAATTATGCCTAAAATGTTTTCTTTCCAGAAATTGAGGGTGATGCAGAGGAAGCTTGAGGAACACGAAGAAGCCTTGCTGGGCCGAGCTCAGGTTGTGGACCTGCTACAGAAGGAGCTGACTTCTGCAGAAGAGAGAAACCAGGTCTCATCTGTGCTTTCTACCTACTGCCTGCCAGGGGCGGGGTCCATTTGCACACTAGGTTGTTGGACAGCAGGATGAAAGCCTATGAGCCTGCAGAGGGTTGGTGCCATCTGTACTTAAGTGCTGGTGACACAGTGGGCCTGTCACTGGACCTTCTTTTCCTCAGGCTCCTCTCCATTTCCATCCTTGTAGTTCTTTCAGACAGGAAGAATTATGGGTCAGAGTTTGACTGTGGGTAGCAACCCCATCCCTCACTTGATGCTGGAGGTGGGCTCTACAAGTTCTCTCTACCCACGTATACCATTTCATCTAGGGTCCCCCGCTTTGAGTCCTGAGAGTCTCTCACCTCCCAGGTCTCTGGCGCATTCCGGAGGGTCCTCCCAACCTCCTACCTCCTGAGGTTGCCTTTTTCTGCTGGCCCTCAGGGCTTCAGTCCTTTTCCCCCTCCCAATACCTGATCATGTTACTCATCCCCTTTTCCTCCTTTCTTGTGGTTGCTTTCTTTTCCCTCCCAGGTGGAACTGAGTCATCTTCACCTGGTCTTCTCAGCTTGTTAACCTTTCTGAGTTCTGTGGACTGTATCTTGGGTATTCTGTACTTTTTATTTATTAGTGAGTACATACCATGCATGTCCTTTAGGGTCCGAGTTACCTCACTCAGGGTGATATTTTCTATTTGCCTGCAAAACTCAGAATGTCCTTGTTCTTAATGGCTAAGTAATATTCCATTGTGTAATGAACCACATTTTCTGTATCCATTCTTCTGTTGTGGGACATCTGGGTTGTTTCCAGCTTCTGACTAGCACAAATAAGGCAGCTATGAACATAGTGGAGTATGTGCCCCTGGGGCATGGTAGGGCATCTTTTGGGTATATTCCCAAGCGTCTTTAGGTAGATAAATTTCCAATTTTCTGAGGAACCTCCAAATTGATTTCCAGAGTGGTTGTACCAGTTTGAAATCCCACCAACAATGGAGGAGTGTTCCTCTTTCTCCACATCCTCGACAACATGTGTTGTCACCTGAGGTTTTGATCTTAGCCATTATGATTGGTGTAAGGTGGAATCCCAGGTTCGTTTTGATTTGCATTTCTCTATTCACTGACTTTGAACATTTCTTTAGGTACTTCTCAGCCTTTCGATATTCCTCTGTTGTGAATTCTCTATTTAGTTCTATACCCCATTTTTTGATTGGGTTGTTTGGTTTTGTTTTTTTTTTTTAATGGGTTATTCAGTCAAAAGATAAAACTCAAACCTTTTTTTTTTTTGTATTCTTTAACCCGTACAATTAATTATCAATTCTGCTGATTTAATCTTTTAATTCTAGACTCCACTCTCCTCACTTAACTTTTTCTCAATACCAACTCCAACTACCTTGGCAGTCAGTAGTCAGGTTTCCTCCTTAGCGCTCTGCCTGAAGTTCCATTTTTCCCACCTCCTTGCCTGGCTCATTGCTTACTTTTAAGTTTTAGACCATTTGTCCGTCTTTAAAGGAAGGCCACTCTAGCCCATCCTTCTCTGTGCTGCTGTGTGATGCATGCTCAGCCTACCTCCCTGCCTGAGCCCTGAGCTCCTCCCAGGTCAGACTATCGACTGATTTATCCACTGTCAGTTGAGTCCACCTTGCCAGAGACTGTGCGGTGCCACAGACGCGTAAGGATGAGACAGCGTGCCCCGTTCCCTCAGGGGCTTTTAGCTAACATGAGAGAGGCACGAATGAAAACATACCTGTGCAAGGCAAATACGACTGCCAACGGTCCAGAGTATCTGGAAAGCAAACATGGAGGATGTTTGCTACTCCACAGGTCCAGTGTGGCTCCTAGGAGTGCATCCGTGTGCTCCCTGGATGAGAGGGCAGCAGTTGTGGACCCTGATGCCTGGTGTGTTGCTTTTTTTTAGGATCTTTCACAGCAGTTGCAGCTGTTGGAGGCTGAACACAGTACTTTAAGGAGTACCATGGAAGCAGAGAGACAGGAGTCCAAGATCATCATGGAAAAGGTAGAACTCGAAATGGCAGAGAGGAAGTTATCCTTCCAAAACCTGCAGGAAGAGCTGTATCAGCTTCAGGGACAGTTGGGGCAAGCAGGCCAAGCCCAGGCTGAGCTGGAGATGCAGCACAGTGCTCTCCAGCAAAGACATGAGACAGAAATGGAGGAGAAGACAGCTTGCATTTCGCTTCTTCAGAAGAACGAGCAGGAGCTGCAGTCTGCCTGTGCCGCTCTGAAGGAGGAAAACTCCAAGCTGCTTCAGGAAAAGCAGGAGCAGGCTGCCAAGTCAGCCCAGGCCCTGCAGCAGCTGGAAGGTCAGTGTGAGGCTTTCGAAGCCGCCCTCTAGCCCCTTAGTGGGTCGTACCGCCTACCTTCAGGGCTCTGTCAGCAGCAGGCACCTCCTCTGGCCTGGTCTCCTCCTGCTGCCTCTCAAGTCATAAGTCACTTAAGATGGTGGGCTCAGAACTGAACACTGCTCAGCCACGGTCTGTGCACTGAGGAGTCATGTGTAAAACACAACTCTCAGGAGACCTCGGTGCCTGACCTGAGCAGAGTGGGATGTGTTTCTGAAAATGTCAGGCCACCTTTAGATATGCAGACTAAATCACCAGAAGTCGTCCGTGAGTCTAAAGGCGTATCTTCTTGCTTTTATTGTAGGTAAGAAATTCCTTTTGAAGAAAACTTTTGTTCTCTAAACAAGTTTTAAGAAACATTTTAAAATATTTTATTACAGTTGAAAATGACTCTAAGGTTTGCCATTTTGGGAGTTTATAAAAAAGTGCATCTTCCTGAACTCCAGTAGTCCATATCACAGACTTTAGAGTGTCTATGTGGTTCTGACAGATGGGAATGCACACGCCCTCGGAAAGAGTTTAGGAAGAAGTAACAAGTACCACAAGGTTGGTTTTCAGCCGGGAAGTCTAGAGGGCATCATGAGGGAAAGGGGAATATCTGAGCCTATTGCCCCCTTCCCAAACCATGGCCATGTTTAAACCCTGCTGGAGACTTGAGATGGCTTGTACTAATTCAGTGGAGCATGAAGACTAGAATATAAACCAATCGCCATTTTTCTTTCTTTCGCTTTTTGGTTTTTTTTTTTTTTTTTTTTTTTTTTTTTGTTTTTTTTTTTTTTTTTTTTTTTCGGGTTTTCCAACCGAACCCAGGGTTTCGGGTTTTTTGGGGGAAGATGCCCTCACCTCTGGCAAACCCCCACCCCCTTTTAATTTAAAAAAAAAAAAAAAAAAAAAAAAAAGGTGTGCCTGACTCCACCAAAGCCATTTTTTTTTTTTTTTTTTTTTTTTTTTTTTTTTTTTTTCGAGCTGGGGACCGAACCCAGGGCCTTGCGCTTCCTAGGTAAGCTCTACCGCTGAGCTAAATCCCCAGCCCCCAAAGCCATTTTTTAAGGGCAAATAAATGAAAAATGACTGTTTGAAATGTCTAGGCCTGTCTTTATTAACACGTTAGCAGTTATGCATGTTAAAGGCATTCAACGTGAGAATTTCATACACGCAAACAGCGTGTGCTCACAGCCTCCAGCCCGTGTTCCTCAGACTTCCTCTCATCGCCCTCACCCTTCAGCTCCCTAAGAATCACTACTCTTTCTGACTAGTTCCCAAAATGGAGGTGGACTATGCAGTTGTCCGTCTCTCTGTGCTTAGTGCAGTTCCCCCCAATCCCAACATCCCCTATCCACATTCAGTCCAGTTCTATGCAGATGGCAGGATTGCATTTTGCTTTGACTTTGAAACATTCTATGTGCTTATTTTTCCTCTAAGGAAGTAGTTTACTGAGATGTTCTTTGGTCCAAACTGAAAAATGTAATTGGCACCATAGTCTTAAGGTGGCTGAACTAGTAAAGTTCACCGTGGTAGATCCATAGAGCTTTCAGACTTGAAGCAGCCCTCGCTTCTGTGTGCTTGTCTTGATTTCCTCAGATATGCTATGTTTGTTTTCTCTTCCTTAGATGAACTCCAGCAAAAATCTAAAGAAATTAGCCAATTTGTAAACAAACCTAACTTGGAAAAACATGAGACATCATCTCAGACGTCTTTACCAGATGTTTATAATGAGGGCGTACAGGTAATTAAATGGAATTTCTCTGTGATCTGTATGGATTTGCTGTGCTTAGGGGCTCTAATGAGTATCTAATGAGAGAGAGTGTAAATGTGTGTTTTCTACCTAACGAAATGCTTCTGGGGGATGACTGTCCGAATAGAATCCCGAAAGGCATTTAAGTGGCTTCCTAACAAGGATAAATAGCATTTGCGTTTACTAAGACATTTTCCAGCAATTCAAACAGACAGGCACAGTTTCCTAATGCGCGTGTGTCCCTCCCTCCAGACAGTACACTGACTGTATGCATTTGCTTTACTAGCTGTCCTTCTGTCCTCTCTGTCCATCAGTTCATCTTAATGTTTTCTAAATGTCCCAGTAGGTGACTGGCATCAGGACCTTTTTCTCCAGATATTTCAGCTTGTGTAATGTTGATGAGAGTTCAGTATTTGTTGGTAGTTGGGGGAGTCTTCTTTTTCTCTTGAGGTAAGGTTTATAAACCAGTAAATGAATAAATCATAACTATACCATGAGTGTGTTCTGTCAGACGCATTCAGCTATGGTAGCCAAATTCTTAATAAGGTACAAGATACTATCGTCAGCCTGCAAAACATGTTCTCAAACGTGAGCTACTATTCCATTTTCCACCATGATTTTGCATGGTTTACTTACAAATATAATCAGGGAGCATGTGCCCTTTTTTCCTCACTTGTTTTGTGATTTGTATCTATTGTTGTATTTAATCTTTTAAATTGTAGAGCAAAAGTAGAGATAAAATAAAAAGTAAACGAATGGTTGTGGTCCTGGTCTAGTAAAATCTTATTATTAAAAGCAAGTAGACGCCCCCACAGCCTTCTGATGCCATTCTGTGTAAAGCCTTGCCTTTAAGTTTCCCCTGGGTGCCGTTTCTCATGTGTGTGTTACAGGCACAGACGTGCATCCGGTGATGGATTCTCGCAACTCCTGTGTAGCTAATCATGTCATTATATCAGCTTGTGGCTCTCGCCAACCGTAGACTCTCCATTGACAGGTTTAGTTGGTGTTTCTTCCGTCACTTTAAAGAGTCCTCCTCGGCTGCCTTGTCTGTCCTGTTTTGTTTCAAATAGGAAATCTCTTTTTAAAATTGCTTTTGCTTTGAAAATGTCATCATTGGGTTTGAACACTGGGGTATCGGTAGGCCAGGGACTCATTTTCACTGTACCTCCTGTGCTTAGGATTCGTGACTCTGCATTTCTATTCGGCATTAAGTTTGGGAGCTGCTTTCCATTAAATTATGTTATGACTCCCGCTGTCTCGATGTACTTATTTTAATTCTACCATCTGCTGCCAGATACTGATTATATATATTCACATAAGTAGCTTGAAACTTTTTTTTTGTTTTGTTTTTATTAACTTGAGTATTTCTTATTTACATTTCAAGTGTTATTCCCTTTCCTGGTTTCCGGGCAAACATCCTCTTCCCCTCCCTCCCCTTCTTTATGGGTGTTCCCCTCCCCATCCTCCCCTCCTTGTCGCCCTCCCCCCAACAATCTAGTTCACTGGGGTTCAGTCTTAGCAGGACCCAGGGCTTCCCTTCCACTGGTGCTCTTACTAGGATATTCATTGCTACCTATGAGGTCAGAGTCCAGGGTCAGTCCATGTGTAGTCTTTTAGGTAGTGGCTTAGTCCCTGGAAGCTCTGGTTGCTTGGCATTGTTGTACATATGGGGTCTCGAGCCCCTTCAAGCTCTTCCAGTTCTTTCTCTGATTCCTTCAACGGGGTCCTATTCTCAATTCAGTGGTTTGCTGCTGGCATACGCCTCTGTGTTTGCTGTATTCTGGCTGTGTCTCTCGGGAGAGATCTACATCCGGCTCCTGTTGGCCTGCACTTCTTTGCTTCATCCATCTTGTCTAATTGGATGGCTGTATATGTATGGGCCACATGTGGGGCAGGCTCTGAATGGGTGTTCCTTCTGTTTCTGTTTTAATCTTTGCCTCTCTATTCCCTGCCAAGGGTATTCTTGTTCCCCTTTTAAAGAAGGAGTGAAGCATTCACATTTTGATCATCCATCTTGAGTTTCATGTGTTCTAGGCATCTAGGGTAATTCAAGCATTTGGGCTAATAGCCACTTATCAATGAGTGCATACCATGTGTGTTTTTCTGTGATTGGGTTACCTCACTCAGGATGATATTTTCCAGTTCCAACCATTTGCCTATGAATTTCATAAAGGCATTGTTTTTGATAGCTGAATAATATTCCATTGTGTAGATGTGCCACATTTTCTGTATCCATTCCTCTGTTGAAGGGCATCTGGGTTCTTTCCAGCTTCTGCCTATTATAAATAAGGCTGCGATGAACATAGTGGAGCACGTGTCTTTTTTATATGTTGGGGCATCTTTTGGGTATATGCCCAAGAGAGGTATAGCTGGGTCCTCAGGTAGTTCAATGTCCAATTTTCTGAGGAACCTCCAGACTGATTTCCAGAATGGTTGTACCAGTCTGCAATCCCACCAACAATGGAGGAGTGTTCCTCTTTCTCTACATCCTTGCCAACTTTTTAATGGGAGTCCATTGTTACTTGAAGAGAGAGGTCAATCCACAATACGTTTATTCTCTAATCTTGTCAAGTAGGTAGCTTTGGTAGTTGAGATCTCCTTAGATAGTTGCCTCATATTCATGTGCAGCCTGCTAAGTACACACGCAGACACCCTGTGCACATCTCCTGTGTGCCACTCTGTTCTGTCTTCTTTGAGTCTTAGCTGTGTCCCCTTAATTCAAGGGCCAGCCAGGCTCTGCCTGTGTTACCCACCTTAGGGGCACATGGCCTAAAATCTCATTTAGGGCATTAAGTTCACACACACACACACACACATGCACGCACACATACATGCCTGTACCTGCATATTCTTGACTTTGTAACTTCTTAGGTCTCTCACTTTAAATACAGAAACCTTGTAATGACATACTCTCACTCTACATTTGTTGCTTATGTTAGAGTTTTAAATTTTAGCATACTATGTTACCATGTATGCATTGAACCATTATGTGTATTTAGAACACAACAAGGAGAAGATGTTGACTCACCATATTGCGTGTTCTTTCCTCTTGGAGGCTTGGTTTCCATTCAATACCACTTTTTTCCTAGAATAACCACCATATCCTTGTAGTTAGGACTACTAAAGAAAAATTCTCTTGGTGTTAGCTAATATTTGCATTTTGTTTTATTCTTGAATGGATTTATAATTCTGTATTGACACTTTTTCAGTCGGGACATTAAAAAATATATTTTACAGTCTTCTGCCTTACGTGGCTCCAACAGGTCTTCAAATGGTTGTTCCTGTGGATAGAAGTATAGTTTCCCACTGAGCTTTAAAAGACTTTTCTCTTGATCCTTGTGATGTAATCACTTGACGTTTACTTTGCAATTTTCTCCCTTTGTTGAGTCTTTTTTCTTTTTTTCTTTTCACAGATATAAGCTTGTATGTGTGAAAAGTGTGGCCATCTTAAAATAATTTTTCTGTGTATTCTATTCTCTTCTCGGATGCTCCAATTAAAGTATATTTCAATATTGTCCTATATGTCCTTGAGAGTATGGTAATTTTTCTTCAATAAACAGACTAATCAGTTTCTCTTGATCTGCCTCCAAGGTCACTGTGTTTCTGTTCTCCATATTCTTCTAGCAACCCTGTCCATTGGATTTTTCATTTCATATTTGTGATTTTTCTATCCTGGATTTTCAAACTTTTTCATTTTCTGGTTTGTTTGCCTTGTACCTAAAGTTCTACCTTTTCCTTCATTGCTGACATATGTCTTACCATAGTTATAAAACTACCTTTAAAATCCTCGTTTGCAGCCAGACACGGTAGTATATCCTTGTAAGCTTAGAATTTAGGAGGTAGAAGCAAGCCATCTCAAGTTCAGGGACATCTGGCTGGGCTAATTTGTGAGGCTCTGACTCAAGACAAAAACCGAGGGGTAGGACTTTAGCTCAGTGGGCGAGCACTTGCTGAGCCTGCAAAAGGTCCTCCTGAGTTCAGTCGCTATCACCACAATATAAATAAGTTGTTGCTTGCTAATCCGAAGTTTGCATCATTTTGCAATTAGTCTGTGTTGGTTATATTTTTCCTTCAGAATGAATCAGTTTCCTGTTCTTTCTGTCATGAGTGATTTTTGTATTGAGTCCTAGATGCTAAAAATGTTTCTTTTGTTGTTTCTAAACTTCTGAAGCATTCTGATGACTTTTAATCAGTGGGTAGCATGGACCCACACTGCCCTCTCTGTCCTGTGGTAGAGAGCCCCAAAACTCAGCTGGGTATTTGTGCCTCCGGTGATTGATCAGCCCAGGAGCTGTACCATCCACTGTTCAGATGGAGGTTAGGCTGCATGGATAGACAGTTAATGCCTTGGCGGGATTCCTTCCTCTGTGTGGTTCCCTCACACTGCGGCTTTGTTCCTCCCCAAGGCTTTCTTAGTTTTCAAGACAGAATGCCTATGGCTATTGTATTGAAGTTTTATTTGTTTTATTACAGACTAGAAATTTTCCTCCAGATAGAAGTCCCAAACCCTGAGCATACCTGGGGCAGTTTCTGTGCAGACTCTATAGCCAAACATGGCAACTTCAATGGAATTGCATGGAACAGTGTATACAGTGAGCCCCTTGGAGGATGAAATGTGTAAAAGAAAAAAACTTGAAGATTTACTACAGATCCTTGCCCATCATTAAGAGAGACAAACATTCTGGCTATATAAACTAAGCAGAACATTTTGTTGTAAATGGGAAAAACCCAGGGACAGCAATAACAGTTCCTCCTCTTGAGAGAACCCCCTTCCTGTTCATTTTCCTCCAGGCCCCTCTGGTCTTCCGTGTGAGAGCTCGCACTAGGGAATCACTAATTTATCTCTCTGCTGTGTAGGCAGTCATGGAGGAGAGTGTCGCCTCTTTACAGAAGAGAGTGCTAGAGCTAGAGAATGAGAAGGGAGCCTTGCTCCTTAGTTCTCTAGAGCTGGAGGAGCTGAGAGCTGAGAATGGTATGTATCAGCAAGAAACGTAACTCTGTCTCCTTATCCCGTAAGTGCCTCTGCTCTTACTGCTGTGCACATGTACACGTAGCTGACTGCGCTCTGAGGATCTCAGGTAGCAGAACTGTAGTTACCAAGGTGAAACTAATACACGTGAAGTAGCCGAGCACAGTGCTGCTGCTTATATCAGGGTTACATTTCCTGACATACGCTATAAATACCACAGGATTTCTGACTACTTTGTATTCATTTAGAACTGGCAAAGATATCTTCTAGGGAGTATGACCCAAATTGGACTTCCCTAAGATGCTGGATATTTTTTAATGGGCAAAATGATGACAGGACTTAGGTAATAGAATTCAAAATAAACTACAGGTCGGGTCCCTGTCGACTCGGGCCATGTTACCATCGTGCTTAGACTCCTGTCAGCCTTGCTCTGCACCCATCAGCCCTCACCCCGGGCACCATCTTCTTTAGGAACTCAGTCTTCATCCTGGGTCAAGTCCTTGTGCTCCCACAATGTCCTTTGAACCTTGACTGAGACAAGAGGATGGGCAGTGTTTATCTTGTTTATTGTAAGCCCTCAGAAGAATTTTTAAGGGCAGAGAACTTTTTCAATTTGCTTTACTAAACACCTGAGTAATCACTGCTGAGCCACGTCTTGCTGGATTAAGCTGAGCGCATCAGTGTTTTGCTCTACGGGACCTCGTGAACAGCAATGAGGACAATGCATCTCTTGGACCTGTCTTCTGTTCACCGCATGCTTCGTGTGCTTTGCCTCAGTTCAGCAGCGTGTGGTGGTGATGTCTCACGACTCTCCTTCATCTAGGAGAGTGGTCTTCACCCTTCCAAACACCATGGCCATCAGTACAGTCCATTCCTCGTGTTGAGGTGACCCCAACCCTAAGATTCTTTTCATTGCTATATCACAGATGCAGTTCGCTACTGTTAGGAATCTCAATGTAAACATCTGATACGCAGGGTACGTGCTGCAGAGCCCCTGTGAAGGGACGTCTAGCAGCACATCTGACGCCCGTGTTCTGTACCATATGTGAGTCAGAGGTGACGTCACATAAACTTTAAAAAACTAGATCCAGTTTTATAGTTTCCCACCTAGCTCCTATCTGGAAATTATGTGTTACTAAATGCATAATTACCAGTAAAGCCACAAATTCAACTCATTTCTTAGCCCAGCTGAAGCACTTTTTTGATACTTTATCCATAATCCTTACTCTGCCATTTTACAAACAGCGTCTATCCTGTGCACGGGATTGTCATGTGCTTTGCAGGTTCTGGGATTTCCATCTCTGTCCCTTGGGGGGTCATTGGCCTTAGTGTTCTCTGCTCTGGCTTTGCTGTCTGCTGTCATAAATGACTATGAGTTTTGCCCTGTCCCTTCCATCTCACTTTTCATACTGCCCTTTCTTTCTCAGGTATGCACTGTCTGAGCATAATGCATATCATGAACCCATGTTTCCTGAGTCTTCTTCCCTGCCTGTGAGGCAGGCACTATGCTATGTGCTGTAGATATGGCTATGAACATTTTAGAGGGCCAGACACCCATGAGCATGTATAGAAAAGACCATTTAGAGCAATCGATTTTTGGATGGAAAGGAAATAGGCTCCTTCAAGTATATCTGAAGTAAGAGAAAGGCAGGATTACAGAGGTCAGGATAGGCCTCTCTGGGAACTTGACATTCAAATGACTAAAGACAGGGAGGTCATGCAAAAAACATTTGAATCAGGAGAGAACAGAACAGGTGTGATGTGTGAACAAATTTGATATGTTTGCAGAACAGAAAGAAGCTCTGAGTTTTTATCTTAGAGTGAAAAAAAATAGCAGTTCAAGAGGAGGTTGAAGGATAAGACAGGAGTCAAATGCGGGCTCCAGGTCATGATGAGGCGTTAAGATGTTGTGTAAACCTACATGCTCTTCCTTTAGTTTATTTAGTTTCAGGAAGACTATAAGCTTCCTGAAATACCTCCAGGATCGGTGTTCAATAGTTTTTTTCTTCCAGGGCATTGATACCCATGTTAGAGCTGTATGTTAAGACAGGGGTCCTGATCCCAGCTGTCTGTCTTGCCCTGGAACCTCCTCATATTATGTCATCTGTGTCCTCATTTGGTCTTTGGGATTGCAGCTAAAAGATAGATCCCTTTTAGTGTTAAAATTTAATGTCTGAACATCTGTTAAAGAAAATCGGGACATATTAAGTGCAGTTGTGCAAAACTGTACAATTCAAACAGTAGGAATATGGATAACCTAAGACAGTGGAATTTCAGATCATAGCATAGATAACTGCTCCAGGTCGCATGTCTTTGCATCCACAGCCTTTCAGACATCGTACATGTCTGAAACGTCTCTCATGGTCATTTTCACACTGTGTTCTGTTATGTATGATATGCATTATGTTCTCCTATGTGTGTATCTCTTAGGCTGTGTTATATATGATATCTCATATTCACTTGGAGGCATCAGTCTTTTGTCCCCCTCGCAGTACCTTTATTTCTTTTCTCTTCGTTATTTTATGTATCTCAAGTAGCCTTGGTACAGCTACATCACTGTTTTTTCAAATGCTCTACATATATTCTCTAAAGGTACTACTTTTTTGATTTTCAGAAAAACTCTGTTCTCGGATTACTCTTCTGGAGGCTCAGAATAGAGCAGGAGAGGCTGATGGTATGGTCTGTGAGGTAAGTGACCACTTAGTACAGTCATAGTGGGACCTGGATTAAGTGGGGCTGACTCCAACAGTTAACAATGTTGACAGAGAATTTTATTACCCATGGAGTGAAAGTACTTTTCTGTTGCTGTAATAAAACACTGTGACTTAGACAACTTAAAGAAGAGAGACTGTATTTGGACTTACAGTTCCAGAGCCTAAGAGACATTCATGGTGCACAGCAAACAAGCGGCAGGCATGGCTGCAGGAGCAGGCCAGAGAGTGAGCGCATCCTTCATCATATGCTTGGAGCAAGAGAGGGAACTAGAAATGGCTCTAGACTTCAAACTCTCCAAGTCCACCTCCAGCGACATACTCCTCCAACAAGACCACACCCCCGAAACCTCCCCAGATAACACCACCAACCAGGGACCAAGAGTTTAAATGCATGAACCCATGGAGGAGAGTCTCATTCCAGCAACCACAGTTTGCCTCTTAGTAGAGAGTAAACAAAATCTCTGGAAATTCTCATGTTCCCCAGTTGGCAGTTTTTACTCAGGATTGCATTTCAAAGGAACCTTTACAAAATTGTGGCTTTTGTAACCTGAAATGTGTTTGTTTATTCTGTTTTTCAATTCTAATTTTTCCATATCTATATGTTTATACATGTACATACATGTATAGAATATGATTATATCTACCTCATTTTTTCCCTTCAGCTCCCCCCACATCCCACGAGCATGTCTCTCCCAAATTCATGTCTTGTCTTTGTTTGACAACCCACTGAGTCAGTGAGTATTGCTGATATGTGCATAGGAGCCTACCAGTGGGAACATGCCCCAAAGAGAATGATTCTCCCTCCCCAAACTGCTAGTAAGTGCTAATAGCTCCTTAATAACAGGTAGGGACTAGAGAGCTCCTGCCCATATAGGCTGAATTTTCTCTGTCTTGATTGTTCGGATAACCATAGCTGCTATGTTGTCATGGGTGTGGTAATTATGTCATGTCCAGAAGACAGCATTCCACAGATCCCCCTCCCCAATCCTCCTGCTCTTACTTTCTTCCCACCCGTTCTGTGACATTCCCTGAGCCTTAGCAGGGAGTGGAGTATGGTGTGATAAAGATGTCCTCTTTAGAGTCTCTTCTCGGTACTTTGACCAACTGAAATTTAATCTAATAGAGGCATCATTGCTCAGTATCATTTTATTGAGTTAGTGTCTTTGTTAACTCATTATATTTAATTTGCCATATTGATAATAAGGGGCATTTGGAAGTAATTTAGTCTCTTAACAAAAGTGTTGCTTATTATATATTTAGTCTATGTCTCTAGGGACATAGTATGATTACCACTTTAGACCCAAAGAGATATAGTTTTACAAATTAGCAAATTTAGAATCTTCCATTTGAGCCAGAGGCCATCCAACATAGAGCAATACTAAGACTTGAGCCAAGAGATAATCTGCTGGTAGATCTTACTCTTGAGGGTAGAACAGATTTTGTTTTTACCCTGCCTAGGCCTTCTCTGATGGAACTAGAAAGGATAGTTTGTCTTCTTTGAACTCTCCTCATTTATAGCTGCAGAGATAGCTCAGTTGGTCAAGTGCTTACTGTGCAATGCCAGGTACTAGCTTTGAGCCACAGCTCTTAACACCTGGCCATGATGGTATAGGTTTGTAATCTCAGCACTAGGAGATGGAGAAGACAGGTCCCTGGGGCTTGGTGGCTCCAGGCTTTTCTCAGGAAAGAAGGTTGACCTCTGCTTCTATATACAGGAATACATGTATGTGGCCCCACCACATGCACACGTGCATACACATACATACATAAACATTTACTTGGCATTAAATGTTAATGCCAACTAAAATACCTTCATGGAAGTGCCTAGAGTAATGTTTGGTCAAGGATCTGAGTACCACAATCTAACCAGGTTACTACATAAAATTAATCATCAAATGTATTGTCAATGCCTTTTCATGGAGCCATTGAGGCCTTGTCCACAAAATTGTCAAAGGTGACTTAACTTAGAAAATTACAGTATTATAAGGTTACAAATGATAAGATTCTGACTAAAACTAAATCTTGTTGGTCCAAAGGAAATCTTAAAAGCATTCCCTTAAAGGCTTGCCAGTGATTTCTAGTGAAAACAAGCTAAAATGTAGCTTTTAAAAAATCTACACAGATCAGAAAGATAGGTGTCTAGTAAGATAATGAAAAGCAAAAGCAGCAGAAAATAATTAGCAAACAGAAATTAGGACAGGAGCTTTTAAAACATAGGTATTGCATAGAAAAGCTGACTGGTACTATAGGATCACAGATATTAAATATAAAAAGATCCATAGAAGAAGAAAATTCAGAGTAGGGAAGCATAGTGGAAGCAGTCGGAAAGAGCAGAGCTCTCTGGTTCTCTGCCCTCTTGGTATGGGATGACTTGATTCTCCAGTTGGAGTGAACTGAACTCTGTAGATAACTGCAGGGACTGACGGAGGAGAACGAATGAGCGATATGAAAGCGAGTTATAACAATGAAAACACACTGGGTAATAGAACAAAACGCAGTAGGTTACACTGAACCCTATGATAGCAATTTTATTACTGTGTCTGAGTTTCCTGTCTGTAGGGATGGAAACATAAGACTGACCTGAAGTTACGGAGAGCTCTCTGCAGTGCCTAGTACTGAGAGCTGTGAACTATGGTCTCCATAATGCAGGGACCAGCGAGTTACAAATTATTAAGGTAGTCCTCATGAACACTGTTGAGGTTATAGACATGTGCTACCACACCTGGCATTTACATGGATGCTGGAGAGCCAAACTCGGGTCCTCACGCACGTTCAGCAAGCACTTTTCCCCATGAGCCACACCCACATCCCCCAAACCAAACTTTTTGTGTGCTTCTGTAAATGGTGTGTGTGTGTGTGTGTGTGTGTGTGTGTGTGTGTGTGTGTGTGTGTGTGTGTGTGTGTGTGTGTCCCTGCCTGTGAAGACCAAAGGTCAGCATCAGGTTTCCTTGGTCAGCTCTCCACTGTATTTTGTGAGATAGGATTTCTTAACCTAAATAAATTAACTGCATCGTGTGACTCGCTAGCTTTCTTTCCTAAGCAAACAGTAGCAATGACTTGAAGGGATTTACCTAGAACAGTCATATTTGCCACATGGGTCCTTAATGTCATGTCCAAGCACCAGTGGAGCACATTTTAGATGTTTTGTCCCTGGTAACATGTCTGTATCTGCTTGTTTGGCAATCTACGTGTCAGTGTTATTTTTTTTTAATTTTACAATTTATTTAGTAAATTGCTTAAGAAGAGAAATATTGGTGTATTTTATAAAGATGGAGAGGAGATGTGTTTTGGTGGAGATGTGGTTGGGTGTGGGGAAAGGAGTGCCTTCATAGGCCCGTGCTGAGGCGTCCCTTCCCCCTGAGAGACAGCCACATGACTGTATGGTATAGAATAGAGTATTCACTGCATGGGGAGGGGAGTTACGAGAGAGGGGGGGAGCAGTAGAGGCCAGCCATGAGCATGTGGAGAGAGAGGGGGAGGGAAGAGCAAGAGAGGAGGGGACAAGCAGCCCCTTTTATAGTGAGTCAGGCATACCTGGCTGTTGCCAGGTTAGGGCAAAGCTTAGACAAACTTTAATATAAACTTTAATTTAAACTTAATACAAACTTTATAAAACTTTAATATTATATTTAATGCTAATAAATATAACATACACTTTGGTGTCAGGCAGGGTATTTAATTGTTTGTTGCTGGTTTGGTTTAGTTTTGTTTTTAAGCAGATTTTAGACGAAATAACTAGGCATGTTAACCTAAAAGAAGAACGTTCTTTTGTATGGGAAATATCTAGAAAATGGATTGCAGGCTTCCCCGGGCCCTTCTGCCTCTGATTGCATATGGACATTCAGCTTAGGAGATACAGAGTTTGACAGATTTTTAACAGTTTTGTGGCATAAAAGAGGTTTGAACCAGAAGGTTTCAAGTTTTAGGAAATTCAAGAAATGCCAGCTTGTATCCGGCTGTTTGTAGTGCTGTATGAGCTCTGTGATTAAGGCCTTTCTCGGTGTTTTCCCCCTTATTTGTTAATAGGTCAGCACAGCTGGTATTACTTTGCTCAACAGGAGCGATTCTTCTACTGAAGAAAGTGGACAGGATGTCCTAGAGAACACATTTTCTCAGAAACATAAAGAGCTGTCGGTTTTATTAGTGGAAATGAAGGAAGCCCAGGAGGAAATTGCATTTCTTAAGTTGCAGCTGCAGGGCAAAAGGCCTGAAGGGAACTATGAGGTCCTTGATCGGAAAGAAGTACAGATGATGGAGAGTGAAGGACCGCCCTCAGTTACAGCACGAGATGTCCTGTGTGCGCCCCGTGACAAGAACAGTGTCCCAGCAGTGGAAGGGGAACAGGCAGGCATGAGAGATCAGCACGGAACATTGGAGGAGGGACCTCTAAATGACACCGGAATGGAACTGAACTCCCCACAGCCGGACGGTGTGGACAAATCCCTCTCTGCACAACATGTCTGTCTGTGTCACCAGGGTGAATTGGAAAGGCTGAAAACTCAAGTTTTGGAGCTTGAGACAAGCCTTCATACAGCCAAGGAAACTCACGAGAAGAATTTAAGTGAGAAAGCGAAGGAAATTAGCAGCCTAACCCAGCTTACCAAGGAGTTCAAAGAGAGTGCGGAGGAAGCCCGCAGCACGCTCGCTGCTGTGTGTGAAGAAAGAGACCAGCTGCTTTCCCGGGTGAAGGAGCTTGATGTCCTTGGAGAACTCCAGGCTCAGGTCCGAGAACTGGAAACCAGCCTTGCAGAAGCAGAGAAGCAAAGAGATCTGGACTATGAAAGTCAGAGGGCTCAGCACAGCCTGCTCACCGAGCAGATCCACAGCCTGAGCATGGAAGCCAAATCGAAAGATGTGAAAATCGAGACTCTACAGAGGGAGCTGGACGGTGTGCAACTACAATCTTCTGAACAGGGAACACAGATAAAAAGCCTACAGAGCCAACTGCAGACGAAGGAAAGTGAAGTGCTAGAGGGGGCAGAGCGTATGAAGGACATCTCAAAAGGGATGGAGGAACTGTCGCAGGCGCTTTCACAGAAGGAGCTGGAAATAGCCAAAATGGACCAACTCTTGTTAGAGAAAAAGAAAGACGTGGAGACACTCCAGCAAACCATCCAGGAGAAGGATCAGCAAGTGACTGAACTCAGCTTCAGTATGACAGAGAAAATGGTTCAGCTTAATGAAGAGAAGTTTTCTCTTGGGGTGGAAATTAAGACTCTGAAGGAGCAGCTCAATTTATTGTCCAGAGCTGAAGAAGCAAAGAAAGAGCAGGTAGAAGACAGTGGAGTTGAGTCCAGCCCTAAACATGGTCCAGATGAGTCGAGCGCAGAGGAGCCAGTGTGTAAAGAGGCACTACAGCAAGAACTTGAGTGGCTGAGGAAAGAGAGTGAGCAGAGGAAGCGGAAGCTGCAGGCAGCGCTGATCAGCAGAAAGGAGCTACTGCAGAAAGTCAGCAAGCTGGAGGAGGAGTTAGCCAAGGTGAGAGAGGAGTCCACGAAAGACTCCCCCGGGGAGAGTGGGAAGAGAGAGCTGGAGGAAGACAGCGAGAACAAAGATGACCCAGAAAAATATGGGACTTCTAAGTGGAGAGAACTAGAGGTTTCTTTAAAACAGACAATATCTGAAAAGGAAGTGGAACTGGAGGGCATAAGGCGGGACTTAAAAGAAAAGGCAGCAGCAGAAGAAGAGTTACAGGCCTTGGTCCAACGGATGACTCAGGACCTGCAGAATAAGACAAAGCAGATAGACTTGCTTCAAGAAGAGATCACTGAAAACCAAGCAACTATTCAGAAATTCATCACAGGCACCATGGATGCTGGGGATGGAGACTCAGCAGTAAAGGAAACCGCGGTGAGCAGCCCACCCCGTGCAGGGGGTGGGGAGCACTGGAAGCCGGAGCTGGAGGGAAAGATAGTAGACCTGGAAAAAGAAAAAACTCAACTTCAAAAGAAGCTTCAAGAAGCCTTAATTTCCCGTAAGGCAATTCTTAAAAAGGCACAAGAGAAAGAGAAACATCTGAAGGAAGAGCTCAAGGAGCAGCAGGATGCTTACCGTCACCTACAGGAACAGTTTGATGAGCAGAGTAAGGAAAATGAGAACATTGCGGCCCACCTAAGGCAACTCCAAGCAAAGGAGTCTACAGACCAGCAGCTCCCAGGCACTGCCCAGCAGGAGCCCACTCACGGTTTAGAAGGCGTTTCACTCAAAGGCACAGAGCCTGCTTCAGAGTCTGACTTACACGCAGCTCAGCCTTCGCACCCTGGAGAGACAGCAACTCTCCAGGCTACTGTTTCTGTTGCCCAGATTCAGGCCCAGCTGAAAGAAATGGAGGTTGAGAAAGAAGAGCTGGAATTGAAAATTAGTTCTACAACAAGTGAGCTGACCAAAAAATCTGAAGAAGTATTACTACTACAAGAACAGATCAATGAACAGGGCTTAGAAATCCAGAATTTGAAGGCAGCGTCCCACGAAGCCAAGGCCCACACAGAACAGCTGAAGCAAGAATTGGAGAGCAGCCAGTTGAAAATTGCTGGCCTGGAACATCTAAAAACATTACAGCCTGAACTAGAAACACTGCAAAAGCACGTGGGCCAGAAGGAAGAAGAGGTCAGCTACCTTGTTGGACAGCTTGGTGAGAAGGAGCAGACCCTCACCACAGTACAGACAGAAATGGAGGAGCAGGAGCGTTTAATCAAGGCCCTGCACACACAGCTGGAAATGCAAGCCAAGGAGCATGAGGAGAGGCTAAAGCAGGTCCAGGTGGAAATTTGTGAGCTAAAGAAGCAGCCAAAAGAGCTCGAGGAAGAAAGTAAGGCAAAACAGCAATTACAGAGGAAACTGCAGGCTGCCCTCATCTCCCGGAAGGAGGCCCTCAAGGAAAACAAGAGTCTGCAGGAGCAGTTGTCCTCGGCCAGAGATGCTGTTGAACACCTGACCAAATCTCTGGCAGATGTAGAGAGCCAGGTTTCTGTTCAGAATCAAGAGAAAGATGCACTCCTAGGAAAGTTAGCCCTTCTTCAGGAAGAAAGGGACAAACTCATTGTAGAAATGGACAAGTCTTTACTGGAAAATCAGAGCCTTGGTGGCTCTTGTGAAAGCCTGAAGCTAGCTCTTGGGGGCCTCACTGAAGACAAGGAAAAGCTGATGAAGGAGCTGGAATCCGTGAGATGTTCTAGGATTGCAGAGAGCACCGAATGGCAAGAGAAACACAAGGAGCTACAGAAAGAGTATGAAGTCCTTCTGCAGTCCTATGAGAATGTGAGCAATGAGGCAGAGAGGATTCAACACGTGGTGGAGAGCGTGAGGCAAGAGAAGCAGGAGGTGTACGCAAAGTTAAGGAGCGCAGAGTCAGACAAGAGAGAGAGAGAGAAGCAGCTGCAGGATGCAGAACAGGAAATGGAGGAGATGAAGGAGAAGATGAGAAAATTTGCCAAATCTAAGCAGCAGAAGATCCTTGAGCTAGAGGAAGAAAACGACCGACTTAGAGCAGAGGCCCAGCCTGTAGGAGGAGCCAATGAAAGCATGGAAGCTCTTCTTTCTTCCAATTCCAGCTTAAAGGAGGAACTAGAAAGGATCACATCGGAGTATAAAACCCTTTCTAAGGAATTTGAGGCTTTAATGGCAGAGAAGAACACTCTGAGTGAAGAGACTCGTAATCTGAAGCTTCAGGTAGAAGCTCGAGAGCTGAAACAAGCTAGCCTCGAGACCACCGAGAAGTCCGATGAGCCAAAGGATGTCATCGAAGAGGTAAGAGAAGCCGTGGTAGGCAAGTCTCAAGAACAAGATTCCCTGAGTGAAAATGCCAAGCTTGAAGATCCAGAAGCTTCTCTCTTGGCTAACAGTGCCAAGCCTGGTGTCAGTGAGACTTTCAGCTCACACGATGACATCAATAACTACCTCCAGCAGCTTGATCAGCTTAAAGGAAGAATTTCTGAGTTAGAGATGGAGAAACAGAAAGACAGGGAGCTTAGCCAGACTTTGGAAAATGAAAAAAATGCCCTCCTGACTCAGATATCTGCAAAGGATAGTGAGCTCAAGCTCCTGGAGGAAGAGGTTGCCAAAGTAAACATGCTGAATCAGCAAATCCAGGAGGAACTCTCCAGAGTCACCAAGCTGAAAGAGACAGCAGAGGAGGAGAAAGATGACTTAGAAGAGAGGCTAATGAATCAACTGGCAGAACTTAATGGGAGCATCGGGAATTATTACCAGGATGTTACAGACGCCCAAATAAAGAACGAGCAACTAGAGTCAGAAATGCAGAACCTTAAAAGATGTGTGAGTGAATTAGAAGAAGAAAAGCAGCAGCTGGTCAAGGAAAAAACCAAGGTGGAGTCAGAAATACGAAAAGAGTACATGGAAAAGATACAAGGTGCCCAGAAGGGACCTGGCAGTAAAAGCCACGCCAAAGAGCTACAGGAGCTGCTCAAGGAAAAACAGCAAGAAGTGAAGCAGCTGCAGAAGGACTGCATCCGGTACCTCGGCAGGATCAGTGCCCTGGAGAAGACCGTCAAGGCCCTCGAGTTTGTTCACACTGAGTCCCAGAAGGATTTGGATGCAACCAAAGGAAATCTGGCTCAGGCCATTGAACACCACAAGAAGGCACAGGCTGAGTTATCCAGCTTCAAGGTACTGCTAGATGACACCCAAAGCGAAGCAGCGAGAGTGCTAGCGGACAACCTCAAGTTGAAAAAGGAGCTTCAGTCAAACAAAGAGTCCATCAAAAGCCAGATAAAACAAAAAGACGAAGACCTCATGCGAAGACTGGAGCAAGCAGAAGAGAAACACCGAAAAGAGAAGAAGAACATGCAAGAGAAGCTGGATGCTTTGCACAGAGAGAAGGCCCATGTGGAAGACACACTTGCCGAGATTCAAGTCAGTCTGATCAGGAAAGACAAGGACATGAAGGAGCTGCAGCAAAGCCTGGACAGCACCTTGGCCCAGCTTGCGGCCTTCACTAAGAGCATGTCGTCCCTCCAGGATGACCGGGACAGGGTGATCAATGAAGCCAAGAAATGGGAGCAGAGGTTCGGTGATGCCATTCAGACCAAAGAGGAAGAAGTCAGACTCAAAGAGGAGAACTGCACTGCTCTAAAGGATCAGCTCCGACAAATGACCATCCACATGGAGGAACTGAAGATCACCGTCTCCAGGTGAGCAGGGAGCCTGTGTCCCCCAGAGAGAATTGTGCAGCAAGGAGAGTTCCTAAACTGCGTTTACTCTATTATCTTATTTATTCTATATTTGTTACAGAACCGTGTTTGTTTTAAATTCCCTTAGAGTGCATATCGTGTCCCCTCTGACACATTTTGCCAGTTTTGTAACTTCTGGTTATAATATGTATCACTATAAAATCATTAACATAAAATCACTGACCTCTTCCCCCACCACCAATCTCTGTTAGGAGATGGCATAGATTTCTCTGCCTTCCCGTTTCTGTTTCTGGGTTTCTTGACAACCTGACTACCCTTGTCTAGATTTCTACCAGCTTAATCGCAAAGAATTGCTTTAGTGCCCCGAGTGGCCTTCTCTCTCTTTGCCACAGTTGACATCAACTATACTCTCTGTCAGTTAGAAATGCTCTCCCCAAACTCTAGAATACACCTTCCAAGCTCAGGAGCCAGCATTACTTCTACCCTCAGAATGGCTCCCCTTTTAGCTCCTTACTGTTTCTGTTGCCAGGATTACAGATTTAAAGAAACCTACCAGCTTGCCTGAAGCAAAGTAGAATAAAACAGAGGGGGTTGGGAGCTGATTTGCTTTTCAATATCTCAAACTGGGGGTCACTAAAGTAAGGAGCACACCTTCACGATTCAGATCTCCCTGATATATCTTTAGTATGTTATTTTTCTATCTGTTAGATCATGTTAGTACACGTGTATAGATACAGAAAACTGAGATCTCTATTAAAACCTTCAATAGTGAATATTGACTGATTTGTAGATCAATTAGGTGTATATCATATAGTTCATATCTCTCCTTCCCTCCTTTTCTCTACCCTCTTTCTCTCCATGACCCCTGTCCCCATCCCCTAGGCTTGAACATGACAAGGAAATTTGGGAGTCCAAGGCCCAGACCGAGCTCCAGCATCAACAGAAGGCTTATGATAAGCTGCAAGAAGAAAATAAAGAACTTATGTCACAGTTAGAAGAAGCTGGACAGCTGTACCATGATTCTAAGAATGAATTAACTAAGTTGGAATCAGAACTTAAGAGTCTCAAAGACCAATCAACTGACTTAAAGAACTCTTTAGAAAAATGCAGAGAACACGAAAACAACTTGGAAGGGATCATCAAGCAGCAAGAAGCTGACATCCAGAATTGTAAGTTCAATTGTGAACAACTAGAGACTGACCTGACGGCCTCCAGAGAGCTAACCACTCGGCTGCATGATGAAATCAATGTGAAGGAACAGAAGATTATAAGCCTGCTTTCTGGCAAGGAAGAGGCGATCCAAGTAGCTATCGCAGAACTGCACCAACAACACAGTAAAGAGATCAAAGAATTAGAAAACCTGTTGTCCCAGGAGGAAGAGGAGAATTTGACCTTAGAAGAGGAAAACAGAAGGGCTGTTGAGAAAACCAACCAGCTCACAGAAGCACTAGAAACCATCAAGAAGGAGAGCCTTGAGAAGAAGGCTCAGTTGGATTCCTTTGTTAAGTCTATGTCCTCTCTCCAGGACGACCGGGACCGCATAGTAAGTGACTATCGACAGCTGGAAGAGCGGCACCTTTCTGTAATCTTGGAAAAGGATGAGCTCATCCAAGATGCTGCCGCTGAGAATAATAAACTGAAGGAGGAAATTCGAGGGTTGCGAGGTCACATGGATGACCTCAACTCTGAGAATGCCAAGCTGGATGCCGAACTGATCCAGTATAGGCGGGACCTGAATGAAGTGATCGCCATAAAGGACTCGCAGCAAAAGCAGCTCCTTGAGGCTCAGCTGCAGCAGAACAAAGAGCTGAGGAATGAGTGTGTAAGGCTAGAAGGAAGGCTGAAGGGGTCAGAAGCAGAGAAGCAGAGCCTGCAGGTGTCCTTGGACGCCCTCCAGGAGGAGAATCAAGGTTTGTCTAAAGACATCAAAAGCTTCAAGGAGCAGTTGACGGCCTTGCAAGAGGAAGGCGCCCTAGCTGTCTACCATGCCCAGCTGAGAGTGAGAGAGGAGGAAGTTCAGAAGTTAACTGCGGCTCTCTCCTCCTCTCAGAAGAGAACTGTGGATCTGCAAGAGGAGTTGGTTTGTGTCCAGAAGGAGGCGAGCAAGAAGGTGAGTGAGATTGAAGATAAGCTGAAGAGGGAGCTGAAGCATCTCCATCACAACGCAGGGATAATGCGGAACGAAACAGAGACAGCGGAAGAGAGGGTGGCAGAGCTGGCCAGAGACCTCGTCGAGATGGAACAGAAGTTGCTTACGGTAACCAAAGAGAATAAGGATCTTACGGCACAGATTCAGGCCTTCGGAAAGTCAATGAGTTCCTTGCAGGACAGCAGAGATCATGCCACTGAGGAACTGAGTGACCTGAAGAAGAAGTATGATGCCAGTCTGAAAGAGCTGGCTCAGCTGAAAGGGCGGCAGGACTTAGGCAGAGAGAGTGACGTTCTTTCCCAGGCTGCCTTTCCCCTGACCACCTCTGAAAACATCTCGTCCCGCCTTGAGAAACTGAACCAGCAGCTCACATCCAAAGACGAGCAATTGCTTCACTTATCTTCAGAACTAGAAAGTTCTCACAACCAAGTGCAGTCCTTCACCAAGGCCATGACCATCCTGCAGAATGAGAGAGATCACCTGTGGAATGAGCTGGAGAAATTCCGGAAGTCGGAGGAAGGGAAGCAGAGGTCTGCAGCCCCTTCAGCTGCCTCCAGCCCAGCAGAAGTACAGAGCTTGAAAAAAGCCATGTCTTCACTCCAGAATGACAGAGATCGATTGGTGAGTGTGTGCTTCAGATCTGTGTTTGAGCGTTTGGGGCCATTCTTCACACTGATTTTTATTGCCATAGAAAAGTAAATTTTTCTAATTGCCACATTGCCCCACACTCCACAGACCATTTGGGGCTTAAGAGAAGCAAACATATTGTTACATTTTCAATCCTGAGGAGGTTTCTTTGCACAGAATCTGCCTTGGTTATAAAAGGACTAAAAGGTAACAAGCTGCTTTTGCAGGGTTTTCCTATAAATAGTTCCAGAATTGAAAGCAGATTAATTGGAAGAAAGCACAGGTCTGGCCACTTAGTGTCTTCACAGTGCCAGCCGAGCCCTCGGACATTCAATAGATCAGGATAGCCAGGACTTAGCCTGTCTTAGAAGTATCGCTCAACCCTAGCTTGTCAAGAATGAGTTAAGTGTAAAAGGGGTTTCTTAAAGTCAGTGTTAGTGGTGTGGCAGCTCATTCCTATAACTCCAGCACTTGGGAGGCCGGTGCTGTGAGTTTAAGACCAGCCTCGATTGTATAGCCCATTTAAGGGCCGTCTGGACAATGTCGTGAGACTGTCTCAGAGATTTTAAGAATAACTGTTCAATCAGTGATTGAAATTGAACGATTTCCCATTTTCCCCTTTCCTCCATCTTTATTTCCTCTACTGGAATTGACCCCAAGGCAAGTTCTTTACCACTGCTACATCCTCAGCCCTTTTCTTTAACTTTGAAAGAGACGGTTGCTAAGCTACTCATGCTGATGCTGTAGCTCAGGATGCTCTTTCCAGCTGCCTAAGTAGATACAGTCGCAGACACAGCACCATGCCTGTATCTGCTCACTTTCTCTAACTGTTTTAGAAATAGAGAAAGTTGGCTCGGAGAGATACCTGAGTTTGGTTCACAGAACCCTTGGTGGCCTTGGTGGCCTTGAGGCTCACTGGCCAGCCAGCCTAGCCTGTGCAGACAAACAGCAGGCCAGTGAGAGACTGTCTCAGAAACAAACAAGAAGCCCAACCAGTGCTTGCTGCCCAAGCATAATAAATACTATGTCTGGATGCCCAGCACACCATAAAAGCCAAAGTGCAGCAGCACGTATGTGTGATGCCAGTGCCACGAAGAACTAGGCAGATCCCTGGAGCCCACTAGCCAGCCAGTCAAGCCAGGTCAGTGGACTCCAGGTTCAGTGAGCAAGTGACAGACCCTGTCTCAAAATATAAAGTGGTCAGAGCTGTGGGAAAGACCTGATGCCAGCTTCTGGCCTGAAGGCACCTTAGCACCTACCGGTGCTTCTCACCCTTCCCAGTGCTGAGGCCCTTCCACGCAGTCCTCTCCAGGTGCTGTCTCCCCCAACCGTTACATCATGTGTTCTACAGTAGTGTTAATGTGATGAACATAATGTAAATATCCGATATGCAGGGCATCTGATAAGCAGTCGCTAGGTTGAGAATCGCTGACCTACATACACAAGCGCACACGCTCACTTGAACGCACAATTTTAAAAAGACTGATGTGGCACCAGAGGAGCCTATGCAGAGTTGTCCCCAGGTTGCAGCAGATTCTGAGTTAGCTGTGCTTTGTTCAAGGAGCTGCGGACTATCAGGTCATGCATTGTAAACACTGGACACGGCGTTTTGGTCACTCAGCCCCGACTTGCACACCTCTTGCCTACTGAATGTCGTGAGCCAAGCCTTTTGTAAAAAGCCATTTCCCTATTTCTATAACTTGCTGTTTTGATTTCTATAACTTGATATTCTGGTTTTATTCCATCTAACTGTCCAGGTATTTTACTCTGTTCACATGTCCTTAGTACACAGAAGTCACAGCGAGCACTTCCTGCCTAGTGCCCATCCCGTGGCTCTACTGTCTTCCTCGCTGCTTTCCTCTGGGGGTCATTCCAGAAGCGGATTCTCTCACCACACTTCCCTATTGCTTGCCTCCGTCTTCCCTTCCTACTTCTGAGTACTTGTCCTATGTTCCCTGCACACAAGTGCCTCTGCCCCTGAGGCTTCTCACCTCAGCTTTATCTTCTGATCATTTGACGTTTGTCTCTGCCGTCATGTTCTGTTAGTTGATGTTAGTGTGTCTGTGCACCACATGCATGCCTGGGGTCCTTGGATGGCCTCACACTGTAGTTACTGACGTGGGACACCCTGGGGGTGTTGGGAATCTAACTGAGGTCCTCTGAAGAGCAGACAGTGCTCTTAACCACTGAGGCATCTCTCTAGCCCTGCTATTATGTTCTTGTAAGAGATTCGGGTTTTTCTTATGTTTTGTGTTTTTCTTGTCTCATAGGTGCATTGTCTAATTCGTGGTGCTTGCTTTGTTGGCTTATGTGCACATGTCTGTGAGTGTATGACATATGGGTAAGGGCGTTGGAATTATAGGCAATTGCAACTTGCCTGATGTGGGAATTGACCTAGGGTCCTCCGGAATTATAGCAAGGACTCAACTGCTGAGCCATCTCTCCACCCCCTGTTTTGTTTTTTAAACAGGCTCTTATTATATGGATGGGGCTGGCCTAGAAGGTTCTGTGTAGTCCAGGCTGACCCCGAACTTACAGTCTTTCTACACCAGCCTCTCAAAGGCCAGGGCTATGGGTTTGTGCCTCCCCACTTGCCTCTGACCTCCTCTTCTAGTGAGGTTTCCCTTGTACTTCCTTATTGCTGCTGTAGTGTTTCTTGTTGCCAGCATTCTCTCTCGCGTCTTTCGTCAGTGTAGCTTCCCCTGCTACTGCGTTGAATTCCCCCCTCTCAGCAGTTGCTTTTCATCCCTGATGTCAGCCTTTCTTTACCTGAGGAACAACTCTTGTTTCATCTTCACGTGAAGAGTAGACTCTAGAAAGCCTGTGGAGGGACTTGCTGTGAATTCAGTGCGGTGTGATCCTCTTGAGTTCATTGCTAATGGTCCCGAGGTTTATGCCTTTAGTTTCTTGGGGTCTGATCAGATCTTTGAGAGATCTTTCATCTCCTGGATAGAAGGAAACTCTTATCCCCAAGCTGAGAAGGGGAAGGGCAGGTATCAACTAGCTGTTTGGTGAGGTTACCAACGTCAGAACTGAGGAGGATTCAGTGTGCAGTTGCTTCTGAAGCAGCTCTGTGAGATTCCTCCATGTCTCGGCTCCCATCACTCTCCAACCCATCACCATTTTTTCCAGACGTACCTGGTGCTGTTAATTCCTGAGCCCTTTGAAGATTCTGCAGAGTAAGTTGGCTTCTCTACCACCAGCTAAAGACCCAGTGTCGCAGACGTGCTGTCACTTACAATTATTCATCTGCTTTTCAGCCTTGAGTGTGTCGCTCGCTCGATCGCTCGCTCGATCGCTCGCTGCCGACCTTTGTTTAAAAAGCCACCAGCGTGGTAGTACTAACATTTCTGAGTGGGTGTGAGTGGTGTGTGTGTGTGTGTGTGTGTGTGTGTGTGTGTGTGTATAAGGCTGTTGTCTTTCTCAGTGGTGTGTATGTGTGTATAAGGCTCTTGTCTTTCTCAGATGTCTCAGCATTATTTCTTCATCAGACTTTGAAGAATGCAGTTTTGCTAAAGTCAAGGCCATCATAATATTCACTAACTTTGTGTACAAGACCTATTAACTTTCTTATTTAATTCTCATATTCTTATGAGGAAAAGTACCGTAATTATCTTCATTTAGTAGATGAGGAGAAGAAAGATTGGATGGCATCGCATCCAAGAAACAGTAGGATGTCTAATACTAGAGCCAGAGTGTCCTTAGCCACCCGGGTGCACACCCTCTCTATAGCGGATATCAGCTCAGCTTAAGACTGGAGTCCAGCAGGGCTGTGGCTTAGGCATGCGTGCAAGCCTGCTTGCCTGACGCCTGAATCCGATCCCAAGAAATGGGAAACAAGGATAAAACACATAAGTAAACAACAGCAGCAACAAAGAAAACCTTTTGAGTGTTGATGTAAGAGAGAGAGAGCCTAATAAGGGTGCAGGTCTAAATGGATCCCATTCAGTCGTTCTTTAAGTCTATCCCAGGTTAGAGTTGTAGCTTCAGACCTCAAGGGCCGATGGGGTAGAAACAAAAGGAATGGTGAGGCCGGGTAGCCCTGACAGCAGTCCCTTGGCTGTCCCTGGGCTTTGGAAGGTGCTGATGGTCTGTGGCACCTGTGGTGGCAGCTGCTGGTCAGTAAGGAGTAGAAGTGAGTCACCCATTGCTCTCCCTCTGGTTAAAGCTGAAGGAACTGAAGAATCTACAACAGCAGTACTTACAAATGAACCAAGAGATCACCGAGCTCCGTCCGCTGAAGGCTCAGCTTCAGGAATCTCAAGATCAGACCAAAGCCCTGCAGATGATGAAGGAGGAGCTCAGGCAGGAAAACCTCTCCTGGCAGCACGAGCTGCATCAGCTCAGGTAGGACTGACCGCATTTTGAAGCCTTTTTGTGTTCTTTTTTTTTTTTTTTTTTTTTTTTTTTTTTTTTGGTTTTTTTTTTTTTTTGGAGCTGGGGATCGAACCCAGGGCCTTGCGCTTCCTAGGCAAGCGCTCTACCACTGAGCTAAATCCCCAACCTCGTGTTCTTTTATTTTATCTTAACATTTTGTTTTGAAATAGTTGCAGACTTATAGAATGCTGCAGAAACAGTAAGAGAGCACTTGTGTGTGCCTCACCTCGCTTCCTCCAGTGGGAGCTCCCATATTACACGCCACACCCTGTCTTTATGCACAGCGGAGAAACAGCTGGTGTCCAGTAGAAATCCCACTGTTCACCAAATTCAGGGGAATAAGTAAATAAAAGTAACAACAACTGATGTTTGCTACTTAATGTTTAATATGTGCCAGGTTTGTGTTTGGTGAGTGATATATCTCATTTAGTCTTACAGAATATCTAGTTTATTCCCCTTTACTGAAGAAACTTGGTGAGATTTATTTGCTTAGGTCTCATACCTAATATATGCAAGATCCAGAGTTCTAAGTCCTTGAGAGTCGACACCGATGTTAATTCCGCATCGTGGGTGTGACTGCTGAAGGACTGTGGTGGGCTCCCATGCCCTGCATGGTCTCACCTTCCTCACCCCATACATAGCTACTCTGTCTACACGCTGACCCCTACAGTTCTGGACTCTGCTCTCTGCGCTCATACCGGTCTGCTGGGCTGAGTGCTCACGCCCGTCTTGAGTTGCTCTCCCATTTGGAAACACAGCTCTTTACTCAGGCTCCAAACCGAATGCGGCCTTTCTGTGAAGACTCGGCGTCAGCCCTGCTGTGGGAGTTCCCTCTGTGCTGGCACCGCCTTGCCCTCCTCAGCTTCCTTGGTGTCTCCACTTAGAGCGTAAATTTCACTCTGATACGTATTAGTTTCCCATGCTGATACCTCATGGGAATGTTTTGAACCTGGGAGTGTTATTCTTTGTGCCATGAGTATATTTGAGCCATTTTTTTCCTGGTGTAGAGTGGAGAAGAACTCCTGGGAGCTGCATGAGAGGAGGATGAAGGAACAGTACCTTATGGCCATCTCAGATAAAGATCAGCAGCTTGGCCACCTGCAGAATCTCCTGAGGGAACTGAGGTCTTCCTCCCAGACTCAGCTTCTCCCCGCACAGTACCAGCGACAGGTGAGGAAATCATGCATTTCTACTCAGGGTGGCCACTGCCCAAAAGGGCATGCGCCACCTCCAGCTGCCCGTCTGCTGCCATAAGCCAGGCCTCCTCCAGCTGCCCGTCTGCTGCCATAAGCCAGGCCTCCTCCGGGCTCTTTGGGCAGGGAGGGTCTAAGTGTGAGCACTTGTAAGAGACCATTTTAGCGACATTTTTTTGTCCTGGCAGGCGTCCTCAGGGACATCAGCTGCCCTCGACGGGTCACAAAACCTAGTTTATGAGACAGAACGTCTCAGGACCCAGCTCAATGACAGCTTAAAGGAAATCCATCAGAAGGAGCTAAGAATTCAGCAACTGAACAGCAAGGTACGTGTCAATTTCTAGCCTGAAATTGAGTTTCTCTTTTTCTCTTTCTGGAGATAAGATTTGGCACTGGCACCCAGCTTCCCCATAACTTGAGAAGAAGTTTATATTTCTTACAAGCAGAAGTTTATAAGAGCTGGGAGTTTATTCCAGAGCAGAGAACCCAGCCTGCTTTCTCCTTGCCCTGGGCAGGTGTTTAAGAGTGACTTGGAAAAACCCATACACTAAATACAGAAGCATCACTGTCTCCCGCCCATCTCCCATGAGTCATTATCTTCCTGTTGCTCTCTGACTGGTCAGAGTGTTCTCAATAGCTCCTCCCCATTCCTGCCCTCTTCCGAGAAACCTAGGTAGGTAATGTCTGCTAGAATTAGAAGTTCTTTTAGACCAGTGAGACTTGATCCAGAGGCCTACTCGGAGAGTTGTGAATGTCTGACATGCACGTTTGGGGTGAGAGGTGCACGTGTCCTAAGAACTCATACATGAGCCAGTGACTTTGCTCAGTGTGTGACAGTGCTGGCCTCGAGACCCCGGTGGCCTCAGTTTGATCTCTAGATCCCAGAGGAAAGGTAGAACCAATGCCTGAGGGTTGTTCTCTGTTCTCCACACATGTGCTGTAAAATGAGCATGCCTACACTTGTGAATGGGTATTACATATACAGGCACACACGCAAAAAACCAATAACATAATTCAATATCATAAAAATCAGGAGATAGTTTTCCTAGATGAGGAGAAAAGCCCACAGATGCTAAGTAACCTGCTCCAGGTTTCAAGGGGCCATTCATTCTGAAGTCAGAGCTTCTCGATGTGGAAAGACAGTGTTTGCTGCACATAGAAGGTACTCATTAGGGGTTGGGGATTTAGCTCAGTGGTAGAGCGCTTGCCTAGGAAAGCGCAAGGTCCTGGGTTCGGTCCCTAGCTCCGAAAAAGAGAACCAAAAAAAAAAAAAAAAAAAAAGGTACTCATTAGACGTTAAGTTCACCTACATTGAAGTGCCAGAGACAGCATTGGATTTGGACCCAAATGAATTGATGAGATAGCCAACCCTGATTTAGTTGTTTTTTGTTTGGGGGCTGGGTTCTCCTCTCACCTATCAGAAACCCCGCCCTCTGTAGCTCTTTGGCTGTGAACATCCAGTGAACACCTCCCAGTCCCATCTCAAGTCTTACTCCTCTCCAAATACTAGTCCGAGGCTCTATCTAGGCATCCACCCCCCACCCCAGAACAGCGTTTTAAACTGAAGCAGAGCTATTTATAGATGACGGAATAAGTCATTTTGATAGATGATAACAGCTAAAGATTTTAAATTGAAGTAAGATCATTAGCATAGCATGGTATATTTTTACAAAGTAAAAATGTGTATCAAGCACTCAAGATAAAAAATCAGGGTGTTCCACATCCCCACAAGTCCCTCATTCTCTCTGAAGAGCCACTCACCTTAGGACTAATGTGAGTAGAACCCCATGAAGTACAAACCACACTGCCTTAGGCCATTGTCACTCTGGGCTTGAACTAGGTCTCTTGAGGGCTCAGCTGAGAGGAAGGCCCCTCCTCTATCTCAATCACCTTCCCACTGGTTAAACAAATACAGCCATTCGCCTGCTGAATGACAGTAGGTTAGCCACTGAGGACTCACACAGGGCCTCTCTTGAAACCTCCAGGCATATGAGCTGCTTCTCACTCTCTGGGTCCCATCCACTACAAGGATTGCTCCTGGGGACTCAGTGACATAAAGTGGATGAGCTGTCACCATGGTTTCTCTCTAAGCACACAGCTTAAAGGCAACTTGGTCTCTGGTCATATTTTTTATAATAGTTTAAGCACAGACCTGACCTACTGCCCTCTGCTTACATTCCTGGAGTAGCTTGTCCTACTGGAATTTTGTTAGGGGATTCTGCTCATAGACCTTGGAACCATGAAAAATAAAAGTTTCCTGGTACTCTTCCAGAATTATTTTCCTTTTGTTGTTGAAACATTTAGGCATTTTTCACTTTGAAAGAAACAAAGTGTAGCATGATTTAAGGGTAGGGACTCAGGTCCTGAAAGTCCTGGGGCTTAACGTCTCCTCCGCTTCAGTTCTCTCAGCTGCTTGAGGAGAAGAACATCCT
Source organism: Rattus rattus (assembly GCF_011064425.1). Classification (NCBI taxonomy): domain Eukaryota; kingdom Metazoa; phylum Chordata; class Mammalia; order Rodentia; family Muridae; genus Rattus; species Rattus rattus. Next base: position 21,800,077 of record NC_046157.1, read on the forward strand.
CTCCACCCAGCTCAGGGACGCCAGCCAGAGTCTCCGTGAGAGCCAGCATCACTCCAGTAACCTCTTCAACCACTGTGCCGTCCTGGAGAGGCAGGTGCAGCAGCTGCAGGCTACGGTAAGGCAGCAAGCGGCTGGGGCAGCAACGGGAAGAAGGGAGCGATGGTGGTTATGGGATGAAGTCCAAGGAAAATGACCAAACAAACTCCTAATGGCAGGAGAGTGGTGCTCAGGGAGATGGCGGGAAAGCAGCTAGGGCCTGCCGCTTCCCTCTGCTGTGGAACACGGTTTCAGTTTGCAGACATACAGTGTCTTAAGAGCTTCCCTCATAGAGACTAAGCTGCTGTTTGTTCTAGGGGCCACTAAATGCAGATGTTGCTCCAGGAGCACCCCAGGAAAAGGATGGGATTCACATAAAGAGTGAACCTGAGACCACAGGGGAGGAACAGCCAAGGTAGGAGGAGCAGGCCGTACCCTCCAGCATGCCCTGGGTGCAAAGAAATTGGGTGGTAGACCAGAGAGGGTATTGGGAATGAACATGACACATTATCTACATGTATGGAAATGTCATAATGAAACCTGACCTGTGTGATTGGTGTGTGTTGTTTTAAAGAAACTCAGTTGTGATCTTGGTGGAAATAGAATTCATCCTATACACTGAATACGTCCTGTTATCTGACTAGTGTCACAGAAATAATGTAGAGGCTGAGGGTAACCGCACCGAGCAGGTTGTGTGAAGGCAGCAGTTCTAACACAATTGCACGTGTACACTACACTGCCAGGCCGCAGTTAAACTCTCCCCACAGTCTCCCGTCTCCCCGTGGGTGTCCCGCTGTTTGCCCTCTGTGCCTCTGTGTATGAGTCTGTGTGTGGGGGCTCACCCAGCCTTGTGAAGATGTGCTAGACACTGCCTGCTACATCAGCGATGCCCTCTGCTTGCCTTTTACCCAAGCTTTTCTGAAGTCCAGCAGCAGCTGTGCAGCACTAAACACGATCTGAGCGAGCTAAAGAAGCTGCTGGAAGAAGAGCGAGACCAAAGACTGACCGCCGAAAATGCTCTGTCCCTGGCCAAGGAGCAGATCAGACGGTGAGGTGTGGGGGGCCCCTCCTGCTCACCCTCCTGACCTTGTCCTGCACATTTCTGTGGCCAGGCTGAGGGTGAGGAAGGTTCTTAATGTCCCTGACATGGTCAGACAATGATTTCATTGTCATCACCAAAAAGCAGGGCACTCCTGGAGTTCAGAGGCCTGTGCCTTCCGGGGCAGAGGCTCCTCGGGGTTAGTAATGTGTTTTCCATTCGTTACACAAGTAAGCTGAGAAAGGTGTCCCACTTTACCTAACAACTATGCAAGGTACATGCTGGGTTCTTGTGTGTCTGTATCTTTGCGTGTGGGGGTCAGGGAGACCACGTCAGAGGATATTAGATGTCCTGGTGTGTCACTCTCTACCTTATTCCCTTGAGACAGAGTCTCTCATTGAACCTGGTACTTGCCATTGTTAGTGACCAGCAAGCCTCTAGCCGTCGTCCTGCCTCTCTAGTGCTGGGGTTACAGATGTGCAGTCAGGCCAGCTTTACATGGGTGCTGGGATCACAGTGCAGATCGTCATACCTGTAACACAAGCACTGTTAACCACTGGGCCATCTCCAGGGCCCCAGTGTTGGACTCTTTGAAGGTCCAAATAAATGCATCCTCATTGCCTTATGTACTTGATACCAGACCTTTGGTTGTTTGTTTTTGAGACACAGTCTCTGTGTAGCTCTGGCTGGCCTAAAACTCAATTTGTAGACCAGACTGGCCTTGAACTCACAGAGGCCTCTGCCCCTCTGCCCATCTGCCTCTGCCTCCCGAGTGCTGTGATTAAAGGAGTGTGTGAGCACACATCGCCAGCCAACTAAAACTTTACAGAATGTAGCCTAAGGAAGGATGAAAGGCCCCTTAAGAAACCGTATGTGACTGGTTTATGGGCAAACACACTGCCTAAGCCTGACCTTCCCCTGCCAGTCACAGGCTTTGCTGGCAGCATCTTCTGGCTTTGCAGAAGACTGCTTTTGCCCAGCTAGGAGGTATCTATGTGTGCGATATTGTGGGTAGTTTACTGCAAGTGTGATTTGAAGAACACAGCTCTGTAACTCCTCATTCCAAGTCAAGAACCTCGCTGCTAAATGAGAAAAGGTAGTGTGACTGTAAGTAGTTTGTTGCTGGAATCCCTTTATGAAGAAAGAAACATTATAGCAGGTACCTTCATTATGTCTGCAGGGGCAAGCCACTGTGTCTGATGTCTCTTCCTCAGAACAAACGGCACTGGGTACACTACTGCCTTCCTGTGGTGCTTTCCCCAGGGAGCAGGTCTTGGCTGACCGAGCCTTCTTTCTTTCCCATCCAGTACATTCACAGCTGTTGTGTTGTCAACACTGTCTAGGTAGCTTTGAGCCTGGGCTCTGTAGGAGCACAGTGCCTCATGGTGTAGTGGCCTTTCCAAGATTCCGAGACCTATTTGTTCATGGCCGTTTGTACGCCACTTATGAAACGGTTTAGCGCTATGATACCTGGCCCATGGAGAGGTTAGTCCCCTCATCTGGACAACTTGAGACAGCTTAGTCAGGATGACTCTGGAGCCTGTGTCTGGACCATATCAATTAGGGTTAGCCCCTCCCACTTTCCTTCTGGCAGAGAGCAGAGTGGAGAGCAGGGTGGCAAACTGATTTGGGCCAGCTAGACCCGGCTCAGATCAAGGCACTTCCCCTTGCTGAAGAAGCGAGAGGCCGACAAAGAGAGGTGGTGTTCAGCTGACAGAGTCCCTGTGTGTAAGGACATGCAGAGGAGAGACGAGCTACATCCATCCCACTCCAGTGAAAACGTGTGGTTTTAGGCACATCCATCCCACTCACAGTGAAATGTGTGAGTGATGAGCTGTGGCCTTGCCCGTTGTCCTCAGGGGCCCCTGAGCCATGGCAGGACTCGGTAGGGGAAATTTTCCACAATGAAGTAATAGGCAAATCAGCAGAAAGTGAAACAGAAAGCTGCTGAGGCTTCTAAGAGCCCTAAAGAATTTCTTAAGTGCTTTTGCCTGTTATAAATTTAAAAAAGGAACCAATCGTGATGTCACGTGCCTGTAATCCTAGCCCAGGGAAGCAGAGCCAGAATTGTAAATGCAAGGCTAGTCTGAGCTGCATAATAAATTCCTTCCTCAAAACAATAGAAAAAGGTTTAAAAAGGACCACTGGGAGAGAAGAGAGGAGAAAGGGGAAAGAGAAAGGAGTGAGCTTCTGAATCAAGTGTGGCATAGAGAGGGGATGAAGAAAAGGAGTCATAGAGACAAACAGGTATTGGATTCTGCTTCCTGCCTGCTGGTCATGCCGTCATGGGTAAGACACTATCCAATCCTTTGACCTGGAAGCACTCAAGCCAGCATCCTAAATAGGCAGTTCCTTTACTACTGTGAGGGCCAGTCCCCTTGGCCACCTTCCTGGGGTGACTGGGGCGAATCTCATGCGGGTGACCCATGTTGTATGTTTTTCCTCAACCCAGGTTGGAGCATAGCGAGTGGGAGTCAGCCCGGACTCCAATCATTGGCGCCTGTGGCTCTCAGGAGCAGGTGCTGTTGATGGATCTCCCAGGCAGTAACTGTCGGAGGGTAAGAGGACGGCACAGGGCAGGCTCTGTGCCATGGGAGTGGGCTTCCGGTGTGGAGGTGGGCGAGTGTGTAGGTGTCCAGCCACCGAGGAGACTGTCTCCCAGGATGCCTTTCTACTTAGAGGATGGGATCAGGATTACTGGTGAGGGGAAGAGCTCTGGTTTCCCTGTTTTTTATTTGTTTTTTGGTTTGTTTGTGCATTTCAGACCCGGAGCAGTGCTGGATGGAAGCGGGTTCTGCGTTCACTCTGCCATTCCCGGACCCGAGTGCCACTGCTCGCAGCCATCTACTTCCTAATGATTCATGTTTTACTGGTTCTGTGTTTCACGGGTCACCTATAAACTTGTTACTTGACAACTCTCGCACTTGTAATTCCTTCATCTGTAGTGTCAGGATTGTTGATCCCAGGGCGGCCTTCTCACTTTGAGCCCACCCTCTTGGAAAGTGCCTGTGAAAAGAGGTGGCTGTGAGGACAGGCGGCGGTAAGGCCTGGCCTGCCACACCCGCTCTCCTTAAACATGTCGGCTTCTGAGATGTGCCGTGTTCACTGCTTCTTCAGATGGTGCAGATCCACATCCCGTGTGGCCTTGCAGGATGCTGAGAGAGGCTTTCTAGCCGTGCCAACAAGATGGTTCCAATAAACACAGTAATCTGGAATCCAGTATCGCTCTTCTTAGTAACCTGCTTTGATTTGTTGCCTGTATTTTCTCCTGCCTCAGGATGAATGCAGTGCTGTGGGCAGTGAGCACATTGCCCCATAGGACATGTGAGCAGTCCTTGGAGCCTCAGGGGAGCCGGAAGGCTCCTGGGCTTCAGTTGTTGGATCTCAGGGAGGAAGGCATTTTCTTCCTGCCTGTTCCATCGCCAGTGGAGGGAGGGTGTGTTGCTGGGCATTGTCAGGACTGGACCCCGGCAGCTTTGCCTTCGGTCACATGTACACTAAGATACTAAGTGGCCGGTCTTTCCTTTCCAAAAGGCAGGAAGAACTGGTGATGGACAGCAAGGCTCAAACTCTATAGTCCTATTTTCTGGATGTGCCTCCATAGGGGTCCTGAGATGGTGTCCAGAGGCCAGCGGGGCCATGCCAAGGTGAACTGCCTCCATAGGGGTCCTGAGATGGTGTCCAGAGGCCAGCAGGGCCATGCCAAGGTGAACTGGAGTCAGGTCTGGGTACCAATCACACCAGCCTCGAGAACTACCAAGCTACTGCACTGCTTCTGCTGGTGCTGGTTTATTCTGTCTCCAGCGCCACTGTCACCTGCTTCTGGGAACAGGGGCTAAGGTGGTGGGAAGAGAAGGCGAAGCACCTGAATCCAGACCTGAGAGCAATGGCTAGGAATAGATCCCGCTGTGTTGGTCCTCCCCTTTATGGACATGATGTGCCCCTTCCTGTTCTCACCCCCTAAAGAAGAGAGAGCTGCTGGGCTCACTGATCAACCCTCTGTTCTGTGTTGATTAAATTTTACTCACAACATCCCAAAAACTTCCCTCAACTACTGTAAAATAATAAAGTTATTTTCAGAATAAGGAATTGTGTGAGACAATCTGTTGGCACAGATGCTACGTACCTGTGTTTGCACACTGTGGGGAGGGAGGGTGAAGGAGTGGTTACTGGAGTAGAAAGTTCTGAAACTCCTTTATCTCACTGGCCAGCATCACATAGCTGTGAGCATCCTTAGTAGAAAGTTCTGAAACTCCTTCCTTCTCCCTGGCCAACGTCAAATGGCTGTGAGCATCCTTCTAGCCTCAACAGCTAGAGCAAAAGCGGGTAAGGTACAGTTTAGAAAATCCGTCCTGAGACTGGGTTAAAGCAGCAGACCCATCTGATGTGAATTCGTGAAGCCTTGTGTATAGTTCTGAGGAAACTCTGGAAAATATTAGACCACCAAGTATGGTGGCACTTGCCTGTAATTCTAGCACTCAGGAGGCTGAGGCAGGAAGGCCATGAATTCAAGGCCAATCTTGTCTATGTAGTAAGTTTAGGCTAGCTGGTGCTACATAGCAAGAGCGTCTCCAACCAAAACCAGGCTCCTTGAACACAGTGCAGGAGGGGATGTGTCATAGCTGGTGCAAGCTGGGTAGGTATAAGGCTCTTATACGAAGATGCTGCTTGGGAAATGCTGGCCCACTATCTCAAGGCAGAAGAGGCTTAATGGAACCTACTCTCTTTGGCTTCAAAGCTGTGCTATTCCTATATGTGAACACTTTACTGCTCAAGGGATGTTTGTAAGGGGAAATGAGTTTTCTTGGTGTCATCACTGAAGTTCTGTTTCTTCAGAGAACTGCATTGCTGTGTAGTGTGTTACAATGTCTAGCCCTAATTTTGGCATTGGATTAGAACTCCAATTTAGCTAAATTACCCCTTTCTACATATGTTCTTTACCATAAAATAGCTCCATTAGAACAAATAAAGTTCCAAGTCTAGCATCCACTGGGAAGTGACATCTGAAACTGTTGCTATAGAATGTTCTCTTCTGTCTAGTTTCACCAGCGTGGGGCCCTTGTGGGGTCTCTTCTCTGTAAGCCTGAAAAGTTAGAACTCCACAGATGATGAGATAAGGAGAGCCAGGGTCAGATTCAAAAACAAATCGGTGGTAGGATTATTTGTCAGCCAGAGATCTTCGGGACTTTTTTTTTTTTTTTTAAGATTTATTTATTTACATATGTGAATACACTGTCACTGTCTTCAGACACACCAGAAGAGGGCATCGGATCCCATTACAGATGGTTGTGAGCCACCATGTGGTCACTGGGATTTGAACCCAGGACCTCTGGTAGAGCAGTCAGTGCTCTTAACCACTGAGCCATCTCTCCAGTCCCAGAGATTTGCATTGTCTTTATTGTCTGTCAGTGCCCCAGGCTGCCAGAGGAGCCACCTTGGCGGGAGTGGGAGGTGGTTATCTGTAAAGCAGCCCGGAAAAGCACAGCAAAGTTCTCAGTGGCCTTCATCAGAAAGGGTCTATTTCATTGGCCCGACAAGTCACCTGAGCACGCCTTGACTGGAAGATAGAAGGGGAGGGCCACAGATACTCAGTGTAGAGTACGTCAGAGTCCATCTGCTTAGAGAAAGCCTGCAGTCAGATCGCTATCAGACTCCACACAGCCTCCCCACAAGCTAGGGAGTTTTCTCCCTTCACATCTTGCCTTTCTCATGAGTTATTCTTCAGGTTTCAGTTTTGTGTAAGCCTCATCTTGGGTTCTGCAGATAATGAAGAGGAGAAATTGTTTTCAAGGCTTGCCCTTCAAGATTCACATACAGATCATTTTCTCACTAGCCTTTTGTTGCTTGCTGCAGCCTACATCAAGTGTGTGTGTGTGTGTGTGTGTGTGTGTGTGTGTGTGTGTGTGTGTGTGTGAGTGTGTGTATTTTTCCCTCCCTCAGAACAAGCTTCTACAGCAGTGTCGTAGCCCAGGCTAGGCTACCCCTGAGTGCTGGGATCTTAGCTGTTTACTACCACACCTACCTGCCTTGTTCTGAATTCTCTTACTCTCTTAGATGCAAACTGTCCTGTGTAGGACACAGAGTAGTCCTACAGCATTCTTGATCGTGTCTTCACTGGTAGGGCATGTGTCGTCTCCACGGTCATTTTTATAACTTTCCTGTGGCCTGAAAAACCTTGCCAACTATTAGACACAGAAACACTTAACCCTTTTAAGTACCCAAAGTATAAGGAACTGACTCAAACTTCAGGAAGTAGCTCTGAGGACAGTGTGGCAGGAAATGACAGAAAACCTGAAAACGGAACTGAAGCAGCTGCTCGGTTACTTGCCCTGAAGTGGCAGCCGCTGGAGGGGGCAACGGGTGTGGACTCGAAGATCCAGTGTTTTAGCAACAAGGAAAGGTGGGTGCTCTGAACTGGGGGAGAGGGGGGCGCAGGGAAGTGTGGAAGAGAAATCTACCAAGCACTTAGTCCTTTTAAGGAGGTCTTTGCTAACAGGTGCTGAACAGTTGACGGCCATAAGGACTGCGTGCAATGGTTGACAATGAGCATCTGAGGATGGGAACAAGGAAATGGCCCGGGGAACATGATTGATCACACAGCTAGGATCCTAGGCCCAGCCAAGTGTGCCCTGGGTTCTGTTGATGATCTGCGCAGCCTACTCTAAAAGACTGGCTGCCCCTGTGTGCTAAGCTGAAGGAGACCCACAGAAGATGAAGACAAAGTGTGCCTTTGTATGGCCTAGCAGGGACACAAACGCACACGAAAAATGTAAGGGGACAGGATTTAGCCACCAATGGACACTGGTGCTGAGCCAAGTGCTTGAGGAGCCAAATGCAAACATGGTTGTTCAGCTGGGGTAACTTTCTATGTTGGTGGGAATCCCAGAGTGTTACACAGGGAGTTTTGGACCAGCCATGTTAACCCCTTCATTATTTAACATTGGGGAACAAAATCACGACAATCAGTGATTTGCCCAAGGAAGTTAATACTGATGGACTGTTTAGTCTGGTCTGGCTAAGTAGTGTATATACTGTGTCACGTGACAGGCAGGGGTCCCACAGGGACTGTCAGATCACTGCGGTGCCCATGGATCTCATAACTATGGATGCCATACGTCAGCCCTGTCATCAGGCATTGGATGTGCCTGGCGTTCATTGCCTGTCTCCAGCCTCCGACTTTTAAGTAAGCAGCTTTCTTGATTAGTGATCGACAGGACGAGCATAGTAAGTTATTTTGCTCTTAAAAATGAGTGTGAGAGGTCGATGGGAGAGATGGGCTGAGACCTGGTGAAATAGGACAAGTTGAGACGGTCAGACCTCACTGCTTCCTTGTTGTTCGTGAATATATCTGACTTCTCCTTTCCAGTTTCCTTCTGTTGCAAAGTAGCCTGAGAGTCAGGACATGTCAAAGAGAGGCCATAAGGATGTGGGTCGTAGGTCCTCTTTACCTGCCCTACCCCCTGTTAGTAGCTATTACCAATTGGGGAAGGCACAAGTACTGTTAGTGCCTCACAGTGACTCTAGCCACGGTAACTTAACCACTTCTCTGGTTGTTCCTCACCGAATCTTTATTTAGCCTGTCTACCTCAGATTTCTTCACAGCTGATCTTCTAGAGGTTATTATAAAATGTGGGCAAGAATGGAAGCTTCCAGGTGGATATAGAAAGTGGAGAGTTGGGGCCTAGATGGGCAGAGCCTGGGGGATGAGTGGATGAAGATGTCTCCTTCAGAGAGTAGTGAGCACCAGGAAGTTCTTTGGTGGTGGTGGTGGAGGCACCTGACAAAGAAGGATGGGAAGAGTCAGGAAATTCCAAAGGCTACCAGGGCAGATGGGTGTTGTCCCTTGTTACCTCTCCTCAGAAACCCGCAGTGTGACTGGACAGTTATTTCTCACACGCCTCTGGCAAGACTCAGTAAAACACGGTATCTAGTGGAACAATAATTGGCACCCGATCAAACTAGCTTTCTCCCGGGACTTCTGTAACATTTACTCAGTTGCTTAATCTCACACAATGTTTCAAAAAGAGGGACTCATTACATGCTATGTTTGAATACATATGTCTTTAAATATAGTTGAGCAACATTTAATTAATAAAAATAAAGCCTGGGTATTTTCTTTCTTAGAAAATAGAGGATTCCCTTTCCTTAATGCTTCCCCATGCATCAGCTAGTGTGGGTAGTTCAACCAGTTGTCCCACTGATGACCTACAGCTGTGCAGTGAGTGGCCAGTCCTACAGTGACTATGGGGCAGCGTTCCACAGACAGGGTGAACATGTTTCAATGTAGCTAAGCAGATTATAGACAGGAGGGACACTGGACTCATTTATGTCCTGACAGCAAGAAAGGAAACCATGGAGAAATCGGATTGAACTGCCGGAGCAATCCTGAGGTCACCCCTACAAGCTGTGAACATAGTGAACAATCCCAGCCCTTTGACAGAGGTGGTCTTGTGTGACCTATGCCTGTACTGACTTCTCTCCAGATGCGGGTAGGATTGGACCATACTGATTTATCTTAAGATCAATGAGATAGAGCAAAAGGAAACATTCCATTGCTCACGTAGTCAACTTCAGCATCCTTACCAAGCTTCCTCTCAACTCTTCTTTCATTCCTAATTATTTCCATCATCTGTTACCCTCAGATGTGGAAGTCTGTAGTGGGGCACAATGTTTCGGTTTCCGTGGAGACCCAGGGTGATGACTGGGACACAGACCCTGACTTTGTGGTAAGTATGAAGTAGCCTTGCTTGGACAGGAGCATCTCAGCCACTCTGAATTTTGAATGAGCTCAGAGAGAACTATCTGAGCTTAAAACAGTCTTTGTGGTGGGGTGGATTGGCAGAACCATTAGCTTTCTTTAGTAGGAATGCATGGTAGCTGGTGTTGAGCATAGAAAGGGATAGGTGTGGGTCATTTGAGAGTGACATTGAAGGACTGGGTCACTCCGTCCTGAAATTGAGAATCAGTTTAATCTGGGACACCTGTGGCCTATGATCCATGATTTGAGATATCATGGGAGACGGAAAGAAGAAAGGATGGGTGATTCAGATAAGCAAGGACATGCCAAGGATCACTGGTTTAATTTTAATTTTCATATGGCTTTGAGATGAGATAAATGCAGGCGTGAGTGAGAGTAAATACCGAAGCATCTAATACAGGGGACAGAGAGTGTGTGTCAATTGCAAGGCTCCCTGAAACAGAGCACATTTCTCGCTGACACTGTTGCATGCTGTCTTTTGTAGAATGACATCTCTGAGAAGGAACAACGGTGGGGAGCCAAGACCATTGAGGGCTCTGGACGCACAGAGCATATCAAGTAGGTGCCAAAGGACCCAGCCTGGGGGAAAGTGTATTTTATGAAATGCTGATGGAGAGCCTACAGGCTGGGGGTTCGGGCTGCAGAAAGGAAACAGCCATGGCTGTTAATCTTTGTATTTATTTATTTTTCTAGAATCTGTGTGCTCCTAGTATCCTCTGTCTTCATGTGTTCTCACTTTATCTCTCTCATCATCTACGTATTGTTATGTGTCTTTTAAATATAACAGCTCTGTCACTTTGGAGGTAGGGGGCAGGGCTCATTGTACTAATTATCTCCCTTTAATCAGACATCAGGCAGCAGAGAAGTGGGCAAAGATGCTGAACTTCTATCATGCCATCTGTCTGTCTGTCATATATCTACATATCATCTATCTATAATCTATAAATTATGTATCAAATGCCATTCCACCTGAACTTTTACAAAAGTTTGGAACATGTGTGGGGTGACGGCCAATGTGCTAAGAAGACTTCAGTGCTGGGTGTGGTCGTACACACCTTTAATAGCAGCACTCAGGAGGCAGAACCAAGCAAATCTGTGACTTCAAGGCCAGCCTGGTCTACATGGTGAGTTTCAGGCCAGCCAGGGCTACATAATGAGAAGGCATCAATAAAATGTCAAGGAAAGGAACTCCTGCATAAATGGTATATTGAGGACAATATCAGCTCTCAATCCTGGTACAGAGACTTGAGACACAGATTCACATTTGACTACATGATAGAAATTGGGAACCATTAATATTAGTGTAAAGAAACACGGCATTTGGAGAAACTGATAACTAAAACCATTTTGGAAATGATGTTTTATCTTCAAGCAACTTTTTTTTTCTGAAAAAAAATGATATGGCAATGTAGCCCAAGTAGTAAAGTTTTGCCTAGAATGCATGAAGTCCTGTTTGTTCCCAAATTAATTAGATATGCTTGTAATTCTAGCACTGCATGGATTATAATGTGTTAGAGATTAACCCTGAGTTGTCAGTAATGCATTGGTGTTTCATTAAGGGAAGAAATAAAAGTACATCTCTTTGTCTAACCAAGAGAGAGTCTAGACCCGAGTTTTCTACTTCACGCGTTCTGTGTCTCTCTTCCTCTGTCTGTCTGCTGTATGTGTCCGAATCTGTTAAACTGATTAAAGTCTGGATTTTTAATCTGTCCCCATGTCGCTGTGTCTTTTATATGACAGTTGTGTGGCTGTACGTCTGGTGCCCGTACCTCTCTACAAAAAGCTCTGCTTTGTCTTTATTGAACAGCACAGAAAGCATCATATGGGGGAAGGAATGATGGATACTTAACAAAAATCTTTAACAGAGTTTTACAAGCAATAAAGTCACTGGCTCCAACTGACCCAGATAACAAGTATTACTGTTGATCAACCGATATCCATAAATGGTTGCTTTTGACCTTTCTGGTAGGTTTTAGGAAGTCGCTTTCAACTTCTGCCTTTGCCGTTTTCGGCAAATGATATACTTGATTACTCTGGGTGAAGGGCATAGAAGACTAACTTAAGATGGCAGCCGTACATCACCGTCAGTTATAAGAACTGACTGAGAACGTTTGGTTGTTGCATTGTTCCCTTGAAGGCAGGTTTAATAGGCTATCAGCCTTAAGTAGGAAGTGGTTTCACCATGCATTATCAACCTTGGTTAAGAGGTCCGGCAAAAGATTCGATATCTTAGGATGTAGGGGTTTTTTTTAGAATTTTGCATCACCACAATACATGAGACTGTCTCAGAAGGAGAGAAGTAAATACGGACATGTCTAGGGTTTTCTATGGAATCGTGTACTCGGTGACTGAGAGATTCGCACAGCTTGTCCATAGACGAGGATCGTCTAACCAGGACTGTTGGATTTGGGTAGCACCAGGCTGCCATGTTTTAGGAGAAAGGCAAATATAATGGATGCTACAGTAAGGGTGAAAGTCGGAAAGTCGTGCATCGACACTATGAAACTTGGCAAGATGAAGACAATTTTCTGCTCCATTCCCAACTCCTCCTCCCACACTGTGACAATATTTTAGACTCATTTCCCCCTATGCAGCAGCCATAGACTTAGGAAACTTGGCCCACGTTTACGTAGATCTGAAATGTTACTGAACACAGTGCAGACATAAATGGTTTGACATAGATAGCAGTACTAAATATTTTTATTTTATTTATTTTTATATGTATGTATGATGTCAGTACGTATGTTTATATACCATGTGTGGTTCTGTTGCCCATGGCACAGCCCTCTGGAGCTGGAGTTACAGATGGTTGTGAGCCACCTTCTAGGTGCTGGGGATCGAACCCAGGACCTCTGGAAGGGCAGCCGGTGCTTTTAACCCCTTAGCCATCCAGCCCCAAGTGAATGCTACTCTTAAACAAGTCAAGCAGCTCTGGAAAGTATGTAGAGTGACGACGAACTCAAACAGAGCTTTTGAGAAGCTTCTGTGAGAGCTCGTAGGTCAAAGCTCTTATCTGAGTGAACCCTCATGCTCTGGTGTTCTGGGAAGTGCGGGGATGAGAGAGCACTCCCATGGTGCTTTCCCTCTCAGGGCTACATCTTGTGTTAGATAGGAGTAGGGCATTTTAAGGACCACTTCTAAAATTATGAGCCCGTGGGAAGAGCGTGTGTTCCTAGCTTTGTCATTACCAGGGGTGTGAGCTTAGTCACAGCTAATGTCTTAGTAGCCCATTGTGTTAATGCGTGGGGATGATGACAGCTACCCTTGAGGTTCATGTTTAGAATTCAGTGAATAGTACACGTGAGTGACTGCTGGACCTTACCATTGCTTAGCATTTTGGTTCTATCTATAGGCTGTTAATATAGGTGAGCTTTATCCAATTTCCATCCCCCAGACCCAACACCAGTGTGCAACGGCTGATACCTTCCTCCTTCCTAAATGGTTTTCACTTTGGCTGTCTTGCATACTACTGTGCACATCACTTTGACACTGTAGTGACTCTGCATGTTTCCTTGTTAACCTAACTGGATCTATACTCATTCTAGTAAATGTCGGAGGTATTTCACAAAAGGTCGCTCCATTCCTATTTGTTAAAGCCTTCAAGGTGCAAAAGCTTGAACCCTGCTGGGAATGGGCTGGGTGACCTTGGACAAATCTTTTCTGTAGACAAAATAGCCCTCCAGGGGGGCATTTCAATATAAAGTCTGTAATATTCTTCATGTGGTCCCACTAAGCCACCCTTCAGTCAAGTGGAAATCACCAAGACCCTGGGAATGGAGGGGAAACTGGAGAGGAGAGTTCTTGCCAGATTGAGCTGACTCAGAACAGGAAAAGGAAGTGACTGTTTCTTGGTAGACGTGAAACCCAGCCCTCCCCCCCCCCCGACAGACACACACCACCACCACCACCACCACCACCACCACCACCACCACCACCACTGTGTTTCTTTTTAGGTCAGCCTTGAATAAATTTAGTCTGGGGATGGCTTTCTAACTCAGAGACTAGCTTAAGTGATTCTACCACCTCTAATCAGTTGTATAGAGAAATGGCCCCACTGTCAAGGGCTATTACGCTCTGTCCTCTCCGTGATTGTCTATGCCTTCTTCATTAGGAAGGGATCCTTACTACCCTCAGACAAATCCTTAAACTCCCTGTGGGAGAGCACAAATGCTTTCGTCTGCTCTTTTTCTATTATCAAATGTGTTACAGATAGACACTTCCGTGTAATAAAATACAACTGAATGAAAAGCAATGAGGAAGAAGTTACAAGCACAATTTTTATTTTATAATCAACAGATACAGGATCACCGTGTAAGACTGGTTTTCATGTTTCTAAAGTCGGACCTTTGATTTTTATCCTAATTCGTTGTGGAAAAGAAACAGGCCAGCTCCCGGGCTGCGCTGTGATCCGTTCTGTGGGCAGCATTACACTGGACAAGCTCGCTGGTGTGTCCAGAAGTCTTTAGGTTAAGTCTCACTGAGAGATAGCTGTACCTGCCTCAGAGGCTCGGCCAATATTTGTGTCAGACCATTTTGCACCAAGTGGAAATGAAGAGTAGTAGCACAGGTCGATGAGTCCTGAACCAGAATGGCGAGGTCCATATACCATGAGGACAATAGGTCTCATTGAGTTGTGACTCGCCAGGCAGTCATGCGTGTCTGTTATAGATGATGTCATTCTGATAGCCCAGGAAAGTAAGGTGTTCATTCTTGCTTTTAACAATTTGTTTAAAGACATAGACATAATAGAGACAAATAATTTGAATTTGGTCTGAATCTGTGGGCTAAGCGCCTAGCCACTATGTCATGTCGTTTTTAATATAATCATAATTTGTCATGTCCACAACTCTCTTTTTGAAATGGAATGTGAAGTCCCATGGTCAACTGGCCCCTTTCCCTAAGACTGCTCTTCTCTTTAAAGCCTCGAAGTACGTTACAGTTTGGCTTTCACGGGGCACCATACTCACTGCATAGGCATGGACGTCTTTAGGAGTACAGAAAAGCTGTCACTCATTTAACACATCCTATTGAAAAGGTCAGTGTTGTTAATGGGTCTTAATTATAAACCACTAGTTCAGTGAATTTTGATAACATAAGGAACCACCGATACAGTGAGGACATAGAAGATTTGAGTTACTACTGACCATCCTGCGTGTCTCCATAGCCAGGGCCCCTTGTTGCACAGGCAAAGGCTGACTTACCCTCCTTCAGTGTAGGATAGTTAGTTGGTTTTCTCTAAAGTTTTAGTAAATGAGTGACAAAGACTGTTCTCCTCCTTTGTGCTCGTTTTCTTTCTTTTTTTTTTTTTTAAAGATTTTATTTATTTTATGTGAGTACCCTGTCACTCTCTTCAGACACACCAGAAGAGGGAATCAGATCGTGTTGCAGATGGTTGTGAGCCACCACGTGGTTGCTGGGAATTGAACTCAGGACCTCTGGAAGAGCAGTCAGTGCTCTTAACTGCTGAGCCACCTCTCCAGCCCCTATGCTGGTTTTCTTTTTTTCAGCCTGTTTTTGAACTCTAGCTACAGCATTGTATATGTTGGCCTTTTATTTCTTGTTTTTGTTAAATGGTATTCATCGTGTAGCTGCATCACCATTTATTACATTATTCATTGTTCTATCGCTAGATATCAAAACACATCATGAGTGTTTGAGCACAACTCTCTCCTTTGACAGATGCTGTTTTTATTTTTCCCAAGGTATACTTAAAGATCTAAGGCTTATTCATGCACTCAGTGTGTGTTTACCTCTTGAGAAACTGTCAACCTATTTCCCAAAAGGAAATTTACCGTAGTTTATTCCTACCAGAAATGCATGGGTTCCACGGGCCCCACATCCTTGCCAACACTTGTTATTGTTGGTAGTTTGAATGTTAGCCACTCCGTGGGTATGCGGTGATGTTAACTTGTATTTCTTGGGGGAGTAAGTTTTATTAAGCATTTTTCATGTGCCACCCATGTTTCTTCATCTATCTTCTTTCTGAAATGTCTGTTCAAATATTTCCTTACCTTTGTAAAGTAGTTATCTTCTTATTGAGTTCCCTGTCTATTTTAGAAACAGATCTTTTGTAAGTTGTGTATTTTATAAATATTTTATCTAAGAGTAATGATTGCTCTGTTAATTTTACAGTGGTATTATTTCAAAGGCACAAGATCTTAATTCTGATGAAGTCTAATTTGTATAATTTATCATTAGTGGGTTTTGGGTTTATTTGTTTTGCTTTTTTGTTTGTCTAATAAAAATTTACCTCAGAACTGTGAAGATTATCTCTAACATTTGGTTCAATTTAAAATTTTATTTTTTAAATATTTATAAGCAGTGTGAGGTTGAGATTAAGGTTCTTCTCTATGGATATCCAGTTGCCAAACACAATCCAAACTCTATCCTCTTCCCACTGACCTAGCGGGTTTCTTTGACCTTCTGTGTGGTTGACTGCTGGACTCTGTTCTGCTTGTTAAGCAATGTGTTTGCCCTGACAGCATATACCGGAGTGCAGTGGTGGCTGTGGTTGCCAGTTGAGAGTTTGACTGGGAGTCCACTGGAGATGTGGGTCATTTAGGAGGCTAATAAACACGTATTGAGTTTTCCAATCTATAGACCTGGGACACTCCTCTACTTACTTAGATCTTCTTTGAGTTATTTTTTTCCCAGAAGTATTGTTCACTGTTCAAGTCTTAATTCATATTTTGTTAAATGTATCCTAAAATATTTCATGCTATGTCATGAATATGACTTACTTTTAACTTCTGGTGTTCAAATGTCTGGCAGCTGGCAGATAGAAATGCAATCGACTCTGATATATGATCGCCTCATGTCCTGTTATCTTAGTAGCTCTGGGAGCTTCTTTATGGATTATTTAGACTTTTCCAACCCTGTGATCTTACTGTTTGTGAATAAAGATTTTATAGTCAAGAGCGCTGAGC
Source organism: Rattus rattus (assembly GCF_011064425.1). Lineage (NCBI taxonomy): Eukaryota > Metazoa > Chordata > Mammalia > Rodentia > Muridae > Rattus > Rattus rattus. The sequence continues at coordinate 21,816,836 of NC_046157.1, forward strand.
TCTCTGCCTGTATTCCTCCTGTTTTCACGTTTGAAGCCCTGAACTCTGCTAGGTCTGCTTGCTCTGTCAATACAAGTCATCTGAAGACTTGAAGCAGAGACAGTGTGTCAAAGTCTCTTAGGTATGACACTCGGCTACCCTGAATGTCTTCCTGTATCCTTTCTATCTGTCTCTATACATGAGATCTTTTGCAATACTTCACAGTCAATACTGTTTAATTGATATTCATCAAGTAAAATGATTATTTATTAAGAACCACTTGGGATGGATCAGCTATATGGTAAAGAAATTTGTAAGAAGTTGGATTTTCAATTGGGTGCGGCTACAGATACCTTTAATCCTAGCACTTGGAGGCGGTGGGCAGGTTGAGAGTTCAAGTTTGTCCTTGGCTACACAAGGAGTGAGAAGCTAGCCTGGTTGGAAGGGACTGCTTCTCAGAAAAGGAAAACAAAGGAAGTAAAATACTTTGTACTTTTTTGGTCCGCAACATTTTCATTCAAATAACGTCATCTCTTGTACAATCCTCTGACTGGCATGCTGCAATTCACTAGGGGGATTTGCATATTTTCTTAATTGAAAATGTTTGTTCCCAGCCCCTTTTTTTCTCACTTGAATTCCTCAGTTGGAAGCTCACACGGCCCTTCAGAAGCTCCTGGAGCCTGGTCCTTTTCAGACCCGGGCAGCCCTGAGGCTATTGAGCTGTCACTAGATCTTTGCTTTCCCTGCTGCCCATGGGGTCAGGTGAGGCCTGGGAACATGGGGTGCTGCCAGCACTGGGATCAAGTTCATCTGATTCCTAGCCAGCTCTCTAAAATTAACTGCGGCTAAAGCTGAAAGGCTTTTAAAAGCCTTCAGTGACATTATCTCACTAGACCAGCAGATGGGTCTAATCTTCCATGAAAGGAGGTCTCTCCTGTGACACGGCTACTCCCCCTGTAACCAGTTTCTGCTGGGCCTGAGCTAGTGGAGTCCCAGGACAATAACTACCCCTAGACCCTTGCTTACTGCAGAGAGCTGGGTCTCCAAAGTTTAGAGACCTCTTGCTTAGATATTTCTATGGTCCTTGCAAAGTTTCCAAATTTGTGAATCCTTGCTGTCATTTGTTGGTACGGTTGCCAAGGTGTCAACTCATGTCTTCGGGCTACACAGCCTGTGGCTGTCTACCCTCTTGGGCCTTGCAGCCTCCTTGGTGGTAAAGATGAAAATGAGCTTAAAGTAAACAAGGGACGTGGGTGTCCTTTGCCACCTCCAGTGTCCTGTGCTCTCAGAGGTAGAATCCTAGTCTCCATTATGGGAACTTGAAATTGTTCTAACAAATAATGATGAGTGAGTGGGCTTTGTTTCTGTTTGTTATTCCCAGAAATTATCAGGCTTAGGTTGGAGCATGTTAATGCTTGACAATAAATAAATAAGCAAGCAAACACACACACACACACACACACACACACACACACACACACACACACACACAAATACTAATGAATTTACCCCAAATTGCATCAGTTTTAATGGCTTTCATTACATTGTCGAAAGGTAGCATTTCAATTTTCTAAGCTATTTTCTAAGAACTGGGCATATGGATTGGTTGGTTTTCTATTATCTGTAATGTTTCAACCATTAGACATTAAGCTTTGCCATATTTAAGGTTATTGGGGGGGCCCACTCTTAGCCCAGGAATGTGTAGGTTGAAAGCTATTTGCATATCTTTTTTTTTTATTTTATTAACTTGAGTATTTCTTATTTACATTTCGAGTGTTATTCCCTTTCCCGGTTTACAGGACAACATCCCCCTAACCCCTCCCCCTCCCCTTCTTTATGGGTATTCCCCTCCCCATCCTCCCCGCATTGCCGCCCTCCCTCCAACAATCACGTTCACTGGGGGTTCAGTCTTAGCAGGACCCAGGGCTTCCCCTTACACTGATGATCTTACTAGGATATTCAATGCTACCTATGAGGTCAGAGTCCAGGGTCAGTCCATGTATACTCTTTAGGTAAGTCCCTGGAAGCTCTGGTTGCTTGGCATTGTTGTCTATTTGCATATCTTTACATTTCTCGAGACAGACCACCTCATTGGTTAAAGGCAGGTCTTTTCTCAGAGAACAAGCAATAACCTCTCAGTTGTTAGCATAGAGGTATCGCTTGCCCTTTAATACACAAGGCTATGTTAGTGAGAAAGATAACAGGATCTTGGCTTCTAGAGAGTGTAAATGAGACTACGTTGTGTCAACCTCTTACTCCAAGCCTGTCAACTGATATATTCGGGGCACTCAGAGTTTTGTAAAAAGATTTCCATTTTCTGAGAAGCAGCCTGTTGGCCTCCCTGATTGAGAGGAGTCTCAGCTCTGTGGTTACTTGCAGCATCCACCAGCTGAGGAACAAAGTGTCGGAGGAGCATGACATTCTCAAGAAGAGAGAGCTGGAGTCGGGGCCTAAAGCCTCCCATGGCTATGGGGGTCGGTTTGGAGTGGAAAGAGACCGGATGGACAAGGTGAGTAGAAAGAGAGAGAGCTAATTTAAAGAAAACAAAAATAATGGAAAACAAATCGACTCAATTGTTGGTACTTTAAAATTTATTCTAAATATGTTGTCCATGGGGTCCATGGGCTTTAATGCAGAATGTCTTTGTGATGTTTGTATCTTTTTTTTTCTCCTTTTTTCCCCACTTAACACCCAAGATATAGAAAAGAGCCAAGACGTTATAATAGCTGGCCTGTTTTACCTCCTGGTATACTGTGACCCCTTATGACGGTTGGTTTTGTCACAATCTGGAACCACCTAAGAAAAGAGCATCAGGGAAGGATTGTCTAGATCAGGTTGATCTGTGTGCAAGTCTGTTGGGGATTGTCTTAATTACTTTAATTGATAGGGAAGTCCACTGTGGGCGGCACCACTCTCTAGACCTGTGTTGTATAAATGTAGGGACAGCAAGCTGAACAGTTAGCAAACATGCATTCATTTTTCTCTTTTCTCTTGGTTATGGATTTGACTGGTTTCTTCAAGTCCCTACCTTGACTTCCCCAAGATGTATGATCCTAACCTGGAATTGTAGTCAAATGAAACCTTTCTCCTTTAAAGTTTCTTTTGGAAGGGTAACCAAAACTAGGCCACACTTAGACTGAGAAAGCAGGGAGCTTTAGTGAAGAAGGAAGGATAGGCTATAGAATCATTTGTTGCCTTTAGATGCTGTGTGTTCTGTCTCTATTGCAACATCTCACAATTTCCTTTACTACAGCCATTCTCAACCTGTGGGTTGAAACCCCTTTGGGATTTGCATATCAGGTATCCTGCATATCAGATATTTACATTACAATTTATAACAGTAGCAAAATTACAGTTACAGTATAGTAACAAAATAATTTTATGGCTGGAGGTCATCACAACATGAGAAACTGTATTAAAGGGTCACATTGTTAGGAAGGTTGAGAACTGCTGTTTTACTGAATTATGTGGTTATTTGTGTATGCATGCTATATGCATGTGTCGTGTACTGTACATGTATATGTGCGTGTGTGTGTGTGTGTGTGTGGGCCACAGCAGGATGTCAAATGATGTCCTGTACAGCTCTCTGCCTTGGCCCCTTGAGATGGGATCTCCCACTGAGTGTGAAGCTCATTACTTCTGCTAGGCTGACTGGGAAGAGAACTCCCAGAATCCACCCATCTTGACCTCCTCATACAGGCCTGGCTTTTTTGTGGATGCTAAAGATTTGATCTTAGATTGTCATGTTTGAGAAGCAAGGATTCTGACCTACTGAGCCCCTCAACCCTTTAGTAATCTTTTATAGACACATTGGAAAATTTAGAATTCACTTCTACACTTGTGCAGGCCAGTAAAGGTCTAGGACAAAGATACCTGGTCGATGGAGTGAAGATGTGAGCTGTGGTATCTAGTCAGAGCCCTCTGATGTGCCCAAGCGTTGCTCATTCGGGGCTCTGTCTGAGCTCTCCTCTCCCTTCTGTTCTGACTTTCTCTTCTCTGTCTTCTGCCTTCCGGTACATCCCTGGAGGTTTCTGAGCTGGCTCTCAAGTGCCATTATCCCCCAGTGGTTCCTTCGTACCCTGCCAGAGGCTACAGATCTGACCCAGAATGGGATATTTTGTATCCTGACATCCATTGGCCATCTCTAGCTATTCCTTAAGGTCATTCTGATCTTTCACTCACCCGACTCCTGATTTCCCTCAGAGTGCCGTGGGCCACGAGTATGTTGCTGAAGTGGAGAAACACTCGTCTCAGACTGATGCCGCCAAAGGCTTTGGGGGCAAATATGGAGTTGAGAGGGACCGGGCAGACAAGGTAGGTGACAGCTTTCTCCCTCTACCACACTCCTTAACCACCACTCAGCCCTAAAGTGTAGGCTCATGCGTCTCAGGTGACAGGCAGGACAGCAGAGGCCCTCAGTGCCTGGTCATGGTCAGGTCTCGTGACCTCTCTCTCGGAAGTTTGCTAGTGCTGATTCTGGGGCTACGTGATGAGCATCAGATCATTCACTCAGCAGGGTTTGGGTTGTAGTGCAGCTCAGGCCCAGCATAGGAGAGGCCCAGGGTTCATCAGCAGAGCGTCATTTGGTCACTCATAGGCAAAGATTATTAAACTTGGAATAAGAATTCCTCAAGACATTAGCAGAGAGAAGAATGTCCAAATTAAGCAAATATGCCAGTCAATGAACTATGATGACAGTATTTTGAGAAATAAACAATAGTCTATGTGGCTGGAGTGTTGCTAGAGGCTCCTGCGGACACAAGGGTAGTTTTTAAAATGAAAAACAGTACTAAGCGAGTACAGGCTGGTACAGTGGGAAGAGCAGGGCTGGTGGCTTTTTGATGCATTAAATTATACCTTATGATATCAGTCTGAATCCTCCTCCATGACACAGGTTGGTGTCTCATGTGAAAGGAGGAGGGAGATGGGGAGGGGAAGTGGGAGGAGTAGGAAGGAGAGGGAGAGAGAGATAAAGAAGAGGTAGGGGGAGCGAGGAATATGGTAGGGAATCTTCACACCTGGATAAGAAGTGATGATGGCAACAATGATGAGGATGATGTCACGTGATGATGGCGATGATGGTGATGATGATTGCCAGCAGTTGTTAATTAGGTAGGACTGATTCCAAACTGCTAAGTGCTAGGAGAAAGCGTTAATTGTTTGAGAATTGTTAGTGCTAATTGTTTGGAGAAAATACAGCCAAAACAAAAAATCAAGAAAATTCAAAAAATAAGCTGCAAAGACAAAAAAAGAAGAAAGAAAGAGCGCAGAAGGCATGTTTAAAGTCAATAACGTCATGTGACCCATGTAAGATTCTATAAACGAGAGAGCATTTCCTGCTAAGTCTTGGCTCCTCCTGGTCCTCTTTGCCCAATCTCTGGTTGTTTAGCTGTTACTTCACAAGCACAGATTGCATCACCTAAGCAATCCATGTGTCCTAGAAGTCAACACTGAGGAAGTAGCTCTGTTTGGAAGCATGCTAGCCTGGGGTCAGGCACCAACCGGCACCTCATAAACCAAGCATGTGGTGCACACTAACACCCAGGTGGAAGCAGAGGATTCGACTACTGCTAGCTCTTCTTCCACGGGTCCATTTTCCATCAAGTCAAGAATTACAGGATGAGAACTGATGCTGCTGACCACTCGTCAGATTCATCGCGGCCGAGATAGCACATGGCAGGCAAGGCCAGGGCTCCCCGCATAATGGACAGGCATGCGTCTGGAGAGGCTGCATTATCTGCTCCCAAAGAGTCTGGGTTTACAGACTTGGTAACAGGCTGTGGAGCAAAGCTTGTCTCGATTCTCCTAGAATCTGTCTACACGTGATGCAGTTAGGGGTTGTGTCACTTTAAGTAACAACAAGGACCTGACTGGGTGAGCTCCTGGTGGGGACCTTTGAAATTGCAGAGAAGAAAACCCATAGACTCCACAGGGCCTCATTTTCAGTAGCCCACAGAGTCATGGAACTGGGGAGAAGTAGCCTCCTGGCACGGAGTTTGCCCAGCCAAACCTACCTCTATCGGTGGCCCACAGGGAATGAGGGGGAGGTTGACCCAATGGCCAACCTGGTGGCCTGTTAGAGGGTGGGGAGGGGAACAGAAATGAGGGGACTTCTTCTGGCGTGGAGTCCTGGAGTAAGGTGTTTTGGATCTAAAGTGGCAACACTCAGGGATTTCCAGGACCCCTTTCCCTAACTATCTCCTTATCTAAGAATTAACTATATTCTGTCTTCTCTCAAGTTTAAAGTCATCCTTGACTACAGGGAGAATCAGCTTCAGATATAGAGGAGCCAGAGAAAGAGGGAGGGGAGGAGGGGGGGGGGGGGAGGGGGGGGGGGGGGGGGGGGGGGGGGGGGGGAGAGGAGAGGAGAGGAGAGGAGAGAAGAGGAGGAGAGGAGAGGAGAGGAGAGGAGAGGAGAGGAGAGAAGAGAAGAGAAGAGAAGAGAAGAGAAGAGAAGAGAAGAGAAGAGAAGAGAAGAGACTAGTTAGTTCTGAAGATTCGAAATTGAGCCTTACTTAGAAACCCATAGTTACTAAGCAAATGGAGGCACAGCTCCCAAGATATATTTGGTCTTGGAACCACCAGAATCAGTGTCTTAGAGCCCTGTGAGGCCATGCTGAGACCAGTATAGTTCAGCAGGAGTGAGATAAGGAACCTAGATGGACACTTAGATTTTAGTTACAAGGTTGTGAGGCTCATTGACAGAAAATAAAAAGTGCAGATTCCTTGAGTAACTTGATGCAGATACTACAGATACCTTGTTCTGTTTCCTTGTTGTATTATTCCAAATGAAGAAAGATCACATTCCTCAATTTACTGTTGTGATGGGTAAGACTTATTTAATATTAAGTAAAGAGACCAGTGCTGAGCGACGTTAAGGAACACCCAAAGCTAAACAACTATCAACGAGAAAATCGGGATTGGATCTAGAATGGTCTAATGTCCAGACACTGTTTCTACTTTAAACTTGCAAGCCTTGCTATGGGGGAGAGTCCCTAAAACTGCCTCTGGGACTGAGAAGAAAGTAAGGCTAAGTAAGAGAGGGAGGAAGCAGAGTCTGGCTAATCATTTTGCTTTCCCTTCTCTCAGTCAGCGGTGGGCTTTGACTACAAAGGAGAGGTGGAGAAGCACGCATCTCAGAAAGGTAAGTGCCCAGAGCCAGTAGCCAACTTCTCAGCTATTTGTCACATTGTATCATTTCTTTCTGCTGTTTCTATGTTCTTCTTCCTGAAATATGTTTCCGGATCATTATTTTAGATATTATGAAAGAACTCCTGCCTCATCTCTCAGCCCAGTCCTTGATTGTGGTTTTCATCATGCTTTTTTCCCCCTTCATTATTTTGAAAATATTATTTCATTATTTGGGGTCTCTCGGGTCAGCCTAGTTATCATTCTTTATAGGTAATATATCTTTCTTTAAAAATAAAATAAAATAAAAAAGAAAACTTAAGCCAGGCCTGATAGCACTGATCTTTAATCTTGGCTGCTTGGAAGACTGAGGCAAGGAAATTTCAAGTTCAAGGCCAGAATGGGCTACACCATGAGAATAAGGTCACCATGGACAAGTTAGAGAGTCTTGTCCTCAAAATTAAAGGCGTGGGAGTGTAGATTGGTCACAGAGCATTTGGGAGGCCCTGACCTGCCCATCTCTGCCTTCCAGTGCTGGGATCAGAGGTGTGCACCCCATTGCCCAGCCCAATGGTTTTTTTTTTTTTTTTCTTTTTTTTTTTTTTTTCTTCTTTTTCTTTTTTCGGAGCTGGGGACCGAACCCAGGGCCTTGAGCTTGCTAGACAAGCGCTCTACCACTGAGCTAAATCCCCAACCCCCAGCCCAATGGTTTTAAAGCTCTAACTCAGCTTGTCTAATTTTATTAATGGTTTATCTTTTCTAAAAATATATGAGGTTTTGACTCTATTATTTTGCTTAATGTACTTATACTTAATGTAGGCTTCTTTCTTTTTTGCTTAAGATAAAATTGTACACAGTTGATTTTGGCTCTCTTTTTAATACAGGTCATTCACACATTTCTCCCCACAACACAACTTATGCTGCACTCCACCAATTCTGTGTATATTTCAATTTTTATTAAGTATAAAACATTTTCTAATTTTCCTGGTGAATTTTCGTGTGTGTGTGTGTGTGTGTGTGTGTGTGTGTGTGTGTGTTCTAATGTTTCCGTTTAGTCTTTGAGAGTTGCAAACAATGTATTTTGATTATACTCTTTCCCTTCTCCCATTTCCACCTAGATCCTTCCTCACTTTCCCACTCACCCAACTTCATAATCTTTCTCTTTCATGAAACAAACCAACAAAACAATACCCCCTCAAAACAATACCCCCCCACCCTCAAAACACACATAACCGTGGAATCCACCTTGTGTTAGCCAGATATTCTGAGCATGGGGTCTACAGTAGAGCTGAAAAAACATGTTTTTATTTCTTATGCATTGAGAAATTTCTCCATATCATTTTACTGATGTTGGCCATGAATTTTATTTCGATCAGAAAATGATTTCCAGTATTTCAGTCTTTTGAATTGTATTGAGGGATAGCACATGGCTTTTGTGTGTGTGTAAGTAAGTATGTGTGTGTGTGAGAGAGAAAGTATGTATATGAGTGTATGTATGAGTGTGTGTGTGTATGTCTGTATGAAAGTATGTATATGAGTGTGTGTGTGTGTGTGTGTGTGTGTGTGTGTGTTCTATGTGTATGGAGTCAAAGAATATCTTGTATAATTTGGGATATAGTGTTCTTAAGAGCCAGGCTTGGTGATTAAAGTTATTTAGATCTTATATAACTTTATTGGTGATTCTTTTTGTTCGATAGGTTTAGTTTTTCAGCACTGGCTGTATATTTATCTGTTTGTCTTACTGTTGCTACTGGGCTTCGCTTCATGCATTTCGGTGCTGTTGATAGGTTGATGCCAGGGCACTTCCTACTGGTGGACGGAGCTTCTCCTTAGGCACCTCACAGTGTCCCCTTTGTCTCTTTGGATACTCTCTTTCTTGAAGTCTACTCCATGTCGTGTTCATTCTGCCTTTCCTAGGCTGTTCTTCCTACATAGATATTTCTTGTGTGAATACACAAGCATGTATTTGCTCATGTGTGTAGAAGACAAAGGTCAGTGCTGCGTGTTTTCTTAGTTGTTGTCCAACTTAACTCTTGAGACTGGGTCTCTCCCCGAACCTGGAGATCACGTACTGACAAGACCATCTCTGCCTCTCCAGCCTTCAAATCCCAGGCATGCACTCTCACATTTAGCTCAGGTGCTTGGAACCCAAACCCAGGTCCTCATATTTGCACACATTGTGCTGCTGACCCATCTTCCAGCAACCGCCATGTTTGTATTTTCTGAGATCAGTATTTAAGTTAATTTCCTAGCTTAGAATTCCTGAGTCCTATATTGAAAACAAAAATACATTCCACAATTGAATACAGACTAGAATTCCAAATGTCACTCATAAAATGTCCCCTTGACAAATATTGAACGGGCTACAAGACTCCCTCGACATTTCCTGTACCTCCTTTTCAGATCCCACACCCCTCCCTCCCAGTCTGTGGATTTCACAGCCACAGATCCTGGCCCTAATCCCTGTTCCTTACGTTTTGTCTTTAAAGCGCTTAGGGTTTCTGTGACTGGATGCTCACGCTCACCGCCACACATACACAGCTCTGACTGTTTCTTCCTGGAGCCAGGAGTCTTTCCTCCCCCCTCCCTCCTTCCCTCTTCCTCCTCTTCTTGTTCTTGTTCCTTTTCCCCCTTCTCTTCTTCCTCTTCCTCCTTTCTGAGTTTCACTACTTAAAAAATTATTGTATTTGGCTGAGATTTCTCCGTTTGGATGAGAGAGGAGAAACAGCGCACACTCATATGCCTGCCTTTTATCACAGAGATCTCCTCTCCCACTCGCTCTATAGAGCTGTGCCTTGAAGGAGGGGAAATACTGAGATGCCCCTCTCGTTTGGGATGTACGTGTTAAATCAGCTCACCTCTATGCCGAAGTAGCTCGTCTCTATCCACGCCCGGAGCCCTTCCCTGACCTATCGCGCAGCACTCCTGCCCTCAGACTTCGCTTTCTAGCGTTTTCCAGTGGGCCGTCCTCCCAGGCCTTCCCTGTCTATTGCAGATTACTCTCATGGCTTTGGTGGCCGCTACGGGGTGGAGAAGGATAAACGGGACAAAGCAGCTCTGGGATACGACTACAAGGGAGAGACGGAGAAGCACGAGTCTCAGCGAGGTAAGTTTGATTGGGAGGACGGAGGTCACTAGGTAGCACAGGGCCCTCTTTCCTTCCGTTTTGGGAACTGAGCTAGGGTCTCAGAATACAGAGGCAGAAAAGCAGAAGAGGAGAGTGAGGGGGATCAACACGGATGGAATGGATGGCGGGGTTGGAAGTAGGGCAGAAAAGGAACAAGAGGGAAGGGAACGGAGGAACTCGTAGCCAGGCTGGGTGATGGGCAGAGGTGGCTTGGAGTGAGTCTCAGTCAGCCTCAGAGAGGACTGGGCGCTTTCTCCTGGGACACAGCAGGAATGGCTGAATGGCTTGCCTTGTGTTCCAATTTATTTCCTTGTATTTTGCCTTGGCAGCTATTACTTTTGTCTCTTTCCACCCCTCTTTCTTTCCTCCCCTGACCCCCAGCACCCCAACCCTTCTTATTTTCTTCCCATCATCCATCTCTCTCTCTCTCTGACCTCTGACATTTCTTCGTTTTTCTTTGCCACCTTCCATGTTCTTGCCTCCCAATCCTTGCTACTCCCTTCCCACCAATTCCCAGCATCGTAATCTCCCATTTTCACACTCAGAATTTTCTTTCCTACAGATTATGCCAAGGGCTTTGGTGGTCAATATGGAATCCAGAAAGACAGAGTGGATAAGGTAAACCCAGGACACCATGGTCTCGAGAGCGTCTCTATGGTAAAGTGGGTACAAGGGAAGAGAGAAGCCAGAAGCAAAAATGGAGCTCTTGGACATGGGTCCTAAGTCTGGAGTGCTGGGCTTTAACGTCTAAGGAGCATGGATTTCACACCCTGAGGTTTAAGTGAGAAGAATGTAGGGTGGCTGAGAGGAAAGTTAGACACCAGGGAGACCAGACATGACGCTTCAGGCTTTTCTTAACCTGTCTTAAGCCTCTCCCTGATCCACACCACTCACCTGTGTGTCTCTTCCTGCATAAGCAAGGGCCATACTTCATTCTAGGTAACTGGGCTCAGGAACATGAGATTCTAAGTCCACTGGTCTTTCAAAGGGGAGCCGAGCCCACCAGTAGATTTCTTTACCCTTCCCTCTTCCAAGACACAATATTGGAGGCCCCAGTCCAACTGTTGCTTGCTTGTCACACGCCTACAGGTGCCTCCCAGGGTGGCCCTAGGCACCGGTCCTTTCTTATGGATGGCTACTCTCTCACTTCCTCACACTATGAACACTGTTCTGCTTGCAGAGTGCTGTTGGCTTCAATGAAATGGAGGCCCCAACCACGGCATATAAGAAGACGACACCCATAGAAGCTGGTTAGTCTTTCATTTCTCTGTGCCCTTCGACCTCCTTTCTTTTCTGGCTTCCTCTCCTCCCAGACTATCCCTTCTGTGTCCTTCACTACTGAGATTAGCCAGGGAAACCGAGCTCCCTACTCTCACAGTTCCAGATTCTGTCTCCTAAAAGAGCCAGACCAACCCGGATGGCAAGAGGAGTGGCTTTAGAAAAGAAACGAAGGCCAGAGATACACAGGGAAGAGAGAGGATCTGCCTGGGAAAGACAGATAGAATAGACAGACCCTGGAGATGGAGACTAGGAGGATGGTGGGTAGAGTTCTTGTTGTCGCCAAGCAAGCAACAGTTGGACTGGGGTCTCCAATATGGCACATGGATAGAGAAAGATGCTGGTTCAAGGACTCATAATTTTGAGAGGACAAATGGTCCTTTGCCACATGGAATCTGGGTTTCAGTACCCTAGGATCCCCAGGTCTTATTGCTCTCTCACTACCTCTGTGCTTCCCCTCCACGAGCCATCTCCTCATGTTCTTTCCTCCTGCATATTTAACAGATCTCTCTCATCTCTACAAGTGCCATCCCCTCTCTCTCCACTCATGACCCAAGACGCCCTTAAATCTTCTTGTCTGTGTCTGCAGCTTCCAGTGGTGCCCGTGGGCTGAAGGCAAAATTTGAGTCCATGGCTGAGGAGAAGAGGAAGCGAGAAGAAGAAGAGAAGGCACAACAGATGGCCAGGCAGCAGCAGGAACGAAAGGCTATGGTGAAGATGAGTCGTGAAGCTCAACAGCCATCCGTGCCTGTGGACGAGCCCGCGGCACCAGCCCCGTTGCCCAAGAAGATCTCCTCAGAGGTGAGTGCCTGGCTTGTACCTCGAGGGTACAAGGTCTCCTTTCCCAGACAGCATAGGTAGATGGATGGATGGATGGATGGATGGATGGATGGATGGATGGATGGATGAATGGATAGATAGATAGACAGACAGACAGATAGATAAGGCAGATGTCTTTCTTACTGAATATACTTGTCTTTGCAAAGACTCAGTATGTGTAATTGGACCCATGTGGCAGAAAGTCAAGAAAAAACGACAAAGCCACCAAGATTTATGGTCTCTCCCTGTTAAGAGTTTAACCTGGCAGGTCACAGCCGCACCCGACTGAAGATAAGGGTGCCATCACCTTCAGTGTGGGACCCATCTTGAGGGGTGTGTTAGACTGGACTAGCAGAATGGAAGGGTGTTTCTTGGTAAGTACAAGAGAGAACATGGCAGGTAGATGTGGTTAACAAAGCCACGTCTCCTTCTTCAGGTCTGGCCTCCAGCAGAGAGTCACCTACCACCACAGTCTGAGCCTGTAGGAAGTAGAAGAGAATACCCTGTGCCCTCTCTGCCCACGAGACAGCCTCCACCTCAGAATCCCCTCGAGGTGAGCAGAGCCCCAGAGATTCTCTGTCCCCTCCTCATCTTCTCTCCTCTTAGGAAGGAGGGCTGTATAGGGGTGGTCAACCATACTTCTTTGCATGCTCTGGTTTTAGCTATGGAGTCCAACATTCTGGGATCTCCCCAGTCCTGGGCAAACTTGGGCAGCTGTTTCTCCTAGCCGTGGTATCCTAATAGTGTCCTTTGGGTTTGATGTTCTCCTGGTTTTCCAAAGACTCTGCCTTGCTTTCCACACCCCTCCCTCCCCTCACACCTTGAGCTTCCCTCCTGTTTTAGGAGACTGGGGAGTGAAGAACAGAGTACTCCCAAGGAAAGGCTGCTAAACGGCAGGGAAGAAGTTGCTGGTGAGAGTATCTCTTTAAACCATTATTGGATCCTTTTGGTCCACCCTTCTCCCCTCAGGACTATGAGGAGCCCCCAGCTCTGCCCCCTAGGACTCCAGAAGGCCTCCAGGTGGTAGAAGAGCCAGTGTACGAAGCGGCACCCGAGCCCGAGCCGGAGCCCGAGCCCGAGCCTGACTATGAGGATGTTGGAGAGTTAGATCGGCAGGATGAGGAAGCAGAGGGAGACTATGAGGATGTGCTGGAGCCCGAGGACACCCCTTCTCTGTCCTACCAGGCTGGTGAGTGGGATGAATGGGAAGGGGAAAGCAGCTCCCAAATGTGGTCAGTTTGGGGGCAGCAGAGGACTAGGAGGAATCTCTCCCTCTGTTTACCTTCTTCATGCTGGTGTTTACATTTCTCATTACCCAGGACCCTCAGCCGGGGCTGGCGGTGCGGGGATCTCTGCTGTAGCCCTTTATGATTACCAAGGAGGTAAGTTTGAAGCCACCTGAAGGGCCTGGTACTCCTGGCGGCCCATGATATGAAGGAGAAAGGGTGAGTTCTGAGGGTCAAGAAAGGACCCAGAAGACCCTGCCGGTCTTCCTTCCCCGAGGCTTAGAGTGGGCACAAGGAGTTCCTGCCTGACCATCCTAATGTCTCCTCCTCTTCCTCCCCAGAGGGAAGTGATGAGCTGTCCTTTGACCCAGATGACGTCATCACTGACATTGAGATGGTTGATGAAGGCTGGTGGCGGGGCCGATGTCATGGCCACTTTGGACTCTTTCCTGCAAACTATGTCAAGCTCCTCTGATGAGCTTGTCTTTTAACCCCTGGTGTTCAAAGTTGCTCTGGGCCCCTCTTCCCACTCCATGGTACTGCTGCAAGGACCTGACTGAACATCACGGGATGCCTAAAGCTCTGGCAGTCTGGCTTCTGCCTCTTTAAGAGCCTTAGGTGGAACTGCTCGAGGCAGGGGTGGGCGGTGGGGGGGTGGGGTTGAGGGGTGGGGGGCTGGGGTTGAAGGGGTGGGGTTGAGGGGTGGGGAGGTTTCCCTCTGTCCCTCTGTTTCCTCTCTTCCCTGGAGTAACTCTTGGAATCGTCTCGCAGTCCTGCCTTTCTCAGCCACACCCCAGCTCTGCTGACCTCTCTCTAGAGTGTTGGGATTCCCTCACCCCGACCCTGAGTGCCAGCCTAGAGGGGAGGCTCTCACTGGGCTGCCTGATTCGCCCATGCTGTGCTTTTGCTCATTTTTCTTCTCTTAAGATACAAATTGGAACTACCCTTCTGTTTAGTCCTAAAACTGAAAATAAAGCAAGACTGTGGCTTAGCTTTCTACTGGGTTAGTGGTGCTTTTAGTGCTGGGCTCTCTGGCCCTGACTCTCCATCCCTGTCCCACTCGCACCTAGAAAACTCCCTCTAGTCTGGACGGTCACTGCCCAAACCCTGAGCCATGGAGGTCAGGAGCTGGGCCTTTTCATTTGTCCATACCTTAGCCCTAGTCCCAAATAGACAAACCTGTCGCCTTAGTTAAGGTTTCTAGTGCTGTGGTAAAGTACATGACCAAAAGCAGCCCGGGAGGAAAGGGTTTATTTCAGCCTACAACTCTCAGTCATACTCTGTCACTGAGGGTCACACTCCATCACTGAGGGTCACACTCCATCACTGAGGGTCACACTCCAGTCACCGAGGGTCACACTCACTGAGGGTCACACTCCATCACTGAGGGTCACACTCTGTCACTGAGGGTCACACTCCATCACTGAGGGTCACACTCCGTCACTGAGGGTCACACTCCATCACTGAGGGTCACACTCCATCACTGAGGGTCACACTCCATCACTGAGGGTCACACTCCATCACCGAGGGTCACACTCCGTCACTGAGGGTCACATGAGGGTCACACTCCATCACTGAAGGTCACACTCCATCACCGAGGGTCACACTCAGTCACTTAGGGTCACATTCCATCACCGAGGGTCTCACTCCGTCACTGAGGGTCACACTCCATCACCGAGGGTCACACTCAGTCACCGAGGGTCACATTCCATCACTGAGGGTCACACTCCGTCACTGAGGGTCACACACTCACATTCCATCTGAGGGTCACACTCCATCACTGAGGGTCACACTCCATCACCGAGGTCACACTCAGTCACCGAGGGTCACATTCCATTACTGAGGGTCACACTCCATCACTGAGGGTCACACTCCATCACCGAGGGTCACACTCCATCACCGAGGGTCACACTCCGTCACTGAGGGAAGCCAGAGCAGGGATTCAGAGCAAGAACCTAGAGGCAGAAACTGAGCAGCAGACAGGGAGGAGTGCTGCTCACTGGCTTGCTCCCTGTGGCTTGCTCAACCTCCTTTCCTTCTTATATACCCAGAACCACCTACCAGGGATGGTTACCATCCACAGTGGGCAGGCCTCCCCACATCAACCACTTACTTAAAAAATGCCCTACTTGGAAGCCCTTGGTCCTGCTAAGACTGAACCCCCAGTGAACGTGATTGTTGGGGAGGCGGCAATGGGGAGGATGGGGATGGGAACACCCATAAAGAAGGGGGGGGATTAGGGGGATGTTTGCCGAAACCGGAAAGGGAATAACACTCGAAATGTAAATAAGAAATACTCAAGTTAATAAAAAAAAAAAATGCCCTACTTAAAGAATTGCCTATGGGGCACTTTATGGAGGCATTTTCTCAAATAAGATTCCTTCTTCACAGATAGGTTAGGTTTGTGTCAAGTTGACAAAACCCAACCAGGATACCTGTGAATGGCAGCAATGTGGAATAACAGGGTCAGGTGACATCCAGATTAAGGTAGTTCAGCCTCTGCTGGCTTTAACAGTTGTATGAGATTAGCTCCCTGCCTGGGAAAACCAGACTTTTTATATACTTGGTGTGTGTGTGTGTGTGTGTGTGTGTGTGTGTGTGTGTGTGTTCAGGTGCACACATGTGTGTTGGCTAAAGTGCAATGCTAACTGTCAATCCTGAAGAATATGGTCTGCCTCTTGTTAAGCAGGATTTATGTTGGGTCTGAAGCTCATCAATCAGGCTTCGCTGGGAACCCCAGGGAGCCCCAAGGATCCTCTGTCCCTGCCTCCTCAGCATGGAGATTATTAGCAAAAGCTGCCACATCTGGTGTTTTACACAGGCTCTGGAGATCCAACTTCACTTGGCTAAGTGAGCTGTCTCCCTGACTCCCAGGCAGATGGTGCTTCTCTAGGAAGAAGCACCAATTAGAGGGTTGGAAGTAGGAAGGGAAGGATTGCTCATCCCAGGACAACTGAATCCCGTGTCCAGAAAGGGTAGATGAAAAAGTTCATGAGGCTTTTGTGTGGTCCGGAGCGGGAATAGGTAGGGCGAGATGAGGAAATCCATGTGGCCATGATGAGCAAAACATGATTCTCCAAGCACAATACAGGGATGAGAGAGGAGAAGTGGGCTTAACCAGCCCCAGCAATGACAGAGATGGGAGATTCTGGCGTATGATCCAAGTGACCATCAGGGATTGAAATGGGGCCTCCTTGGTTGATATGATACAAAGCTCTTGGCAGTATTGGCATTGGTTTTAGCTCCCAACAGTGGAGGGGGCATCAATGGCTGAGACCACACTTGCCTGGGACCTCTCAGAGGGGACCCTGCCTTTCTAGAGCTCTACGCAGTCCAGACTTCTCACTGGCCTTTCTTCTGGACAAGCACCACTGGGTTTTAATGCTGACTTTTATGCTTGCCAGTGAATCACAAGACTGTCTCTAGACCTAACTCACAAGAATTACCCACTTCGCCTTTCTGTGGGCACAGCAGCCTTTATTTCCCATGAGAGAGGCATTGGGTTTACGGATGTATGGAGATAAGTCACCTCAATACATAAGCCGGTTCTCCATTTCAGTTTGATTTGGCATACGTTAGACCATACGTTAGGTGTGGCTTTAAACCTATCTCTAATTCTCACTTTGCTTCCCATCTGACCTTTTCTTGTAAGACAACCTCCTCGACTCCCTGTGCTGCTGAGGCTACAGGTCATTTGGGGCTCAGTTCTAAAGCCTTCCCCCTCCACACCCAGCTGTTTTCCACCTCTCAGTTGCTGTTAAGGATGCTGTTCATCAAAGGGCTCTGCTCATAGATGTTCTGGTCCAGGCTCTATGCTCTCAGTACATTCACCTCCACCTTCTTCAGCTGCTGTGTAAACTGAAGCCACGTGGAGCTGTCTCGCTTCTGTCGTGGGTACCCACTGCTCACGCTGCCCTCCGAAGCGTCATTTCCTTAGTCCAATCATTCATCAATCCTGGATTCTCAAAATGGTACCTTTGCTATGTCTGCCCTCTTCCCACAAAGTGAGTGTGCCTCTAGGGACCAGGGGAAGCCTGGGGTACCTTGATTTCCTTTAACACAAATAATGAATTCCCTTATAAAAATGTTTAAAGGTGTCAGTAATCTAAGTACTGCTCTGAGACAGGAACGTGTGTGTGTGTGTGTGTGTGTGTGTGTGTGTGTGTGTGTGTGTGTGTGTAACACACCTCAATGAGGCTGGGGGAGGGGGAGAGGGGTTCCTGGCTGTCCTTTGCTTGGCCAGGTTGCCTGGAGCAGTACAGTTTAAGGTGGCAGAGCCCTATGACCTCCCTTTCTCTCTGCTGCTCCTGGCTCATATAACTGAGTCCGAGATTCGTCTCCATGGTCTGTAGTTCTCTCTCTCTTTCTAATAAACCCCGAGAGGCTCTGAGAACCCCATTGCACGGTGTGGGAAGAACCAGGTTCCAAGTGCACAGAGCTGAGACCTGAAGAGCTCGCTTCCCTTTTGCCAACCTCTTTTGTTTCACTGTTTTCAGTTATTCATCTCCGCGGAGCAAAGTCTTAGAGAACATTCTAGATACACTTCTAGAGAATGATGACTCACAAAGAGAGTGGTAAAATCCAAACCAAACTGTAAAGATCAGGAGTAAAGAACAGCATTGTGTTAACAATAGCATGTGAGGAATACAGCAGAGGGTGAGCATGCTTTCAGAATGGACTTGCTCTGCTGCCTTTGCAGAGGCATCAGCTTCGTCTGCACCACCCTCTTCGTCTGCACCACCCTCTTCGTCTGCACCACCCTCTTCATCTGCACCACCCTCTTCGTCTGCACCACCCTCTTCATCTGCACCACCTTCTTCACCTGCACCACCTTCTTCACCTGCACCACCCTCTTCATCTGCACCACCCTCTTCGTCTGCACCAGCTCTGAACCAGGGTCAGAGAGACAGATGCCCAGACAACGAGCTCACAGGTTGGCGAGCCTCCATCATTTGGATTCTTGGATGGCCGGTTCCCTGTGACGCTTGCCTTCCCTTTTCCTCGTTTTTCATTAGCTTGAGAACTTCTAGAGTTGCTGGAAAATGGCACCAATTAAGGGGAGAGGAACTTAACCTAAGCTAAATGACTTTCCTCGTTTCAGGTCTTCCTTAAAGGGGAAGATATATGACTTTGTGGCCCAAGGACAAAATGCCATATCGGGTAGATCTGCTCTATCTGGTTCTCGACTTAGCAACACTACATGTTTAAAACGTATTTAGTAAAACAAGCAAGAGTTGTGTTGAATTATACAGGCCATGTAAGGTCAGATTTGTCACAGTAAAAGTGAGCGCATCCTAACTCCCCACTGCTGACGTAGCATCCTTTAGGACAGTGGCTCTCAACCAGGAGCTACTTTGCTTCCAGAGAACTTTGGCCTTTCCTTCATTTTAAAGAGTTGTTTTTTTTTTGTTTTTGTTTTTGTTTTTGTTTTTGTTTTTTTTTTTTGGTGTTGCCAAGACTATATACAGCAGACTGTTTTGCTTTGGCTTGTGGTATCCTTGAAACTGCTGTGCTTACACAGTGTGGCCCGTTCTCTTGGGTTGCCTTAAAACCATCTGGGCTTTGATGCAGTAGGGTGACTAAAAAGCCCTGAATTGTCAAGACCAACCGAGCTTCAGAACCTTCCAGTTGGATTCCCTCCACCTGAATACCCTGGGAGGTCACTGCACCTCAGACCTGGTCCCTGTGTCACCTTCCCGAGAACTTGAAGGGGGCTTGTAAATTCTGCTACATTTCTGCTCAATGTAGAAGTAGTAGTCTATGCTCCTTACAATGTCCTTGTTCTCCAGTCAACTAAGAACTTGGGTTCATTCATCAAATGGCCTTAAACTATTAATTTTCTCCCCTGACTTATCTATTTTAAGGGAGGAAAGAAACAAAATAAGGCTCAAAAAAAAAAAAATGTGGCACTATCATACGAGCCATAGCTCAAAAACTAGTGTCCTAGTGTAGTTGCTAAAGCCTGAAGGGCTCCACACATGATCTAGACGTGCAGGTTTCAAACCACACTGTCCTACTTTGAATAATTCTGAGAAGCCAGGAGCAGTGGTGTGCAGATCTTTAAGAGTGTCTTCCCCGCGGTCGGGCCCTAAACGTGGACACTAAGCTCTCCCTGGCCTGCTCTTGGGGCTGGCACATGCTGGTCAGACGAATGGGGTCAGTCTTATGCTCCACGACATTGAAAGGACAGGTTTTCAGGTGTTCGGACATGGAGGTGACGTCATTAAACTCCCAGCTCTTGATTTTTGAGAAGAGGCTGCTGAACTGCCAGATCTGCCAGAAAAAGAAACTCAAGGTGAACTCGGGCAGTGAGTATTGGGTGCTTAGAGGCTGAGCGGGGCTGAACTGTGTGTGCCATGGGTCAGTTCCTCCTGCGTTCAGCTTCCTGGGAGCCCAGTGAGTGCTAGGGCATTCGTCATTTCCCTTTTCTGCATCTAATGCCTAGGGCCTTGCTAATTAATAATCTTCCCAGCCAGCTTTGTGATCGCTTGTGATGCCTAATGTCAAAACGATTCACACACCCCTTCCCCAGCTCCCTTAGGATTGGCACACACCCTCCCCAGCTCCCTTAGGATTGGCACACACCCTCCCCAGCTCCCTTAGGATTGGCACACACCCTCCCCAGCTCCCTTAGGATTGGCACTCTCCCTTAGGATTGGCACACACCCTCCCCAGCTCCCTTAGGATTGGCACACACCCTCCCCAGCTCCCTTAGGATTGGCACACACCTTCCCCAGCTCCCCTATGATCATTGACACACCCCTTCCCTAGCTCCCTAGGATTGGCACACACCCTCCCCAGCTCACCTCTGATTGGCACACACCCTCCCCAGCTCCCCTAGGATTGGCACACACCTTCCCCAGCTCCCCTATGAGCACCAGGAATCAATTCTGGAGACACAGTTCAAATCTTGATGATCAGACGCATGGGGCTCTACTTTGGGACTTTTGAACGAGATGTCAAAAACGGATTCTCCTTTCCTTCTGTGGGTGAACCAGGAGGAATCTGGAGTCTAAGGAGCTCCCAGCAGCTACCAGGGGCACCTAGGAAGAACTACCTTACAATGCAGCCAGGATTGCAGAAGTGAGGAGAATTGAACTGTATAGGTTAATACAGTTCTTATCATTTATGCCCAGTTATGCCCCTTTCTAAGAATTAAAATTTAGAATAGCCTAACAAAGAAGAGTAAAGCCCCCTAAGAAGATTTCGGTGAGTATGGCACTCAGTCAAACATTGATTTTTGACCTGGGCTGGTATAGCAAAGTCATCAGTTTTGAGGTCCTAGGGTCAGATACACTGATAAACTTCCAGTCTGACTGCCTCAGTATCATAGCTTGCTCTTTGTTCCTGTGCAGGAAAAGTTTTCCTGAAATCTTAGAACTGCTATTTTACTTAAAAAGTTACTTTTAGATTAAAACAGAGACTGAAGGAACACCCATTCGGAGCCTGCCCCACATGTGGCCCATACATATACAGCCACCCAATTGGACAGGATGGATGAAGCAGGGAAGTGCAGGCAGACGGGAGCCGGATGTGGATCTCTCCTGAGAGACACAGCCAGAATACAGCAAATACAGAGGCGAATGCCAGCAGCAAACCACTGAACTGAGAATAGGACCCCGTTGAAGGAATCAGAGAAAGGACTGGAAGAGCTTGAAGGGGCTTGAGACCCCATATGAACAACAATGCCAAGCAACCAGAGCTTCAGGGACTAAGCCACTACCTAAAAGACTATACATGGACTGACCCTGGACTCTGACCTCATAGGTAGCAATGAATAGCCTAGTAAGATCACCAGTGGAAGGGGAAGCCCTTGGTCCTGCTAAGACTGATCCCCCAGTGAACGTGATTGTTGGGGGGGAGGGCGGCAATGGGGGGAGGATGGGGAGGGGAACACCCATAAAGAAGGGGAGAGGGAGGGGCTAGGGGGATGTTGTCCCGTAAACCGGGAAAGGGAATAACACTCCAAATGTAAATAAGAAATACTCAAGTTAATAAAAAAAAAAGTTACTTTTATATGAATATCCTTTAGCCTCATGTAAATTCTCTTCCCCTTTCTGTAAGGAAATTAGCCTGTCCAAAATAATATCTAAAAATAGCCAAGATATTTGATTTGGGGCCAAATATGAGTAAAATAAAAAATTTTTTAGTTTGTAAATTGAATTATTGACATCTGATTGTGCTAAGAAAGATAAATGCTGCTTTAAGACATACTCCTAGAGGCAGTAAATTGTTCTCACTAATGTGTAACACTAATGTGGTTGGTGACTACTGGTGTTTAACACGTGGATGTAGGCATAGATGCCTGAGAGAGTCTTATAATTATGTTCCCAGGAATAATTAAGGGAAAATACACAGAATAATTTGGACATAATTAATAAAAATATATACAAATAACTCTAATTCCTCCATACCAACTTGAGAACGTCCACCTACTCGGGACAAACAGAACAATGGCGTTAATGACCTAAATAGATATTGTATATTTAGGGTTCATATTTTCTACACATTTGCTATGAGAAAAGATACTACAAATCCCTTGGATAAGATGAATTAGGAGTCTGACTTCTGTAGACGTTGTAATTCAGTGACGCCAAATCAATTGAGAAAAGGAACATGGTTTAACCATAGGAATAGATTATTTGATTTATATATGGTGTAATGTTTTATATTAAATAAGCAATTCGGGTATGGGAAATCAATGAACCAAACTCATACAATTTTAAAATAAAACCTGTTGAGTTTTTTTTTTTTTTTAAGCTTATTGGCATGAGGCTGAGATGGATTTGTCTATTGATTACATCAATCAGAGTTCAAGTAGGGGCAGGAGGCACACTCAGGTAGGGGTTTGGTTTTGTTTTGTTGTTGGGGGAGGGGGAGGACTTACAAACCTGAGGGCACTATCCAGAACCCTTAGCCCTTGCATGGGAAGGACAAAGCTGTTCACTAGACCCAGAACAGGTACCCGTGTGGGGCTAGTCACCTGGTGTGGCCACCTTCAGTGAGGGACACAGCCACTTCATGGGGTCTTGAAGGGAGAGGGGTGGGCATGCTGAGGAGACCTTCGGTAATTTCCCTCCCTGCTTCCCCTCCTGAAACATTCACAATGGATCAGCCGAACAGGAAGCTGGAGGGCAGGCGAGCCAGCTGAGGCAAGCTGCAGAGATAGACCAGGCTGGAGAAGGCTGGAGAAGAGAGCCAGATGGAATAAGAGAGCTAATGAAAGACATTCAAGGGATATAAGCAGGCATTAGCATCTATGCTGCCGAGCATATGCTTATATACTGTGTTTCCTACTAGACTGGGCTCATTAAGTGAGTTATTTTCAGCATCCTCCCCAGTTTCTGGTACAGCACTTGTCCCCATGAGCGATCTTAATACGTATTTTATAGAATGAATGAGTGAATGAATGATTGTTAACTTGCCTGATTGTGGACTTTCCAGGAGGTGCCTCCATGAGAATACCTCTTCTTCTTCCATTGCAAGAGGACCATCCCTCTCTCTTGCAACAACGTTGCACAGATGTTCCTCATCAGTACGGATACCTGGGATAGCTGGGACAGGCTGATGCTGTCCAGAAACCCAGCAATGTATTGCAAAACCTCCAAGGGCAGGCTGGTTAGAGAATTCAGGCTTTTCCCATCGCGGCCTGAGAGATGGTCGCTTTTCCATTTCTCACTCAGTTCCGGAGCAACCTCTGGCTTGATGGCAAAGGTCTTCAGCTCCTGACTATAGATCACTTTCGCTTTCTGTCCAGGGGGGCGGAAGTGGTTTTGAACAAATGTACATCCCAAGTAGGCAAGGGGGCATCGATGCTGGAACCAGCCATTGAGACACGACTGAATGTCGGTGTGGACATTCTTGAAGTGCAGGGGAAATTCATCCCTCCGGAAGAATTTGTTGCAGGTAAAAGTAAAAGCTGAGCTGCTTTTGTTGTGTCTTCTGGTCACACACTCACTGTGGAGCTCCACATGCAGGCCCCCGGGTTGGGTAGCGCCTAGGAGGTCAGCCAACACTGTCTCTGAGGAAAACTGTTCTGACTCAAAGTTGTATGTTTGGGTGGCGAGATCCATAAAGAGTCCATCGATGCTCCTGGACTCAGAGATGACGTGGCCTTTGAGTTCTCTTTCCAAAGCACACTGGAGGGTGGTCTTGATGAGATCAGATTTGGGCAGGTCCTCCACGGAGATGCCCAAGTCGGAAGTATCCACGGCCTTGTGCTCACTTGGTCTGCACCGCAACATGGCGTCTCCCAAGCGAGCTCGCTTCCCGCAGTAGCTCACGGGAATTTTGAAAGTATAAACCGTCTTCACTTCTTGAGCTTCGAGGTTGCCGTAAACAAAGTCTCTCTCCTTGGGCGTACAAGCAGGCATCTGCCCGAAGTGGATGAGCATCCGCCCATTGTGCACCAGATACATGTTATAGTCTTTGGCGTCCACCGCTGTTTTTAGTCTTTCCAGAACGCCGTCTTGCCAGGGAGCAAGCCCTGTCATCTCAATGGTGGTGGGAGGTTCCTGGGGCTTCGGGCTTTCCTGTGGTCCTCTTCTCTCTGCATCCCCTGTGCTACCATCACCAGAGCGCTGCTCTTTCCCAGACACATTCTCATTCTTGTCTTCACTTTTCCCTGAGGAACCTGTTAAAACAGAGGCTGCGTGCTCCTTGCTGAACATGCTTTCCCACTTGCCAAACTTGTCCAGGTCCATCCCTTCTTTGGTTTTTGCCAATGCATCTCGTTCCTCCTGACTGAGCTCCATCGTTTGCCCATTCATTGCCGGCAAACAAGAGTTTGGTACTAGCCCTGCATCCACGCCCCCGACTGCGCCCGCAGTCTCCTCCCAACTGGTATCGCCATTCATGACTGGCTCCTCCTCGGTGGCGTCTCTGGTTTCTGGGAAAAGCTCTACCATTTTCAAGGATCTGAAGAGAACCTTCTGATCTTGGAGGGCCAGGGCTGTATCCAAACACTCCTCGCTGGGGGTCTCTTTCATGATGTTCTCATGAAGGACTGTTTCCGAGTCCACGTTTGGCCAGCGGTTCCATTCCATGGAGCAGCAGACCACGCTGGCCGGGCACACCTGCAGGTGCTTAGCCAGTTTGTGGCGTGCCATGGAGAGCGGGCAGCCATACTCAGAGTTGAGGCACGGAACCTGTTCCAGAGGGCAGAGGAGTGTATGCTCTGACTCTTTGCACATGTGGAAGGTAGCGCCACAGAGCAGGTGACAGCTTATCACCAGGCAGGAGACGCTGGGCTCCGCTGGAACACGGCAGTGGCGGTCGATGCATCCCTCGCAGTGCCTGTGCAGCGCAGGTGGAGGCCTGCGTGCTCGGCCCTGGACACAGTGGGGACAAAGGCAGAGAAGACAGGTGAGCAAGGGAAGGGGAGTGGAGTGTCCTCCTGCAGTGGATTTTAATGCACTTACCTCCTGTCTCTTTAAGACTGCAGTGGTAACTTCAATGCAGAGACAATTGGGAACGCAGAAATCCAGAACAGTCTTTTTAGTAGTTTATGCTATGTATGTAGTGGTGTGTATGTTCAAAACAAAACCCAAAGACTGGACTGTGATAGACTATATTTGACAACTGTTTTATCCCCGCAAACTATGTATCATTGCTAATACCGTTGTCTTAGGGTTACTGTTGATGGAATGAAAGATCATATCCAAAAGCAGGTTGGGAAGGAAAAGGTTTATTCAGCTTACACTTCCACATCACGGTTCACCATCAAAGGAAGTCTAGACAGGAACTCAAACAGGAGAGAAGCCTGGCGGCAGGAACTGACGCAAAGGCCATGGGTGCTGCTTACTGGCTTGCTCATGGAGGTTTGCTCAGCCTGGTTTCTTATAGAACCCAGGGCTACCAGCCCAGGGATGGCACCACACACAGTTAAGAAAGTGCCTTACAGCTAGATCTTGTGGAGACATTTTCTCAGTGGAGATGCTCTCCTTTTAAATAACACTAGCTCAGCGGTTCTCAACCTTCCTAAGGCTGCAACCCTTTAATAAGTCTCTCATGTTGCAGTGACCCCAACCATAAAATTAGTTCACTGCTACTTCATAATTATAATTTTGCTACCGTTATGAAGTCTTAGGTAAATATCTAATATACAGAATATCTGATATGTGACCCCTGCAAAAGGGCTGAGTCCTGAAGGGGGTCATGACCCACAGGTTGAGAACCTCTGCTCTAGCTTGCATTAAGTTAGCATAAGACTGGCCAGCACTATTGTCAATAAGATTTTGTAATTGGTTTTTTTAGACACAAGACTAGAATTTTTCTTAAAAATTCTTCACATTTCCTTATTCTATTGAATTCCAATTCACCTATGTTTCTCATAACACTTATTACTTGTGAGATAATCTTTTCTAAAGATAAAAAAGGAAGACATGAAAAGCAGAAGTGTGGGTGCAGGAGGAGATGGGGAAGAATAAACATGATCAAGGAATGTTGTATAAAAGTCTTTAAGGATTAACAAAAATATTATTTTTGTATATAACTTAATTTGACGTCAAAATAATATTTATTCTTTGCAAACTTTCTTCATAATTGTGTATGTAACATATGCATGTGTTGTCATTTAGCCAGATAACTCTTCCAAAGGACATTCTGGAAGGACAAGGACAAATCTGCTTTTGTTCCCATTGTCCTCTCTTGCATCTAGTATGGGACGAAGGCCACTGTAGGTGTTCAGTATACTTCCTGAATGAAGGAACTCATGGCCATTGAAGTTACTACTGGCATTTTTTATGTTTTATTTTTTATTGACATTGCATGATAATTTAGTATATATACCTACACTATATATGTGATAGGTATACTATGTACATGATATATCACAATACTTAATGACTACATCTGAATAATTAGTATTTCTATCTTATCATTTATTCTATGTGTTGAGCAATTCATCTTCAGTTTTTCCATTATAAATCTTTGCTCACAAATCTTTCTCACCTTTCCTTTTAGTCTATTCCTTAATAACAGAGATCCTTAACTCATGCAGCCACATCTACAGTCATTTGCTTGGGCTCTGGAATAGAGTTGGACCTGGACTTCTCAACAGTGAAGCTCCAGCAGAATTCTAATACTTACCATGGCTTCCCCACTTCTGGCTTCTTAACTCTGGGGGAAATATAAAAATATGAATTATTAGTAAAAGAAAATGTTTAGTTATTTACAGGATCAAGGATCAAAGAGACTTCACAGTCGCTAATTTAATTCTGCTCACCATATTGGAGGAGTTGCCCCAATTTTCAGCCAAGAAAATGGGGACTTGAGAAGCTAAGTGTTTTATCCAAGCTCACCCATCCGCGAAGCATGGAGCCAGGTTTCTAAATCAGGCAGGCTGACCGAGACTCTGCACTGACTCACACTCCCCTGATGGGACCTTTTCCAACTATGGAGTCTGTGACTTCTGCTACTTGCAACTTTTCCTCACTGTCCACCTTCAATCCATCCAACCCCAATCTCCTCTGCCTTCCCATGGGGCTTCATGTCTACTGAGGAAACAGCTTGATGTCCAGCTTAACACAGGGCATCCTATGCCGTTCAACTAGTGTCTTCAGCTATGTTAGAGCTAGGTCAGGCCTCAAATCCCCCGAAATCTAGAAGAAGTGGGGAATGTGACAACTGGAACAGAAGCTGTTCTGTCTTTAGATGAATTGAGGTTACCTTGCTCTGGTTTTATGAGGGAATGTGTTGCCACATCTTTTAGGTTATCCAGGGAATGTGGGAGGCAGACTTCTGTGAGTTTGGTTGAGTGGAGTGTCTAGGAGGCTGACTGCATAGGTCTCTCCCCAGCTCTACAAGGTAAGTAGCTATGAGGCCTTGGGAATGTTACATAGCGTCTTTTAAACCCATTTCCCCTCTGTGAAGGAGAAAGATATCAATACCTACCTCCCAGCACTCACTGCTGAGAGAAATAAATGGGTTAAAGATACAGAACATTTTTAGAACAGTGCTTTGTAACTTACACATTTGCTCTTATAAAATTAGTGTTTTCTGTTTCATCACAGTGCAAAATATTTTACCACATGAACTATCAAAATATCCTCAGAATTCTGAGCAAAAACAAAGCACATGTCCTGGTTTATGTTTGTTTTTTTTTTTTTCCAATTTGACACAAGCTAGAGTTATTTGGGAAGAGGAACCTTAACTGAGAATAAGTCACCATCAGATTGCCTGTTGGGAAGTCTTTAGGGCATTTTCTTGATTGATGATTTATATGTGAGGAACCAGCCCATTATTCTTGGTGCCATTGTTGAGCAGGTGGTCTAGGGGTGCGTAACAAAGCAGGCAGAGCAAGCCACAAGGAGCAAGCTAGGAAGCAAGACCTCCATGGTCTCTGCTTCAGTTCCCGCCTCCAGTTTCCTGTCTTGAGTTCCTGGTCTGACTTCTCTTCATGATGGACTATAAACTTGAAGCTTAAGTAAACCCTTTCCTCTACAAGTTGTGTTTGGCCACGCTCTTTAGCACAGAGGTAGAACTCAAACTAAGACAACATACTTCCAGTCGGATTATCCTGCACCTTCATTCTAGACCCCACTGGGCTCTCTGATTACTCCTGAAGGAGGATCCTCCCAGAGTGCTCCTGAACCAGAAGGCAGGTAAGAAGCTGCAACTCAGATCATCAAATAGGCCCAGGGCCCAGTAGTAGAAAGGCAGGATATGAGAGCCAGGGGGAAGGTGGACAGAGTCAGAGGGCTGAGAGGATTAACCTATATTATTAGCTGAATGTTAGTTGCAATCTAATCACTAATGTGATCATATCTGGAGGTAGAACTTTTGAGAAGTGATGGGATCATTATAGCAGAGCCTACATCAATGAAATCATTGTCCTTATAAAAGGGGTCTGCAAGAGAGGACCCTCATCACTTCTGTCACATCAGCACATAAAAGCAAGATAGCCGTGAGCCAGCATATGGGCCCTTAAAACACAGCAAATCCACCATAATATTGACCTTGGACCTTCAAGTGAGAATAAGTTGTTGTTTAAAAGTTACCTAGCAGGGGTTGGGGATTTAGCTCAGTGGTAGAGCGCTTGCCTAGGAAGCGCAAGGCCCTGGGTTCGGTCCCCAGCTCTGAAAAAAAAAAAGTTACCTAGCCTCTGGTGTTTTGTTATAGCAACCACAATGAACCATGAAATACTGAGATAGAATAAAGTAAGTTCAAGAACACTTCTTTGGGTGCAATGGTCCAGCTAACTAATTGTTTAACACCAGTTTAATGAATATGCTGACTCTTGCCATGTTTGAGATCATTTCTAAGAGGGAAAGTCCACGGTGGACTTAGTATGGAAATTCATAAATATTAGACTAAGAAATATGAAACTATTTGGTGCACAGTAAGGAGGTATTTTACATTGTGATTTGAGAGCTAACTGGGATGGGATAAGAGAGTCTAGAGTTGGAAACAACTGCAGAGTCTATCGTATAGGTGAGACTGAAGATGCTGGAAACAAGGATGAGGCAGATGAGAAGAAACACAGGGGAGGATCTGGTTGTTCCTGACTGGAGATGTGGAAATAAGTTAAAGTCAATACCAAGATTTTAAATCAAGAGAAAGGAAGTTTGGCTACATTTTTTTTTTTTGAGAAAAACAGAAGTTTGTGAAGGAGCTATTTGAGGAGGCAAGATGAGTGCAACATGTCTGGTATAAATTGCCCAAGGTGATACTAATTTTGTGATGAGAAGAGGAACTTGGATGTAGAGATATCGGTGTGGAAACTACCCAAGTGAGAGAAGAAGCTCTAAGCGGGAAATGAGAACACAGACTAGCCATCTGAGACATGGAGTATTAATACCGAGCCATGTGTGACCTCTTTGGGGACACTAGGAAGGACAGCCAGAGGAGAGACCAGAAGGTTGAGTGAATCAACACTATGCTGTCATATATATATAAAGGAAAGGGTGAGTTATGCCACCTACACTACCTCAAAGAAGAATGACAGTCATAGCCACATGACGCTTATGAGCAATCCCCAAACAGCAATTCTGGCATTTCAGCTGTGGGACCCTTGCCCGTGGTGTTTGATAAAAGAGGCGAGGCGTATTGTATACTTTGATGCTGACAGGATTGTGGCCAATTGGGAGGAATGGCATCATCTGCTTCTTGCTCAGAATAGCAGCCAACCAATAAGGATGGAGTGTGGAGGACTCCAGATCCCTCTGGCTTTCAGGTAGAAAAGTCAGATCACAAAGTGTTTGAGGACATGCAAGGAAACGACCAACGCCAGGAGTGTCCAGCTTCATGTTAGCAGTGAACTTAGTCACAATACTGAGCTCTACTTCTGGGAAGAACAACAAAGAGTCTGGCTGGTTTCCCAGACTCCAAGAATGAGAGCTCTGCTCACCAACAAGGACATGCTTGGCTACGGGCACTGCGATGGGCTCAAGGGTTTTGGAGTATGGTTCTTAGGAACCATAGACTCTTCTTAGGAACCACACACTATTGCTTTGTCATTCTCTATCCCTGGGAGGTTATTTGAAAGTATTCCTTTAAGAGAAAAGTAGTGCATGCTGTCAACAAAGATGCTCCTCTCTTCCTTTTTAAATATTGCTATTTAAAGATCTCATTCCAAACTCTAGAATGACATCGGCTGACTGACTTTGAGATAGGATGGTGTGGATTAAGACCACTCTGGAGGAGTTTGACCATAAAAGAAAGGAGATGGACACAACCCAACGACATAACAATCATATCTCAACCTTTCATTGATTACTTGGGGGAGATTGTTTTCATGGTGTAGGGGTCAATCTAGAACTCTTGATAGTCTAAATTATTGCCTGGTGCTTTTCTCTGCAGTCCCAGATGTGTTGAAAACCATACATCTCAGGAAACCCCTTAGGGCAGGATGATTTGCACAGTGAATTGATTACCCTGAACTTTAGACAATGAGTGTTGCTCCAAATGAATCAATAGATATAACGTCAGTTGCCTTGTGATGTACGAAGGCTGCTCTTACCCTTCCTGATTCTGTGCTCAGTGATTGGATGCTTCTTCCCTTTGGAGTTTGCCTGGCTTAGACTGAGGGTATTTCCGTTTTGAGTATCTTGGAGGAAGAGAAGGGCCTTAGTGTTTCTATTGCTGTGATGAAACACCATGACCGAAAGGAAGACGGGGAGGTAAGGTGTTATATATACCATCGTATCTGGGTTATGCTTCCACATGACCATACATCATTGAAGGAAGTCAAGGCAGGAACTCAAACAGGGCAGAATCCTGGAGGCAAGGGCTAAAGCAGAAGCAATAGAGAAGTGCTGCTTACTGGTTTGCTTCTCAGGTCTTGCTTAGCTTCCTTTCTTATGGAACTCAGGATGACCAGGCCTGGGCGGCACCACCCACAATGAATTCAATATTGTGCTCCCTTTGAGTAGAATAAACAAGAGAAAGATTTACATGCCGTGATGTTGTGTTTCAGAGAACACAAACATGAAAGAGAATTTTTCAGGGTTAATATGCTACATTACAACAGATTTGATACTTGAAATGAAACACCTACTATATTAAATACACATATTATAGAAACTTCACTGTGGGAAAGATGATAAAAAGATACCTGATCATGACCCTTCACTTCCTATGCCCTTTTGTTCACCCTTCAACTCTCTATTTCCACTCCTAACAAATTAAATTTAGTTAAACACGTGCTCAAAATGCTTTCATCAAAATATGAAACTTAAATTTCCCCTCTCCAAAAGAGACATAATCAGCATGACTCTGACTTTATTAACACAACAGTATTCATGCGCTCATTTTATCGGCTGTATTAGATAAAGTCTAAGTGAGGTTGGTGGCAGCAGGTGAGTGTTAGAGGAGTGAAGATCTCTATAAAGAAATGGAGTGTTTAGAACCTAGCAGGAGCCAGGTATGAGGGCACGCACCTTTAACCCCAATCTTTGGGAGGCAGAGACAGGCAGATCTCTATGAGTTAAAGGCCAGCCTGGTCTACATAGTGATTCTAGGACAGTGGGAGCTACAAAGAGAGACCCTGTCTAAGATAGATAGATAGATAGATAGATAGATAGATAGATAGATAGATAGATAGGCAGGCAGACAGACAGACAGTCAGACAGGAAGTACCTGGTAGGTTTTGGGACAGTAGTTTAACTAGATGCTGGTGGTGGTAGCCTGTAGACTACTTAGAAAGTGGGAAGTAGCTAAGCCAAGGGAAGTCAAGCAGAGCAGTGGCCCCTATAGCTTTTAAGGAGAGGTCCCCACAGCAGAAGGAACAGGATGTGTTGTGTCTAGGACCCATTGTCTGAGACCTGGTTAAAGGTCTCAGTTCTACTGAATCAGATCTACTGATTCTTACCCACTTTATGGAAGTTCAAATTCATTAGTCATCAGACTACAAGCAGCTTGCTTCGGTGCTTAAAACCCAGGGGGAAGAGAGAGGTATGTGACAACAATGAAAAAGATGCCTTGGAATGAAAGCACTTGGAGGGAGGAAAAAGAAGGAGAGAAATAATGTAATTATATGTTTATCTCTGGACGTCTGCTGTGGGAACTTCCTTTTGCCACTAGGAAGAGTGAGCATTTAGATGGGCAGCTTGGAGCAAATGCCACAACTGGCAGGTAGTGGAAGGACCTCTGACCAGAATATTAATGGAGGGCACAAATATGTCTCAAGGAATGTAGTAGAATAGGAGCAGAGAGTAAATGTCTCTAGCATGGAACCTTCAACGGTGTGAGAGTAAAAGAATCAAAAGAATAAAAAGAACAAACATTTTAAATGTAGTTGGGGATTGTGCTGGTTTAGCGAAGTGGTGGCTGTCGGTTCTCCTCAATTAGTGTTTATGGACTAGGACTGAATTGTACTACACTAAAAAGAACCTTAAACTAGGGGGCATTCCAAAAAAGCCCCAGGATAATTTGGAGCAAATCTGGGGAGAAACTGTAGTGATGTTGGGTGTATGTCATTTCAAGTTACATGTATGTATAGAGAGAGTAGGCAGGCAGGAGAGGGAAGCTGTGCAGCCCCTTAGGTAAAGGAAGCTTGCCCTGAGTGGGAGACCCTTGCATGGGTCTGGCTTGGAACACACTGAGCACTGCCAGAACAGTCACCAGGACTTGTTCTTCAGAACGCCCGCAGCTGCTCTGCTGTTCAGAGATGTCTGAGCATGCAGACATCACTGGGCCAGGCAGAAAACCAGAAACACCCTCTTCCAGGATTTCTCCAACGTAAGCGCATGCCAGTTGCTCCGCCAGTCTTTGTAGTGGAGTTTGGTGGACTGGAAGGAAGTCTGGAATTTTCCCATAATCCCCAGGCGGTGCTGGTAGTCCCCCAAGTTTCATCTCAGAGTGAACTTGAGACTCTGAGGAGGACTGTGTCTCGTGTGCACTCAAACACTCTCTGCTTGCAGTCGCAGGCTGTGTTTCCACTGCTCCCAGGTGTTAAGTCTGTCTAAATGCCAGCACCACACAGCTACTACCTGAGTAGAGGTGACCAAGGATGTGTTAAGAGCTTATGGTGCCAAGAGGACAGAGCCTGGGAGGTTGGAGGAGATGGTAACAGTGTCATTGGGTAACAACACAGATAGTAGTTGTGTTTAAATCTGGTAAGAAAGAATGAGATTAACAGGTCATTTTATTGTGTTTCACTATGGTTTTAAAGTTAGTGACAAACAGGTTTGATGCCAGGGAGATAGTTTTAAGCAAATGGTCCTTTCAGTGCCCATCGTATGGTATGTGACTATTCTGACTCCCCATGTGATCAGCCCCCACAATAATGACTGATTTCTGTTCAGCTTCAGTGAAAGTGACAAGGTTAAAGGGCAAAGGGCAAAGGGCAAAGGGCAAAGGTATTCTTTAACCCCTAACCCTGTTACCAGCCACCTAGTCATTCAGTCATTCATTGTTCATCCACTTGCCTGCTCTGGAGACATTTGACTCTAGAGAAAGAAAATGTATAAAGTCAACCATTAACTTCATCTCTCTACCCCTTGAGATTTTACCTCACCTAGGCATCTGAGGATAAAGCACACATATGGTTCCGTGGGCTTCTGGGCTGTGATACTCGCAACCTTACCACACCCTAACGTATACTGTGCTTCCCCGAATCCTGTCAGCTTTACAGTCTGCGGTCCTCACCTCTAGAAATTACTTTGTCTCTAAAGATTTTACTTACTAGTTTGGATTCTCATTGTCCATACTGACACATTGATATCAGTGTTATAACCCTCT
Source organism: Rattus rattus (assembly GCF_011064425.1). NCBI lineage: Eukaryota > Metazoa > Chordata > Mammalia > Rodentia > Muridae > Rattus > Rattus rattus. The sequence continues at coordinate 21,850,574 of NC_046157.1, forward strand.
GAGGTGCTGGCTCATAGAGTATTTAACTGGTGTGGGGGACAACTGGCAAGATTAAATGCCACAGTGGAACTGACTGCGCCTAACCAAATAGGTAGGATAGTAACGCACACTCCTGTATAGACTTGGTGTTACTCCTGTACATCGGAGGGAGCTAGATGTTAGGCCTCCGAATAGTTGCTTTAGATCTCCTTTGGCTCAGCATCGGTGGCTCGAACCCAAACACCTCATATCCTTTTCTATTCAGGCCACTTCCGAGGATGACCTTAGCTGAACTCTAAACTAGAGAAATATAAGGAAATAAACAGGGCCCATTTCTGTTGCTATTTTTCATGCACATGGCAATATATAGCAGAGGTTCTTAACCAGTGGATCATAACCCCTTTGGGGGTCACAGATAAGATATTCTGCATTTCAGGAATTTACATTATGATTCATAACAGCAGCAACGTTTCAGTCATGGAGTAGCAATGAAATAATGTTATTGGTGGGGGTCACCACGACATGAGGAACTGTATTAAAGGGTCACAGCATTAGGAAGGTTGAGAACCACTGATACACAGGAGTTCTCCCAGGAGTTAGGAGTAACCTATCTGCCTCTTAAGCTTTTAAAACCGAGGGTGTCTTTCATCGCCTCACTTCTGCTGCTCTGGCTGTGCACCCCTAAGGTTGGTCACAGCTCTGAGTTCGGGGGCCTAAGTCTGTGTACAATTTTCAGCTTTCACTTTCACGGCTGCATTTTGGATACGAGAGACCTGTGGGCAGGAAGGAGCTGCCTTGAGGCAGTTTTGTTTGGCAAAACTGAGTTTCAGGTTGCAGGCAGAGAGTGAGCCGCCGGTGCCGCGAAGGGCCGTAGCTGTGGTACATTAGCCCGCGGTGTGGCTCATGTATGGAAGTTAAGCCTTCTGACCATGACTTGCAATTAAAGCAGCAGAGGTGATTGGAGAAAGCGTTGCAGTGTTTGGACTAACCCTGGGTGCCTATTTCTTTCCTCACCACACTCTGCCCTCCCCTGTCACCACTGCATGACTAAGGTAGCGTTGAGCTGCTCTGGTTGACTGTAGAAGAAAACCTAAGCTGGCAGAAGGCTGCTGACACTGCAAACCGCTGTAGGATTTAAAATCCAAAACAGTTTACACATGGCTGGGACTTTCCAGTACCAACCTTTCCCCCACCACCCTCATGTAACAAAGTTTAGTAACCCACCCTCATGGTTCAGAGGTAAATGCACAGTAAGCCTCAGTCTGGTCCACATATTTATCATCTGAACAACCTGGGTCACCCCTGCCCGTGTTTGAAAATCTTACCTAAATGGTACAAGCTGGACCAGCATCCGCAGCTACCAGCCCTTTGCCATCGATCAAGCAGGTCTGGAGTTGGTGGCTGCCGGTGCTTCTGCTGCAGCAGAGGACCCGAGTTCTGTTGGAAAGGCGAGCGAAAGGGAGAAAACGTCAACTGACATAGTTCAAGTGTTTCAAAGTTAAAAATAAAACTATATCACAGGGCAATGTGACCGGGCTCAGCTTACGACTTCTTTCGTCTGTAGGTTATCAACACTCAATGTCTAAGTGCTGGGGGAGCAGATGAGAGCCCATGGGAAAGTAGCACTTATGCCAACCCCGGGCTTGCTTTCACAGAGGAAGGAGGAAAGCCTTTGCAGGAAGGGTCAGGGTAAGGCCAGCACAGCCCCAGCCCTGTGTGTGCCGTGGGCAGGTCCAGCTGTGTCCAGGAGCTGGGGGAGAAGCAGCTGGGCTCCTGCTCTAATTATAACCCTGTGTTTCACCCAAGCCCCTCACTGGCTGAAACAGTAAGTTGTGCAAGGGACAGTTTCATGCTCCTGCTCCTCTCGTTTCTTCTCATGACAGATTAGCATCCGCCCTCCTCTGGCCCTTGCGTTTCTCAGGTGGCAGGGAAAGGGAAGAGTTTGCCATTCAGAAACGAGGCAGATAGCAAGTCCAGAGGAGGGAAGTAGAGGTGGTAGGAGGCTTAGCTATCATTCAGTAAAAGTTTCTCTTGACAGATGATCACACAGGGTCAGGGAAGGTGAACTACTCATCCTTCAGGACAAGGCTCAGAGGTAGAAGAAAGACCTCTCACAATCTCAGATTCTTTATCTGATCCTTCTCGCAATAGTTCTTTCAACCTCTTCCTTGAAAAAGAAAAATAACATGTGAATATGGTCAAGTGCATACAAACTGTTCGGTCTAGCTCCCCTTTGAATGTAGGTGTGTCTTCAGAGATAAGAGATGCGTTTACATTCTGCTGTGTTCAGCAGTCTCTAAAATTCCTTCCACCTGTTCTCCCGTGCGCATTTTGTTTGTGTAGGCAAACTCGTCTGGATGAAAAGCCAGAGGATAGAAGTGATAGCATTCTCTGCATGTGTCTTGCAGAACTTCGCTGACTTTGTTTTCTCGAAGATTCCTTAGAACTGTAGATGACGCCTCAGTCAACAGAGGCGTTCTCACTTGGTTCCCAGACTGGCTGCCTTTTATTTCCTTCCCTCCCCCTGTGCTTGGCCTGGAGTGTCCTACACTAGGTTGAACAGGAGTGGCGGCCACAGGGAATGTCCCGACTTGTCCTGGACAGCCCCTCCTTCACCGCTGAGTTGATAAGTCACCTGTGGAACTTTTCGTGGATGAGTACAAGTTCCCTGTGAATCTTTCAGGCAGCTTTTGGCAGGCCAAGGCAGGGAATTGGTGGTTAGTTCTAGTTTAGTGACTGTTCTCATCATGAAGGGCTGTGGACTTTTACCAGATGGTTTTTCTGTACCACTGTTTCTATATTGAAGCAAACTTTCATTTTAGGGCAAGCCTCATCTGGTCTGATACATAGCTTTGCCATTACTGCTGTGCTGAAACACCACGACCAAAAACAACTTGGAGAGGAAAGGGTTTATTTCTTATTTATTCAAATTAGAGTCTCTTCCTTGATTGTCTCTCCATGTGTGACGCTAGGGATTGAACCCAGGGCCTTGCCCACGGTGGGCAAGCACTGGGTCACCATTCCCAGCTTTCCTCAACTGATTTTAACTTCTAAGGAGAGGGGCGAGTGATGGTCTCTTTAAACTTTGCTGTCTATGACATTCATTTAGTTAAGACTGCTTTTGTGCTCTAGCATGTGCTTGAAAAGAATGTGTGTGTTTGTGTGTGTGTGTGTAAATATTTCAATTCTTTGAGAATGCATATGATGCATTTTGATCATATTCGCCCTTCTCCTCTGCCTCTTCCTCCCATACCCACCCTCTTCACCCTCACCTCTCCACCCACCCAAGTGTGAATTTCCCTCTTCGTCTGGAAACCCACATCAAGTCTAGTTAGTGTGGCCCTCCTACTCTTGGGTGTGGGTCCTGCCCTGGACTGTGGTTTCATATAGCCCAGGCTAGCCCAGGGTGACCTCAGAGCTTCTCCGCTTGCACGCGTGTGCCGCTGTGCTCACTCTGGTCTGGCCTGGGAGTTGAACCCAGTGCCCCGAAGGACAGGCAAACACCAACTGAGTTCCATCCCCATCCCCAAGAGTGTGTATTCTTTACAGCTGGATCTGGAAACTGGCATCCCCCCCCATTGCGTGGAGCTCATGAATTCTGTAGCTAAATGTTTTCCATTCACATAAAACTGCTGTCTACGTGGCCTCTTAACTGTGGAGTGCTGCGTGACAATTTTGTATCGTGACTTTATAGTCGTTCAGGTGTTTCCCATCTTGTGCTACAATCATGTGCTTCATTCAGATTGGGTAGATGCTGATAACTACATATAAGCTCAGAATTGTACATCTCGCGAGGTAATCGTCGCGCTCTTGGTCCTGTTCTATTCTGCCCCATCTCTCTCTGATCCCATATTTCCCCCTGATGTTTCACTTGGCAGGCATCGCAATTATGCGATTCGATGCCTTCCTTCCTGTTTGCAGGTATCTGCAGCGATCGCTTCCTGCTGAGAGCTGGTGTAGGGGCGGAGTCTACAGACCCTGGGGTGCCTGTCCTTTTGTTTTCATTCATTTCAGAGCAAACTCCAGGTTTCCTGAAGGAGCATAGCGTTTCATGTCCACACAGTTGTGACTTTCCAGATTTTCTTCCGCTGTTCACTTCTAATTTCATCCCACTGTGCCCGAAGAATATATTTTGCAAGTCTCTTTTAAAATGTATTACTTTATGACTCTGTGATTCGAATATTCTTGGCCCATGGGAAGCCCCACTATTAGGAGGTGTGGCCTTGTTAGAGGAAGGGTGTGTCACTGTGGAGGCAGGGCTTTGAGGTCTCACTCGTGTGTGTGTGTGTGTGTGTGTGCATGTGCGTATGTGTGTGTGTACATGTGCATGTGCGTATGTGTGTGTGTACATGTGCATGCGTGTATGTGTGTGTGTGTGAGTGTGTGTGTGTATACGTGTGTGTGCATATACGTGTGTGTCTGGCCAGTGTGACACAGCCTCCTCCTTGCTGTCTGCGGATCAAGATGTAGAACTCATGGCTCCTCCAGCACCGTGTCTGCCTGCACACTGCCAAGCTTCCTGCCATGATGATAGTGGACTGAACCTCTGAACCTGTAAGCCAGCCCCAAAAAGCCTTTTCCATTTCATTTTACTATATAGTTTGTTAAGTTCCTGTTTTATTACATGTATTGAAAATGTTTCTGATTCTGCATGTTTTGTGTGTGTGTGTGTGTGTGTGTGTGTGTCTAGAAAAGGTAGTGAGTACCATTTAAAGGATTGCTGAGTTTGCAGTTTTCCTAGACATCGCTTCCTCAGAAATCCGTGTCTTCCTGTGTTGGTCCCTAGCCCTCCTTCTCTCTGCACTCTCACACTGTATTAAATTCAGTGGCAGCGGTGATTTCCTTGAAATCTTTGACTGGAAACCCCTCATGGAAAGACTAAAGGTTAGGAATGAAACAGAAGTTTACAGCCTCCAGTCAGTACAAGTAAAGGACCCCTAAATCTGTTGTCGTTCTTGTCAAAAGTTTAAGATAGTCTGGGGGAGGGGGACTTTGGAGTCTCTTGCTGTTCTAGGAGGCCTCTCTCCTGTGGCTGACCATGCCCTGCTGAGCTCCACTAGGAAACAAAAATAGGTTTTCCATCAAAACGGAAGTAGTGCTGACAAATAGAGACAAGAGATCGAGCCAGACATGGTGTCACAGCGAGTACCTTAATCCTGGCACTCAGGAGGCAGACGCAGGGGTTATCTGTGATGAGTTCGAGGCTAGCCAGAGCTAGACCATGTCTTAAAAAAGAAACAAAACAAAACAAACAATGAAAACAAAACAAAAGAAGAAAGCTGGGCTTTAGCTCAGTGGTACAATACTTGTCTGCCACATGGAGTGCCCTGAGTCGGATCCTCAGCTCCGTGGAAATCAAAGGGAAGAAGAGACTCGTTTTCTCTTACTAAATAAATAGCCTGGCATGGATTAGTACTTTGAAATGCAGTTTAACTGTACTGTGGGAATCTAGGTTGTCTCTTAGTGCACAGACTGCAAAGCTTGGTCTTGTCATACTAGACTAAGTTCACCTAGGACAGACTTAGCACTGGGTCAGCAGAGGATCTGAGGGAGGATGCCCATGGTGGCTAAGACCTTGGGAATGATATGGATACCAGGGATGAAAGAGGGCCCATCTCACCTTCACCAGGAGAGCTATACATATATGACTGGACCTATGTCATGAGCATCAGAGCACACAGAAGCAGAAACCATGAAGCTCTCCAATGCTTCGTGGTGGGCACACCTGCATTTGAGACTCATTCATGAGACTCAGGAAGAGGGCCTGAAGGTTGGGATGGAAGGGAGCTATAGGACCCTGGCAGTAAAAGAGAAAAAGGAAGACTGGCAGATGTTCTGGGTAAGGTGGACTTAGTCTTTGTTGTAAAGATCTGGCTTCGTTGCTTTAGTGCCTGTTGTCTGTTTTTCTGGAACCAAACTTGGAGTAGGGGGAGAGAAGACACTGAGATCTGTTACTGAAGAAGTCTTCTGGGGCTTCTTCTGGGTGGAATTAGCCAGACTTTAACCCTGGTGTTCTCTCCGGTCACCATGACCAGGCATGAGAGCAGCCAAAAGGAAGAATAATGAGGATCAGGACTGGAACCCCAGGGAAGGAAGAAGGAAAGGGGCTGTGCTTGGAGTGTGATGGGGTTTCAAAGAACACAGCGGCCTGGAAGTGGAAGGTGTGATTTGTTGGTGCTGCTGTGAGTCAGCTGAAAATGAAAGGAGCCGAAGAATCTCCAGAACCTGTGTAAAATGCTAGGTGATCTAGAGTGAGATGGCCCGCCAAACTACCTATGTCTGTGAGCTCTGGGCCCAATTAAGAGACTCTTTCTCAATGAATAAGGTGATGGAGAAAAATTCCTAAAGTCAACTTCAGGCCAACAGACATGCATGCACATGCATGTACACATATGTTTACACAGATACAAAAAGAGTCACTGACACAGAGATTCAAATAAAGTACATTATTATTAATTATGCCCTTTTTAGATTTATATACTTTATGAATGTGTATTTTGACTATTTATATGTACATACGTGTGCAGTACCCAAGGAGAGCAGAAGAGGGCAGTGATGCCCCAGGACATGGAGTTACAGCTGTAAGCTGCTACATAGATGCTGGAAATCAAACCTAGGTCCTCTGGAAGAGCAGCCAGTGATCTTAATCGCTGAGCCATCTCTCAGCCCCTAAAGTATGTTTTGTAGAACCATAGGAAGTGTGATGAGAATATGGCAATAGCCATGAAGCATGTGCTATTGAACTGACAATAGACAATATTGAGCTATAGAGAGCTAGGTCTTGAAGGGAGACCATAGCAATAGTGAAAAAAAAATACCCTAAAAAAATCACCAAAATGGGAAAAACCCATAAGCAAACAAAGAAACAAATAGACACACATACCTTGTGTGTCCATTTAAAATCAGAGTTGAACATCCAGTTGTCCCAGCCCTCAGGAGGCAGAGGCAGGCAGATCTCTGTAAGCTTGAGGCTAGCCTGGTCTACAAAGTGAGTTATAGATCAACCAGGCCTACATAGGGAGACTGTGGTGGTTTGAATATGGTTGGCCTATGAGATGGCACTATTAAAAGGTGTGGCCTTGTTGGGGTAGGTGTGGCCTTGTTGGAGGATGTGTATCACTTTGGGGGGTGGGTTTTGAGATCCTCCACCTAGCCACGGTGGGGCAGGAGTGGGGTGGGAGGGGGAATGGGGGAGCAGTCTTCTCCTGTTTGCCTTTAGAGCAAGATGTAGAACTCTCAGCTCCTCATTAAGCCTGCCTGGATGCTGCCATGCTTCCTGACGTGATGATAATGGACTGAACCTCTGACTCTGTAAGCCAGCCCCAATTAAATGTTGTTTCTGTAAGAGTTTCTTTGGTCATGGTGTCTGTTCACAGCAGAAAAACTTTAACTAAGACAGAGACCTTGTCTCAAACAAACAATCCTCAAAAAAGGAAATAAAGATGTTGTTAGATACATAAAGGTGAAAGCATCCATTGCGGCAAAGCTGCTCTGAAAGAGGCAGAGAGTGAAGATCAGTCATAAAGGAGCTGGATCTGAAGTGCAAACTTGTGGTGATTAATCTCAGTTGATACCCAGGAAGAGGGAAACTCAACCGAGGAATTGCTTCCATCACACTGGCCTGCAGACCCGTTTATGGGGTATTTTCTTATTGCTAACTGATAGAGGAGACACCCGACCACTGTGGGCAGCACAATCCCTAGGCAGGTGAGCCTGGGTCCATAAGAAAGGTAGCTGAGCTTGTCCCAAAATGGCAGCATAAGAAGGAGGAAGCTCCTGCCCCTGTCAGAGTCAAAGCCAAAGCAAAGGCATTGAAAACCAAGAAGGCAGAGCTGAAAGTTGTCCACAGCCACAAAGGGAGCTCATCTGTCACCTATCTTCCTGTGGCCTCAGGCCCTGCTGCTGTCCTGTGGCAAATACCCAGACAATATCGGAGACCTTGTCTCAAACAAACCTATATCTAACAACAATACCAGGAGAAAGACGGGACATCTGTCCAGCCAGTGAGTCAGCCATGAACAAGACAGAGGACAACACACTTCTGTTCATTGTGGATGCCAAGTCCAACAAGCCACCAGCTCAACACGGGCTATGAAGAGACTGTGACATTGACGTGGCCAAAGTCAATACCCTGAGGAGACCTGGTGGGGAGAAGAAGGCGTGTGCTCAGCTGCCTCCTGATTCTGATGCCCTGGATGCTGAACACTGGAATCACCTCTACTGAGCCCGGCTGGCTACTTCTAAATACATGTTTTCACCATTAAGGGTGGGAGGGCAGGGGAGACAGCCGAACAAGCCAGAGAAGAAAGCCAGTAAGCAGCATTTCTCCATGGTTTCTTCTTCAGTTCCTTGTCTGGCTTCCCTACTGAGGGACTGCAGCCTGTAAGCTAACATAAACCCTCTCCTCCCTCTCCCAAGTTATTTTAGGCCCGTGTTTTATCACAGCAACATAAAAGCAAACTAGAACAGATCAAACTACAACATCTCGAAGTTAAGAAGACAGGCGTCCCACTTTAAAACAACAGGGACGGCAGAGCTGGCTGCTGCTGGTGGGGGTGCACACCGTTAGTCCCCACACTCAGGGAGGCAGAGACAGGCAGATCAATGCGTGGATGCCAGGAGAGCCAGGCCTGTCCCACGGAGAACCCCTGCCTCGAAAAATCCACACCACCAACACCAAATGAGCAAAAGAATTGGAAAAAATATCTCCACGAGGAGTATTAAAAGGCCATGTGATGAGAGGTTGAGAGTTTGGAACCTCAGAAGCTGGGGCGGGGTTATGGAATCCTCGGGGCATTACAATTACAGTCTGGTAATTTCTTAAAAAGTTTAACATGAGCTTGCCTCATGATTCAGCAGTTCCATTTCGAAATCTACCCAAAAGGAATGAGGGCGTGAACCTATGAAAAGACGTGCACACGACTATTCATAGTAGCAGTGTCTGTGAGAGCCAGGTGCCGAGGACAGTCTACACGTCCTTGTGCGATGACTGTACGACATGTGGTATGTCCACACAGAGAAACGCTACTCGGCAATAAAAAGGACCCAGCTGCTGACTAATTTTCTGCCAGGGAGAACTCCAAAAGCACGATGAATGACTGTTGGTGAAGACTATATGACAAACTCACGAGAATTCACTACTGTCTTTGTTCTCTTTTACATGTGAAAGCATGTATATGTGTCTCTATAAAATGCAATGTATGTATAACACATGCATGTATATGACATATATAATTTTATAGATAATAAGTGTCTATAGATAGCAATTCTTTTACAGAAATAGGATAGACCCGTGCTGAGGTGAAGCTTTTATGATCGACAACTGTGTTCTCCAGGCTGAAAGAAGTGGAGAGAGGCTTCCATGTGCTCAGATTTCTGGGCTGTGAGAGCTGAACTTCCAAAGGGACTGAATATAAACTTCAGTGCATCATAGATGGTGATAATAGTAAGAGCTGATTGGTGGGTATAAAATTTTAATCATTCAGTTTAAACTTGGTTTTTTAAAAAGATTTATTGATTTTTATTTATATGAGTACACTGTCACTGTCTTCAGATACACCAGAAGAGGGCATCTGATCACATTACAGATGGTTGTGAGCCACCATGTGGTTTCTGGGATTTGAACTCAGGACCTCTGGAAGAACATTCAGTGCTCTTAACCACTGAGCCATCTCTCCAGTCCTTTATACTTTATTTTTATTGACCATGCAAATAGCATCAGATTTTAGTGTAGGTACAGCAGTGATGGGTACCAGATTGACTGAAGACTTGTTTTATCAACAAACAATACTTAACACAGATTATTTACCGAGACACAATGAATGTGATGACAGAATTCATAATAATTCTAACATAGTCATTACTCTTAAGAGGAAATCAAATTTAACTTTCTACTTGGCTCGAACTCACAGTTGTGATAACCTAATTATTTTAGAACATTGACCATTTGTTCCCTGGTTTGGGCATGTCCTTTCCTTATTTGGAATTTATTTCTGCTTGTAGATATAAAGCTACTCAGGTACGTGGGTCTAGCATAAACTCAAAGTTCATTCACTGTGACCCTCTGATTCTTATAAAAATATGTTTATAAATAAACATTCCACTTTATGTCAATCAGTTCCTATGTAACAAGTGTCTATAATGATATTCTTTTCTTGATAGTTATTATTTAGCTAAAAGTGATTTCCTAAAGCTTAAATTATCAAGAAGAGCCTGAAATGTTGGCATTTTAAAATCATTTATGCCTGATTTCTTTATAATAGTATTAACAATAAGAATAAATAAAGGAGTTGGGTTGTGGATGAGGATAGACCAAATAGGCTACATATCATTCTGAAAGGTAAAGTCTATGAAATGGTTGGGAGTTAGAGCTTGAGGCAGAAAAGGCCAACGTGGACTCTCATATCCAAAGGAAGCAGTGGCAGGAGGAGACGCTGAGAGTCCAAGAACTGAGTGTGCAGCTTCTGGCTGTCCCACCGCACCGATTCTCTGCCAGGGAAACCAGGCAAATCAATGCACATTTAGAACAGTCTAAGTCTACTTTCACTCGAACTTGGCAATTGTTCTTATTTGAGAGAACAAACAAGGGCTTCCGAGAGAAGATGGACAGAATCGAGAGGATGGACTGGGGAGCCAAGGAAACTGGCTTGATCCTGTGGTGTCAAGTGCCTGCTGGAACTGCATGCGTTGTTCAATTTGTGTTGCTGACAAGTTGCAGGGGGGTTTCTCCTCATCAGGGGTACTGTGGGAATAGAAATCAGATGGCCCAAAACAATTCAGTCAGCTTTAGCTCAAATGAAAATTGAAAAATGAACCTAGGTTGGGGAATGGTGGCTCAGTAGAATGCTTTTGCTCACTGTGCTGGAGGCTCTGGGTTACATAGACAAAAAGAGAGGTAGGAAGGAAAGAAGGGGTGGGGCACAGGAGTGCAGAGAAGGGGGAAAGTATAGGTTAATCTGGTATTAAATGAGGAAATGTGAAAAGCTTGGAGACAGGGTAGACTTCCAGTGACAAATTAATTCTAAGCAAAAAAACCAATTATTTTTCATGGCAAGGGGACAAGGAAGATCAATATCTTGATACATTTAATAATCTGCGTGTATTTGGCATATAGATCTCTGTGTGTCTATCTACATCTATATTTGCATCTATCTCTGTACTACAACTCCCAATTATATCCTAGGAAAACTCGCTCCACGTGGAGCAGATTTCTTTCTGAAACTTAGACGTTCGTTTGCATCATCCAAAAGTCCAAACCTTATTTTTCATAAGCACGGTGTCTATGGCATGCCAGTTACACACGAGAAGATAGGCCAAAATAAATTGTAATTTGGCTCTGGACCTGTACTCCAACCTGCCTTTAGTCATTAAGGTCTAATCAGTTCACAGCTTTGCAGCGAACTTCCATTCCCAGAGGCTTTGATTTACTTTACACCGGGAGACTATGTAACAAAGAGACACCAAAAGCATTCCTCTCAATGTAACTAAGTGGCAAAATACAGTCCTGTGTTGTGCTGGTGCGCTTAGCAAAGGCAACAAACAAATCAGTAAAAAAGCGAGTCTAATCAAGAGGAAGCATTATTATTGGTGAGGAAGAAGATGGGGTTAATCTTTGAAAAACTCAATGAAAAAATTTTACAAAACAGTTCAACATGTTCAAAAGTTGAATGATACAAGATCAATCCACAAAAATCAGTTGCCTTCCTATGTACCCAAAGTGGACTTTTAGGGATCATTCCAGAAGACAGAATTTCTAGGAACAAACGGAATCAATTAATAAAAGAAAGACCTCTACAATGAAAATGGAAAAAGGAAATCTGGGAAGTCCCAGAACTTGAGAGGCAGAAGCAGGTGGATTTCTGAGTTCAAGACTAGCCTGGTCTATAGAGAGAGTTCCAGGACAGCCAGGGCTAACAAAGAAACCCTGTCTAAACAAAAACAAACAAACAAACAAACAAACAAAACCAAAAAAAAACCAAAACCAAAACAAAACAAAAAAGAAGACAGGAAAACAAAGAAAAAGGAAAGCAAAAGTTCTATTAGAGAATGTTGAGACTTTCCATACTCTTGGATTGGCAGAATTAATGTTGTGAAAATGGCTATATTAAAAGAAATCTACAAATTCAGTGCAATTCTTATAAAATTTGTGATGTGGTCCCTCACGAAACTGGAAAAAAAAAACCCCAAGGATGTGTATGGCACCATAAAAGACCGTGGGTAGCCAAAGAATCCTAAAGAGAAATAACAGGTGGAGGTATCACAATACATGACCCAAATTATACTGTAGAGCTATAGTGACAAACTGGCCTGGTGCTGGCATAACACGATAGCATGACAGGGGACCAGGAAACAAACCAACAAAGCTATGCCCCTCCTCTTTTATGGAAGCGTCAAAAGCATGCCATAGGGAACAAAAGCTTTTTAACAAATGTATAGCAATGCTGGATGTCTACCTGCAGCAGGATGAAAATAATTCTATATTTTTTACCCTAAAGAAAAACCGAGTAGAGCGTGACACCCAGACGGCAGAGAGGGCACGCGTGATTTATCCTATCCTCGGTTAATCACAGCTAGAGACACATACGGTCTGGTCAATTATAGCAGTAGCAATGGCCTGCTGTATGCACAGTCTAAACCCCCACCCACTTTCCCAGGAAGGGCTTTGGGAGTCTGAAGCTGACGCTAGCGAATTTAACAAAGGCGTTAATGAACCAAGTGGGCTAGAGTAGGTCCCTCATCAGGGCTGTGTTGAACACAAGATAGAACTGCCAAGCAGGAACGCTGTGTTTACCCATAAAGTGGTTACTGCTTGTCTCCCACAAGGCAAGTCTTGACCTATGCCTGGTGACTCGGAAATGAATGGAACAGAGTAATTGGCAAGTATTCACTCAGCCCTGGAAATCTAGTGACATAACAGTGGGCCGATCTCACTAGCATTCGCTTCTCAATTGTGCCCCTGTTTTGACCACCCAGTGGGATCTTCTGTCAGCCCAGAGTCTTGTCTTTTCTTATTCCCTTCATTGTGAATGGTACCTGGTGACTGGCATCCTTTCAGTCTTTTTTAGAAATCTTAGGCCCCATATTGACACCCATTTCTGTCCTGTCTCTTTCTTATCTTCCCCCTTAGCTATTATTAATCCCCTGGAATGCCCATTTCTAGTCCTGCTTGATGGGTTTCATTCTGGGCAGTGTGTGTGTGTGTGTGTGTGTGTGTGTGTGTGTGTGTGTGTGTGTGTGTGTGTCCGTGTGTCCCCTTATGATAAAAGGCCTTGCATTTAAGTATCATTTTTTAAATTATGTAACCAGCATACCTGGGAGGAATGGAGACCATCTAGAGACGTTTGTCCTCACTCTGGCTACCCAGGCTGTACAAGACACCACGGGGCATTTGAATTCTCCCTAGAAATCTCATGCTGGAAGGAAAATGTTGAAAGCCTGACAGCAGCCAATGGAGCTCAACTACCCACAGAGATTCCACACAGTGTGGCCTACTGGTCAGACCACTTGGCTGGAGAGACGACAGTGGTTCAGTGACAGGCTGGACCACACTTCTTGCTTGTGGATATCATCGTCTTCTCTTTGGAGACCCTGAAGATGGACCCCATTGGGTAACTCTCCCCCTTTCTGCTTTTACCTATTCCTTGTTTGTTTGGTTGACAGTTAATTGTTTTTTAAATGGCAGGTTTGCTAAGTCCAATTTAGCAAGGCTATCATGGAGCAGGTTCTGACCCTCAATAACTTGAATATCTACCATCACCACCCAAACACATATACTGATGCTTCTTCTCCCTCCTTCCCCCTTCCTCCGTTCCTCCCTTCTGTCTCCCCCTCCTTGCCTCCCCGTAAACACATGCTTAGAGTCTGTGCAACTGTGATGGGAACCGGCTTCATTATTGGTTTTACCTCAGGCTTCCTGCCTTGTATCAAGCCTCCAAGCAGCCTTCTAGGTTTTCTTTATGCAGTCACATTGAAAGAGCTGCCCCTAAATTTGGGGAGCCTCTCACTCTAGTCGCGGGATGGAGTTCCCCAGGAAACGAGAGTAGCCGGTCTTGATGTAACAGCAAGAGGTAGCGTTTATTAACGAGATCTCGGGCCGAAACGTGTCTCACGCAGGAGACAGAGGAATCGACCCCAAGACTCGAAATTTAAGGCTTTTTATAGGGGAAGGCAAGGGGATTCAGCGTGGTTATCAGCAAGGGAAATGGGTACAAGGTCTCATCTGCAAGCAGTACGTGCGGGCTGGGGTGTTCTCAATATAGGAGAGCGTCTTATCTTTATCTGTAGAGCAGGGAGTTGTCCGTCCGGATGGCCCCCGAATCAGCGGAGATGGTGGCTGTTAGTTCCTGGAACAATCCCTTGACCTTGTTTTTAGGCTTGGCCGGGCACATCTCAGGCCTGCTCTGTCCTGTCCCCTTATCTGCTGTTCTTTTGCAGTTTTTATGAAGTTTTTATTTTAACTCTTCAACATCAGCGCTATTTAAAGTTTCAGGTGGGCCCTACAGTAGGCAGTACAATCTGAGAATTGTAACATGGATTTAAACACTAGAGTTTGCTAGGGTGATGATTAGGGAAATGTCCAAGGTTATCTCTACCTCTTTACCTTGTACATTGTTATACGAATTCTTTGGACTTCCCGACCTTCTGTTGTACTTTATACTTAGTTTTCTTTTGCTCCCATGTGGTACATTGTACATGCAAGCTTTGAAGTGTTTTTTTTTTTAAACCTAATTTTACGTACCCACTGTCACCACCCAAACACACAGGCACTGGTGTTCTTCCCGCCCTCTCTGCCTTCCTCACTCTGTTCCTCCAGCTCTCTTTTTCTTCCTCCTAGCCATAAAAGTCTGCTTAGAGTCTTGTGCAACTGTGATGGACAGGAATGCTATTGTCCCTCCACCCAAACTTCCTACTATGTGTTAGCTATCCAAGCTGCCTCCTAAGGTATTTTTTTAATTTTTAGTGTAAAAAAATTGTGCACTTTGTCTATATTCCTCTCCAAAAAATAAAATTTTCAGCTTTCAAATATTGAGCTCATGTTTAAATTTAATCTCTCATGTTATTTTTGCTTCTATTTTAGATCAAGTTTGCTTTTATACTCTTTGTACATTATTATTATTATCATTATCATTATTATTATTATTATTATTATTATTGCCATAAATATTTATTTAGGTCCAATGCTGTCTGAATTCTTTGATCATTTTTGTTTTATTTCATCTCTTTGTTCTTTCTGATGTAGACTCAGAAGTGGATCACTTAGTGAGGGTCTGCCTTCAAACTCCCTTCAAATGTCTTTACTATATTTTTATTCTCAAACAACAGGATAGGCAAGTGTAGAATTTATTTATTTATTTGAAAAGTCTTCTAGTGGTTACAGTTTTACTCCTTTGGAGGTAATTTTAATGTCTAGTTGATTTTTAATATATTTATAATAAATAATGTATATTTCTATCTAAAGGTATCTAAGCAAGACTTATTTGTATTTATTGTGTCTATGTTTCACTTTATGGCTTTAATCTGAATGGACTTGAGTTTCACAATGCTGGACATTCCTAAGCTCTGTTCTGAAATTAGGATGTTTTGCTCTATTTTTTAACTGCTGTCTACTCCCCGGCTTCCCAAGCTTCACCCTGCTTAGCCACAATATCGTAAGTCTGACATGTGGATTTAATGACTTGGTTTGATAGCTTTTGCTGGCCTTTAATTTTGTTTTCTCCGTTGTCCTCTCTCTACCACTTGTAATCTAGCAATAAGGAATCTCTGGTTGTTGAGGGCTAGCTTTGTCTGCAATCTGCTTTTCTGTCACATAAAGAATTAAAGGATAAGAAATTTGCGTTTCGTTACATAGAAGATTTATCTTAGCAGAGGTAGCATTGAAACATATACAGTACAAAAAGTCAGAGTGAGTCCCCTGTATAACATAGGGGATGTGGGCCAGAGGAGGAACATTGTTTCCTTCAGGGGAGTCTAGGTTATTGTCTTAGGGTTTTACTGCTGTGAACACCATGGCTGAGGCAACTCTTATAAGGACAATGTTTAATTGGGACTGGCTTACAGGTTCAGAGGGTCGTCCATTATCATCAAGTTGGGAACACAGCAGCATCCAGGCAGGCATGGCACAGGAGGAGCTGAGAGTTCTACATTTTCATCCGAAGGCTGCTATGTGGAGACTGGCTGCCAGGCAGCTAGGATGAGGGTCTTAAAGCTCACACCCACAGTGACACACCTACTCCAACAAGGCTACACTCTCTAATAGTGCCACTCCCAGGTCCAAGCATATACAGACCACCACGGTAATATACTTCTTAATAGGTTGTGGAGAAAAGATTGGCCCTATTTCTTTTTTCAATTGGACCAGTCAGGATGCATTTAGCTGGTTAGATCATTTTAAATGACAGCAGGAGTGTAGACCTCTGAAATTCTCACGGTGAAGTAAGCTCTCTAAGATCACCAGGCCTTCTTTTCAGTGATCCACAGTGCAGCTAGGAGAGGGAGGAGTCAGTCAGCTGGTAGGAAGTAAGTGCCCATCCGAAACCACTTAGAGGGCTACCTATGGCTTGTAGAGGTCGGGGGTGGGGGGATGACCTACTGACTGGGAGTTAACCTATTGGTCTGAGAGAGAGAGAGAGAGAGAGAGAGAGAGAGAGAGAGAGAGAGAGAGAGAGAGAGAGAGAGAGTAGATTTGCTAGGATTTGGAGGCAGAGGGATTAGGTTTAGGAGCTACAGAAGAAAAATTATCCAAAATGTAGGTGAAAGGGGAAAGTAGCTCAACGGGTCGAGCTGCTCAGAAGGTAACAGGATAGCAAAGATAAAACATAGAATTAGAAGGTGTTAAGCCAGAAGTATCAGAGGGAAATATAAGCTAGCCGAGGGGAGCATTAGAAGTGTCAAGCCATTGTGCTAGCCAAGGCATATCATAATTAACTGGTGCTCATGCACACTCGTGTGTGTGTGTGTGTGTGTGTGTGTGTGTGTGTGTGTGTGTTCCATTGGAGGATCCAAGGGGCTCTGAGCATAGAGCGGTTTAATTCACTGCTACAGGGAAGGGAGTTGGGCAAGAGGTCTGGGAATAAACCTTTTAAATTAGTTCTTAGAGATCAGTTTGTACCATTCTTGGATATTCTCTAAGCCTTGAGGGGGTTGGTCTAGAGCTCCTCCTTCTTGATATATCCCTACTTAATAATTAACTTCTTTTCCCTTCCACCTACATTTTAGATGATTTTTCTTCTGTAGCCCCTAAACCCAGTCCCTTAAGAATCATCTTCTGACTTCCGTCATAGTCAAGAAGTACACAAAAAGGCAATTAGAAAGACAAGTTATTGAAGCCAGGAATTCAGATACTTTCTCCTTTCTATCAGTTTCCACCTTATTTTTTGAGACAAGGTCTCTCACTGAAGCTATCTAGCAAGTCCCAGGAATCTTCCCTTCTCCAGCTCCTTAGTGATGGGATCAGAAGTGCTTGCTGCTGTCTGGCTTATTGTGTGGGTGCTAGCAGGGAACTCAAATATTCCCTTCCAGTGAGTTCAATCAGTGATGTCTGCCGGAAAGCTGACTGATCTTGTTGGTTTGATCACGTACAGATGACCACAGCTGCAGTGAGTTCCCGGAGTGCAGCAGCTCTGTCATGTCCAGGAGACAGCATCTCACAGCACTGCGCCCCATCCTCCTTACATTCTTTAGGCCCCTCTTCCTAAGTGTTCTCTGAGCCTTGGAAGGGTTTATATCAATGTCCCTCTTAGGATTGACCACTCCACAGTCATCTGTTCTCAGCGCTCTGACCAATTATGAGCCTGTGCATTAGCTACAGAAAGATGTTTCTCTGCCAGAGTTGAGAATAAGATTAATCTATAGGTCTAAAGACAGATTTTTTGATGGCAATTTAACTTGTCCATTTAACAAATCAACACCAGTCAGTTCCTTACTGGGGCCTACAACCTCCCTATGTGTGGGTTTATAGCCAGGTCTATGGTGGTGCTAGTTTTGAGCAGTAGTTTTGGGTTTAGTTTTGAAGACTTAAAAAATATTGGGACTAAATATTGAAGATTCAAAAGCATAGTTTGGGCTTGTAGCGGGACACATACCATTTGCTTTCCTAGTGGTCTTCTTTATTTCATCATGGTTCACTTAATAAAGTAAGATAGTATGCAATGGGCTAACCGTAAGAGATATCTCTGGCTTGTTCTTTCCTCATCATTACATTCCTGAATTATTATTAGGGCTTGTTCAAATATGTAATGTAATTTTCTCTGAACAGTACTTATGTGGCAGTCCTGGTCTCAGCATTCTGTATACATACGCATCCACACGATAATAGATTCTTATTATTCTCATCGTATGATGTGGAAACTCTGAGGGGATATGCAACTTGCCCAAGATAACACAATTATTACGTTTCTAAACTCAGACCCAGACTGTGTAGGTCTCCAGCTGGACTTTTAGTTTCCACTGAGACTATAGGTCAGGATTCCTTTGACAGTCCTCTGTTTCTAGCAATTTCTCCTTGAGCCGTAGTCACCATTTAAATTTGTAATTTATCTAGCCAATGTTTGCACCAGCATCTTTCAGAGCAGGAACCATTCCACACTTCGTCACAAACACACAGAATCCAGTGTACAGTTGATGCCCCATAATTTCCTAGTGAACATAAAGTCTTTCATGGAGTAATGACTCCCTCTGGTGGGATTTTAGAATAACGTTGTTTAACTGCTTCCTAAATTCACTCCCCATACTCCAACCCCGGTTGTCCCCCTGCCACTCCCCCAAAATGACCATAATTTCTTCAGAATAAGCTTGTTATCCACTAGTTGGCTTGGTGAGATAAACTGCGGAACTAGGCAATTATCAGGCACTAATTTATGTCCAGAAGTTGGTCAAAGCATATCTATTAATAAGTTCCTTGTTCAGAATGACCCATGTGCTTTCAGAGCTCCTCTTTCAGCACTGAAGGGATCTATCCAGTCTCTCCAGTTCTGATCATACGATCCTCAGGATATAATGCACCAGAGTGCAGAAATAGTCCTTTCCCTATCACCTGTCAGCACAAGGTGCATCTCTCATCTAAACGGAATAAGATTGTTTGTTCTGGAACCAATATGAGTTACTATGGCTCCAGGGACAAATTTAAATTGCTCTATGTGCTGTGCCGTGCGTGGTAGCAGTTTTACCGAGTTTTATATTTACGGAGTAGAGAGAGCTATAGATTAAGATATTTTAAGATACATTGGTGGAAACATCAGGTAGGTTGGAGCCAGCAAATCAAGAGAAACATCTGCTGTAGGGCTCAGATGTGGATAGCACGCTTAACTTTTGGTTGGTGGAAGCTAAGGGTCTGTTCATACGTTCCAAAAAGACTTACTTAATGGTCACAAGAATGCGACAGAGTTGTGTGACCAAACAAGTGGCTATTTAAGGGGCTAAGATAGCCCAAAATAATTCGGTACCGAACCAGCCTACAGACTGGAATGTTTAACCTGGGCATGGCCTCTACCCCATCCCACCCCACCCCTGTTATTTTAGTTCACGTATTCGACAAGAGGAAAAGCACAAATTATGCTCTATCAGAAACCCTAATTTTTTTTTCGTTTTACACAATCTGAAGTAATTTTCGAAAAAAAAAAAAAAACTAAACAAAATACAATAGTAAAAAATAGATACTTCCCTAATCTATTCACTTAAGGGGAGGAGCTCTTAGCTTCCTATTCAAGTCAGAAGTAATTAAAAACAGAAGGAATGTTTTTAGGACAATCTACGAATGCGGATTCCGGTGTTGCACTCCTTTTAATAACGCCAGAGCTCTACCCCTGTTTCTATTCCCTAACCGCCATCGGAGGCCGGAAGCCACGTATCAGCACGGGCCGTTCCTTCCCTAACCACTCTATGGTAGTCGGGTTACTCTCGCTATGAGAACTCTATGGTTCCGGGGCGGGCTGGGAGGCCTGAATTTGAAGCAGAGGCGGGAAGATGGTGGCGGTAGCTGTCAGTAGGCTGGGGTTCTGTCGCACGGGAGGCCTCTGGGACTGTGTCGTGTCCTGAACAGTTGAGAGGAACTTGTTTGCAATGAATCTTCCGCGCCGGAGTGGGAAACGGCGGCGTTCATCATCCGGCTCCGACTCATTCTCGTTCTCGGGAGACGGTGATAGCTGTGTCAGCCCTCAGCTCCTGTGTAGGCCGGTGCTGAGTCCACCTCCGGGGCTGGGACGCGGCCGGAGGCTCGGAGGGACAGGTACTCGTACAGAGGGGCCGACACGGTCGAAGGCAGCAGGAGACGGTATTCCAACACGCAGGCTGAGGTGGGCCCCGAGGGTAGCAGGAGTATGCATTCCCCCACTGGAGCTGGATGGCCGGAGGGCTGCTATCCAGCACCCTGCCTTGGACTCCAACACCGGGGACCGCTTCCCTCTTGGCCACCAACATGCACAGCTGATAGATGTTTTAGCCCACCACTGCCTCCGTAGATATGGCCATTCTTTGGTTTTTGGGTCTTTACAACTTCCCAGAAACAACTTCCAAGTTGGCCAGATCCTGTCACCATTTCGAGGGGTTGCTTCGAATAATGTCCAGTAGTACTTCATATTGGGGAAGTACCAGATTGCAGGCTGTTTTGAATCCAGAGCAAAGCTGGAAGACTTTGTTTCCTCAGAACATTAGCCTGGTTCTTGTTTGCTTTTTTTTTTTTTTTTTTGAGATAAAGGCTTGCTCAAGGTCAGGGTAGGCTGGGGTCTCGAACTCTGGATCCTTCTTATCCGTAAATCTTGGGATTACAGGCCTGCACCAATGCATTTCATAATGCTTTGCCCTTGGTTAGGCAGACATCTCAGTACGAAAATGTAAAGAGAAACTTATCTAATTAGTTTTGTAATGCTTAATCACTCATAGAGCGCCTTCTATCTCCAAATCTGTACAGACTTTTAAATTCAGGGTATATAGCACACATTTTTGTTTGTGGCTTTTTAAGAGTTTTCAAAATTACGTCTAGTAAATAAAAATTTGCTGGTATCTTTCTGTATAGGGCCAGTTTCTTATTAAGTCTCTAGAAGTTGAGATGTGTTTTAAGTTTGGTAGGAATTCAAATAGACGGGCTAACTACTAAACTTGTATGTAATTAAATCGTTTTTGTTTTCCTGAAAGGAACATGCAAGCAAAGAGTTTCTGATGACCAGATAGACCAGCTGCTATTGGCAAACTGGGGACTCCCTACAGCAGTTCTGGAGAAATACCACAGTTTTGGTGTAAAAAAGATGTTCGAATGGCAGGCAGAGTGTCTTTTGCTCGGACAAGTCCTGGAAGGAAAGAATCTGGTTTATTCAGGTATTCAAATTTACGCAAACTTCTTTCACTAAAGTTATCGGTGTGAACAATTCCCCGTTGGGTTGGTGGCATTTTTTTTTTTTAAACAGTCAGAACATCATCATTTGCATCCTGACATCATGAAAGTTCCATTACGTGGTAGAGGAGGGAAGCAAGGACGTTTGTAATTTATGTGGTAAAAATTCCGCTTGTTTAATGAACGTACTTCGGAGTGAGTCTGTAATGGGAGATGCCAGCCTGCTCTCCTTTGTTCTCCGCTGCCTCTAACTTTTATATTCACAACTGAGCTGATTGTTCAGGGTCGTACTTACAGAACAGTATGTCTTATACTTTATAAGACATACATGGGTTCTCAAGAGCAACTTGGATATGCACAATTTTAAACCTTTGTTTGCTGTAGTGTCTTAAGGATCAAATATAAGATACGATTCCTCTGTGTCAGTTTCCTCTGAAGTTCTGAGGCATTGAGAGTTTTATTAACACTGTGAAAAAGAACCAGAATGCCAACTAAGTAGATACAAGTCCAGACTGTGTACTCAGACTAATTGGGTTTGGGAGCTGTATCGTTTACTGGCTTCGTGGATTTGCAAATTGTAGGGAGAGTGGAGGAGGGGGATGCTAACTGACTTGGTAGAGCTGAGCGTTAATTATAAAAGCTTCCAACAGTTTGGCCTACAGAATGCATTTAAATGCATTTAAAGTGTGGCATTAAATGGTATCGCCAGTCGGTTGCTGACTGTTGGAATACCTAGGCATTTCAGTTTCTTAAATCACTTACCACTTTGGTCAGCAACTCACACAATCAAGACATTTTTACCTTAGATATATATTGGATCTGCAGACTTTCTGTCTTTGGTTCCATTACCTGGGGTAGCCGTCAACATCTTCCTTCTAGATCTGGCAGTACCCTCGTTAACACATTTATCTTTTTCTCTGATCTTGTCCTGCTTCTGTAGTCACCATAAATACGACTTTCCCACTGTGTTTCTAAGAACATGCTAGTTATTTCACATTGCTTTCAGGATAGACCAAAAAAGTCCTTAGGTGGTAGGATTATAACCCTCTTCTTTGAGTGGCACTTAAACATTTCAAAATCTGTAGTTATGCATGTGTCTGTGTGTCTGTCTGTGGGGCTGTGAGTGCAGTGTGCAGAGACCAGAAGAGGACGTTCAATCCCCTGGAGCAGGAGCTGCAGGCAGTTGGGAGTGGTCTGATATGGACGCTGGAATTCAGACTCTGCTGGATGCTGGGGATCAAGCTTATGTCCTCTCTAAGAACAGCTCACTTTGTTAACTGCCATGCCACGTCTCCACTCCTCGTCTCAAACCAACCTCTGCTGCCTTTCTTTTCAATCTCTTTACTCTCCTCTTTCCTTTCTGTAATCTTTATAGCTCCTCCCAGTTTCTGTCCTAGCCTTTATCTTATTATCTCAAAGGTGTTCATGGGGGAAGGGGAGATTTTACCTATTCAGTGGATTCTTAAAGAACAGAATTGGTGAGGTACTCAGCGGTGTTCATCATTAAAAGTCCTCTCCGTTTACTCAGATTATTTGGAAACCTAGTGTAGAGTCAAGGGCATTTTAGGAGTTAAGGTTTCAAGTTGACTCTTTAATGTATTAATCCTAGACTCTCTAATACTGGGTATGGTTTACAACACTTAATAATGCAGTGTACGAATGCTACTTTTTATTATAATTTTGTGGAATAATCATGTTTTAGCTCCTACAAGTGCTGGGAAGACGCTTGTTGCAGAGTTACTTATTTTGAAGCGGGTTTTGGAAACTCGGAAGAAAGCGTTGTTCATTCTGCCCTTTGTGTCTGTGGCTAAAGAGAAGAAATACTATCTCCAGGTAACAGTGTTTGTTGTTTGAAATAGTGAAAGGTTCAGCATTGCTAGCATTGGTTTTACTCATCTGAAGGAGGTATAAAATCAAATGGAAAATGAAGTTTCTTTTATCGCATGTATATAGCTTTAAAAACTGACTTAAAATTCTTAGTAGTTTATTGGAACAGTTGGGCATTGTGGTACAGGTGTGAGATTGGATCTACCTGAAATTCAAGGGAGAAGGAGGGTTCCCTGGGCAACTTAGTGAAACCCTGTGTCAAAGAGTTAAAAAGAGGCCTAAGGACATTTAGCTCAGCACTAACAAAACAAACCCCAGAGAGGGAAATTTAAAAATTATTATTGTGTAAGGTAGAAAGGGATAGCAAATCAGAAGGGTATCCTTGGGTACTGTATTAAAATGATGAACTGTTCATAGGAAGTAAAAAGTAGCATGTAACTGCAAATGAAAATTAGCATTGAAACCAAGTAGTTGGACTAATGATTGTATGGAAAAAGTCATGTTTAAGGAGGCCTATCACACTGCAGCCAAGGATCACTGAGAAGACTTAGCTTCCCTTGTCTTGTTACGTGAGTCTTCATTTCTGCTGATGATAAAGTACTCCACTATTTTAAAGGCATTTCCACAAACACAGTGTCCATTAGATAGAGAAAAAAAAAAAAAAAAGACTAGTGATTTCTGCAGTGAAGCAGTGTGCTCTTTGAATAGAAATCTTTGTCAGACTGGTCAGTAATCTGGATTTTCATGCCGAGTCGCCAGGCACAACCTGCAGGGCCTTGTGGGTTTTATTTGCAAACTGAGGCCATTAACTCTTAGTACTATGACTCATTAAACTCAGACTCTCGGAAGAAATTGATTGAATGAACATGTCTAAAGTTCCATGGTTTTACAAATCTTTTTAATGGTTATTGCAGAGGCCAAATAGCCAACAAAGCTGGTCCCACTCAGGAACTTCCTCTCAGCTTAGACTCAAAGTAGCAAAACGATGAAAGGACCCCTTTCATTGAGAAGGTATGCTAGTTAAGAGTTAAACCAAAAGTTAATATCAATCCCACAGAACTGAATTTCTGAAAAATTTTCTCCCATCATACGAAAAACTAGTCTTTAAGTAAGATAAGAGTATTTCCTTGTAAAGTGTAAATTTGTTCCTTAAAACGTTTAACTACTTTCTACTATTGAATTAAACATGTGAACTTCAGTGTTTTTCAATTTTAAATTCTGTAATAGCTGTTAGAACTTAGATTATTAAACTGATTATTAATTTATTTCACTCTTTTTACTGGTAATTGCAATGCTAAGCTCTGTTAATTCTAAGCATATTTTGGTAAATGATTCTATTTCTAGTATGTGATATACCATCTTTAAATACTCTGTTATGGGATAGAACCCAACTACAACTTGTTAGATGATAAGTTTTTATCTGTATTGTTTCTTTTCACTTAATTTAGAGTCTGTTTCAGGAAGTAGGAATAAAGGTAGATGGCTATATGGGCAGCACCTCACCAACTGGACGTTTCTCCTCCTTGGACGTTGCTGTTTGCACTATTGAGAGAGCCAATGGGCTGATCAATCGCCTCATTGAGGAAAATAAGATGGATCTCTTAGGTAAGAATGATATAACACTAAACAGGTCTTTCCTGTTTTTGATGGAAAGAAGTAAAGCTGTGATTCCTATATGACCTATATCATTGCTTATTTTCTTCATCTGTTTTTGGAGGCAAGAATTGGCAGAGGTAATGTCAGGAACTTCATGTTTATGTGCTATCTTTTGCATGTATTTTTTTTACTTTCTGTCTTCTTGATTTTGCTACCTTGCATTAAAATTGACTTTCACATTTATTATTTGTTTATCTAATTTTTATGTGTATGCGTGTGCACGCAGCATGGCACATATGGGAAGGTTAGAGACAACTTGTGGGAATTGATTCTCCTCCCGGATGTGTGTTCTGGAGATGGCACTCAGGTTAGCAGTCTTGGCAGTAAGTCCCCTACTCACTGAGCCGTCTCACTGGTCTCTTACTTGCATTTTTGAACTTTATAAAAGTCAGGATATGCTTGAGCCTCTGTCACTTTTCATCACTACTTTCTTGACTCAACTTTGCCAGGAAGAGAAAGAAGTGCATTGGGGTTGGACAATTATAGTTGTTTTACACAATTAGTGAATTTATGTGTTCATTATTGTATTTTGGTACTATGGGCTCTTGATTAGAACTGGATTCTGAGGCTAACATTCAATAGGGAAATGATAGTCACATATCCTTGTACCTTAAGATCAGTCCCTAGATAGAGGAAAGCAGTTGTAGTAGCATCAGGTACAGAAGTCTTATCAGCTCACCGAGAGAGAACCCAGTGAGCTTAAAGCCAGCAAAAGCATTGCACCAGCAGAGAGCTGGAGAGTGAGAGTCACCGGCTGAAAAGGCATGGTAAGACTGTTGCTTACACTCAGGCAGAGATAGCAATCACTTTATAGTAGAATTTTTTTTTTTTGTCTCACACTATCCTGTTCCCAAATAAAAGACACAGAAACCTGGTATTTTATTTACAAGTTGCTGGCACTGTGTTGGGCAGGTTCTGAGCTATTCTAACCAACATCCCAGCCATAAGACCCCATGTTACTTGTAGTTTGAGTCTGCCTGGCTTGCTCTGCTCCATGTGTGTCCTCAGGGTGAGCTTCTCTTGACCATGTCCTCCTGGTCCATCCTGCCCCATGGACCTCCTCTATCCTTCCTCTTGTGCTCTTACTTGAGACCCCCTCCTTGATCTCAAGTCCCAATTTCCTCTCTTTTGGGACACCGAACTCCGCATCTGAATACACAATGTACAAGCCCAAGCCTAACAAGAATTTGTTTTAGTATTCCTCATTAGTGACCTCATTGGGGATTTTGCTCTGCACACTAGGCAGGATAAATACTTTTAGAATAAAAGTGAAAGCTTGTTGGAATAACTTGTCATATAGTATGAACTGGAGATAGTTCACACACAAGGAACATTTCTTTTATGTCATTAGGAAATCGAAAGGTCTTTATGAAAACTGATATTATAAAGCAGATTAGATGCATTCTTCATGTAACGGTTCAGGAGAAGAGTCAAATAACAAAGGAGAGGCTGTATTCCTAGCAGGCGCCCACTGGGGGTCAAGAGAGGTGACAGGATAACTAAGGGAAAAAGTCACATGACAAGGAGAATAGCAAACAGTTTGAAGCATCCACCCTGGCTGCTCCAGGAAGGAGAAGCCAGAGCTATAACTCTATAGGCAGTTTGTTTTCTCGTTTAGCAGTCCTGAGATGGAACCCTGAAGGGACAGCCATTCACTAAGACCATTCATGTAAGACGGGAAGACTTATCCCTCAGTACATCTGCAAGTCATAGCATGCAAACGTCCAAAAAGTCAAGTTAGAAACTTAAGTAGCTTAATCTAAAGATATCGAAATGGTTGAAATGCCAAAGAATTCAGGACTTTAGTTTAAAAAGCAACTAATACCTGGGGAGTGGTGGAACACACCTTTTATCCCAGCACTCAGGAGGCTGAGGCAGGCAGATCTCTGAGTTCAAGGCCAGACTGGTCTACAGAGTGAGTTCTAGGAGAGCCAGGGGCTACACAGAGAAACCCTGTCTGAAAACAGCCAGCCAGCCAGCCAACCAACCAACCAACCAACCAACCAACCAACCAACCAACCAAAAAACCCAACAAAGGACTCCAAAGAGGGTTCAAATTAATAGATAATTGAGGTAAAGAATTTAAGACTTGAAAAAAAAAAAACTAAGCAAAGAAATAGAATACTAGAAGTCAATAGTAAAATAAACTATAAAAACTAAACAAATACAGGGAAATTTGAAGGTACGCTATAGCTTTAATTTTTTTAAAACCTACTTTTAATGTTGTTTCTTAAATGCTTTACCCTTCCTTCTAGCCCACTACCCACCAGAGGTAGTGGAAAAGAAAAGTTATTAGGATACGGGGAAGTGGACCCATTTAGAAATTGTTCTTTGAGGCAAATACTATGTGTTATCAGGAAATCAGCAGTTCAGTTCACAGGAATCATCACTGGCAACTTGATCCCCTCACAGACACTTCAGGAATAAACCAGCAGTCTAGTTTGGTAGTGTCAGGGTAGCAAACGTGAATCCACAGTGGTGGCTTGACCTAGCAGAGATAGCCAGACCTCAGCCAAATTGACACAGTCAGCAGGAGGGGTCAGGACCACCAGGGATGCCAGGAGAGGTTCTTTGCTGTGCCTCTCAAGGAAGTGAAAGTCAGCAAAGACTGGAGACCAAAAAGTGTTGCAAAGCTAACTATGCAAGCAAGCCAAGCCTGTCATTGTCTCTTGAGCCCTATTTATACTCCCTCCAAATATTATGTGTCCTTGACAGGTCTTGCCTCTTCATATGTCTTAGCAAAACTCCATGTGACTCTGTATCAGCTGACATCACTCTGCCAACTGACCGAGCCCATGGAAGTGGCAAGAAGCCCCTAGCACACCGCCAGGGGGTTTTCAGTGTGTTTCTCTCTATGGAGTCCTGAAAAATGGAGCTCAACTAGACATTGTAAGGAGAACCAAGATTTCTTAGCAAAAGTAAGCAAGATTAATAAGCCCTAAGTTAAATTAACCAAAGAAAAAAATGAAACTTAGGTTAATAAATTAGAGATGAAAAGGCCATATAACAGATTCCACTGATACCCGAGGATCATTGGGGAATTTTTTTTATTAAGTTGGGATATCTGGACTTAGTAGGTAAGTTTTTGGATTTATATGACCTTCCAAAGTTGAGTCTGGGTCTAGACACCTGAAGAGATCATGAACCATGAGCCTGAAAGAGTAGGAAAGTCTTCCAAGTTTTTATTAAAGTCCACCAGGTCTTTTGGAAAAGCTAATGGCAGTGCCCTCAGATCCTCCCATAAAATAGAGAAGAGATGCTTCTGAACTCGATTCACAAAGTCAGTAATATTCCTTTACCAGAATTCACAAAGCCAGTGATATCCCCTTACCAGAATCAAATAACGACACAGCAGCAACAGCACTGAAGGAGAAAACTAGGCTGGTCTCTGAAGATGGAGAAATCCTGAACAAAATAGTTGCTGGTAAAATTGAACACCAATTAAAAAATGATACACATGAGTAGGTTTCATTCCATTGATTTGAACATTGATATGAACAAATACAGCACATATGTAAGATCAAAACAAAACCATACTAGATGCAGATGCCGCATTTGATAAAATTAGTATCCGAGATAATAGCCTTGAAGAAACTGGAAACAGGATTATACCTCAGTGTAACAAAGGCATGTATGACCAACTGTGCCCAGTGTTACACTACATGCTGAAAGCATGTCTAAGTCAGGAACTTGACAAAAGTGTCCCCTTCCGTTCTTGTGAAGAATTGTGCTTGAATTCTTAGTAGATGAATACGGCAAGAGAAGAAAAAGGATGCTAGCAGGTTACATGATCCTACGCTTAAAAGACTAAAAATGCTACCAGAAAATTCTTAGATCTTATCCATGCTTTCAGCAAAGTAGCAGGATATAGAATTAGCATGTACAAATAGGTGGTTTTATTGAACACTGACAATGAACATGCTAAAATCAGTTATTCTAAGTGTAGCAGCCCCCAAACCAAAACCAAAAAAACAAAATTTAGGGATGAGCCCGACCAAGGAAAGGAGGTAAAGGACCTTTATAGTGAGTACACTGAAGAAAGATTAAAGAGACACTCCATGTTTCTGCAGTGGTAGAATTAATGGTGTTAAAACAGTTATATTGCTAAGCTCAATCTATAGACTTAATGCAGTTCCCATAAAATTTCCAATGATAATTTTATAGAATTATTGTCTTATTTTTATAAGATTCTGAAATTCATATAGAAGCACAATCTTGAGCAAAAAGACTCAATTGGCATACTTGACTGCCTTCATGATGCACTGCAGAGACCCAGCAACAAGAAGGAACATAGTATAGCACAAGAACAGATGTGGAGACCAATGGGATAGAATAGAGTACCCAGAAACAAATCCATGTGGCTTAGGCATGGGTGCTTGTCATCCAGGTCTTTGCAAAGGTGCCTAAAATGTGTTTTAGATAAAAGAGTTTTTACAAGCACTACTGGGGAAACTGGATATCCACACATACATAAGTGAAACTAGATCTTTATTTCTCATCTTGTACAAAATCAATTTAAGACTTGAAACTACTAGAGGGCTACATAAGGAATTCAGTCACAAAGATAAAGGGCAATACTTCCGAATAGGATTATGATGGTTCAGAAAAAGAACTGACAAGATAGCATCAAATAAAAAAAATCTGTAGCGCACAGGAAACAATTTCCAGTGGGAAGAAGCAGCCTGTAAAGTGGGAGACATCTTCACCAGGTATATACACAGGAGAGTAAAACCCAGAATATACATAGGACTAAAACAAAACAAAAGCAAAAAACACAACAATAAGAGAACAAATGATCTAACTAATGGTGAATGAACTCAATGTCAATGAATGGATAAAGAATATAAAAATATAAAATGAAGCCACAAGAAAAAAAATCATGTTTTTGCCAATTGTTGGAATTGTAATCATTATTTGACTTAAGACAAATCTCTCTTTCTGTCATGTAAGATTTAGGTTAAATTGAACATTAAAGTAGAAAATAGACTAGTATGAGGCTGGTATGGGACAACCAGGCAATGGGGGTGGGGTAAATATGTGCTGTATTAGTCACAGTTTTCTAGAATAACAGAATTTAAAAAATCAATCTATACAGAAAGAATTAGAATGATATACAGGCTGTGGTTCAGATAATCCAAAAATGGCTGCCTATGAGCAGAAAGTCCAAGAATCCAGAAGTTGTTCAGTCCATGAGGCTGGAATTCTGAAGAATTAGGCTCTAATTGATGCTAGTGAAGGAATAGACTTGCTTCTTCCTGTCCTTATATCCGTTTCCAGCAGAAGACGTGGCCTGGATTAACGGCGTGTCTTCCACCTTAAGGTCAGGATTAAAGGCTGGTCTTTCTACTTGGAAGATCAGGATTCCATGTGGATCTTCCTACTTCAGATTAAGCAAAAATCCCTCATAATTGTGCCCTCTGTTTTCAGGTTTTGTTCCAGATGTAGTCAAGTCGACTACCAAGAATAGCCATCACTACTACATTTTATGCATGCATGATAGTATTTAGCGAAACTCATTATGTTATATAATTAATGTATACAAATAGAACACAATATAAAAGTGAAATATAAGACTAAAGAAAGTATTGGCCCACAATACATTTTTAATGAGTTTGCAGCATTATTATAAGTGCTCTGATTGGTTAATTCTAAAGGCATGAGAGAAGAGCATCATGATTATATGTTCAGTAGTAGGGTGATTCTAGTTGTTATATCTTTAAAAACCCCTTAAAACCATCTCTTTCTTCTTGATCCAATCCTCCTCCTCCTCCTCCTTCTCCTCCTCCTCCTTCTCCTCCTCCTCCTCCTCCTTCTCCTCCTCCTCCTTCTCCTCCTCCTTCTCCTCCTCCTCCTTCTCTTCCTCCTCCTCCTCTTCCTCCTCCTCTTCTTCTAATTTAATTAGGTTAGGGGGATTGTCTCACTGTGTAGTCCAGACTGGCCTTGAACTCACAGTAGTTCTTCTGCCTCAGCCTCCCGAGTGCTGTAGGTAACTTTCAAACATAATTAGGCTATATTTCCTAATAGCTAAAATCACTAACACTGAAAACCCTAGATGGGTATTTATTATCTATCCATTTCTACAAAATCACCAATTTAGAAGTATGAGTGCTGACAGGTAATTTTCCCTGGGAGTGCTATTGGTTTTGTCAACAACACAAACCTAGACATACCCGACAAGAGGGACTCTCAATTGAGGGAATGCTGCTATCATATTGGCATGCAAATAAGCCTCTGAGGACATTTCTTGAGAGATAATTGATGTGGAAGGGCCCAGCCCAGCGTGGGCAGTGCTGTCTCTAAGCAGGCAGTCCTGGGATGTATAATAAGAAAGCAGATTGAGCAAGCTAGGAAGCAGCACTCCTCCGTGGTCCCTGCTCTCGTTCCTGCATTTGGTTCTGGGCGTGAGTTCCTGTTTGGCCTCCTTCAGTGATGGACTATAATCTGGAATTGTAAGCCAAATAAATCCTTTCCTCCCCAAATCCTGGCATTTCCTTCTGGTCTTTCTGGTCATGGCATTTACCACAGCAAGAAGACTTTCTATTTACCATACTGGGTTTGGCTGTTTTGTTTGCCCTGAGTAAGCTAATCACTTACTTTTTGTAATTAGTATATATGGTGATAGGATTGCTTAAGATGTTTAAAACATCACGTAAGGAATTGGCCACAGTACAGAATCTGGGCTTTCCTTCGTGGCAGAACTTTGCATCACTGCAAGATCTTATTGTGAGCTATTGGCTGTGAGAGACATGTGCTGCTGTCTCAGGATTCTTAGAACGGTGCAGTTTTGTAACAGTCAATCTGGAAACCCTTGTAGGAATGGTGGTCGTGGATGAGCTGCACATGCTGGGGGACTCTCACCGAGGGTATCTGCTGGAACTCTTACTGACCAAGGTTTGCTTTGTCACTCGGAAGTCAGCATCGTGGTAAGTACTAGAGGAAATTGATTTCCTGATATTTGAAAAGATGTTGAAAAAGAATCTATAAAAGTGAAAACATTTACAGGCATATAGTGCCTTTTTTATTTGAACAAATTCATGTATAATAGTTTGGTTTTGTTCTATCAAAGTTCTCATCCTGTGAGTCTTAACCCCACTTTTGGTCAAATGATTGTTTCACAGGGGGTTAAGCATTAGAGAACACAGATATTTTAATATTGATTTTCATAACAGTAGCAAAATTAGTTACAAAATAGCAACAAAAATAATTTTATGGTTGGGGGTCACCACAACACGAGGTATTAAAGGACTGCAACATTGGGAAGGCTGAGAACCACTGATCTAAAAGAAGTACTTAGTTGATGTTAGACGACTTTTGGACATTTAAACTTCTGACTGCTCAATTTTAATATATAGATTATGATATCTTTATGATAGAGTAAATATCTAGTGCTTGTATGTGTTACTTATACATATATCTAATTTAAGTAGCAAAGACTAATTTTGTAAAATGCCATTTTTCAGCCCTTAGAGCACAGACTGTCAACTTTCTACCATAAAAGTTAAAAAAAAAAATCTATAGCAGTCTGTACTTCCAGCTACTTACATTTTCTTAGTTTTAGATTTTATATATTGATTTCTTATTTTAAAAATTAATTTAAAAATAAATTTTATTGTTAAAGGAACTTGCAAACTTGCAAATAGAATAATCACCACCCACCAAAATGAATCAGACCCAAAGTCTATGTATCTCAACAGTTGAGAATAGCCATTCATGATGGATTTCTACTTTCATTACCCAATACATTTTTATGCATTCGTTAGACTGCTTTCAAACATTAAAATATTTCTGACTACTCATTTAGACCACTACCAAAAATGACAGCTACATGATAGAATTAGAACTAGCTTTATGCTTTCTGGTAACTTGTGTCCATAGCTTGCACTGTCCTTCCTAATCCCCTAAGAGCCTTTCTTATTCACTTTTTATACTGGCTGGTTTTGTGTGCCAACTTGCCAGAAGCTGGAGTTATCACAAAGGAGCCTCCCTTCAGGAATTGCCTCCATGAGACCCAGCTGTAAGACATTTTCTCAATTAGTGATCAAGGGTGGGAGGACCCAGCCCATTGTGGGTGGTGCCATCCCTGGGCTGGTGGTCCTGGGTTCTATAAGAAAGCAAGCTGAGCAAGGCAGGGAAGCAAGCCTGTAAGTAACATCCCTCCATGGCCTCTGCATCAGCTCCTGCTTCCGGACCTGCTTGAGTTCCAGTCCTGACCTCCTTTTCTCTTCAACTTGCTTCTTGGCCATGTTTTTTTTTGTGGACTATAAATCCTGACTAAGATACTTTTCTACATGCTATTCTGTATGTATGTTTACATATATATTATATATGTATACTATATACATATGTACTATATATATTTATGTGTTATTGGCTAGATTATGCGTATGAGGAAGAACATAAATTTTTTTCTTTCTGAGATTGTGTGATCTTGTTAAGATTACACATTCAAAGGTTATATATACAGTTTTCTATAAATTTTATAATTTAATTTTCTTTTAGAGCTGAATAGTATTCTTTATTATATGTGTGTATGTACATTAAATTTTCATTATGCTTTTGTCTGTTGATGGACAAGTAGGTTATTCTTCATTATTGTGAATAAAACATCAATAAACTTGAAACTGCAAATATAGGGTACTGAGTTCCCTGGGTACTGAGTTAGTCACAGAGATTCACCTGCCTCTGTTTCCTGAGTGCAGGGATTAAAATGTGTTTCAGGCTTTAAATAAAGTTGTTGATCCATTTTGCATAGATATTTATATAATTTTAGTATATTGATTTCTTGCTAGGGGAAATTAAGATTTCTCTTTTATATTTCCTATTCACCTGACCCAGCTTCCTCCTCCCCTCCAGTTTCTCCTTACTTACTCACCACCTTCGCATTGTGCAAATAGGATTCTAATTTTGCTTAGATCATTGTTCAGTGTTCCCGTGATACACTGTTCACTCAACTAGAGCAGGTTGTGATTGATTTTACCTTTGGAAAGCCTATTTGTGTTCTTATTAAATATCTTTATTGTTTGAGGGCTTGGCTTTCTGTATTCTTATCCCTCACAAGTACAATAAAATATAACTCAAAAATGCCTACATGTTTGAAAATTAAATAACAGATTTTGAACTAACTTTTGTGTAAAACATGTAAAAAAAAATGCTCCAACTGACTAAGGAAAACAACCCAATATATCAGCGAGAGGCTTAAATAGGCATTTGCAAGAGAAGTTTCAAACAGTCTGCACATGTGAAATGTCACAAAGCATCATTAATCATCAGAAATTACTTCTTTAAAAAAACTATTCCTGTAGTCTCTCCATAATATTTATTATTAACATGATTGACAATACAGTTGGCGGATGGTGACAAGATAGTGGAACAGTAGAACACACACACACAGATTGTGGGAGTGCTACTTTGTTGTTGGTCTGTCTCCCCTGGAAAACAGCTTTATATCACTCATTAAGTTTGAATATCTGGCCAGTAATCTGTGCTCTAGTAATTTTACTCTTGGTCTGTACTCTAAAGAAGCGTCTGCATTTGTATACCAAAGGCCATGGCCAAGGCTGTTGCTGGCAGAGCTGTGTGTCATTCTCGTATGTTTCCTGATGTGGTTTTCATTTGTGTTTTCAGCCAGGCAGATTCGGCCAGCGCTCTGGCTTGTGCTGTGCAGATTGTTGGCATGAGTGCTACTCTTCCTAACCTGCAGCTCGTGGCTTCCTGGCTGAATGCTGAACTTTACCATACTGACTTTCGCCCTGTTCCACTTTTGGAATCAATAAAAGTAGGAAATTCCATATATGACTCTTCAATGAAGCTTGTGAGAGAATTTCAACCCCTGCTCCAAGTGAAGGTGAACTATTACTGCTATATCTCCACCATCAGTGCCTTTGCAATTCCTACCAAGCTATTAGCAAGTTTTAATTGTATAATTAGCAGTTGTATAGGAGCAGATATACATTATGTATCTGTTAGAATCAATACGAATCTGTTTTATGTTAAGCAATTGATGAGGTTAGTGAGAAAGAGAATGTAATATGCTTTCAATTTAATAACTCATTTCCTGACCTATATATAATATAAACATTGGAGAGTGGATGTTTTCTGGTCACGGAGGAGAAGACTTTCCTATGCTTTGGTTTATGTTAGACACTCAATGGAACACTGACGTTTGTTGAATGTAGAACTACTATATAGTAAGTATGCCGAATGAAAAGATGATTTTCTTTAAGATTTATTTATTTTTATGTGCATTGGTGTTTTGCCTGCATGAATGTCTGTGAAGGTGCCAGATGCCCTGGGATTGGAGCTATAGAAGCTATAGACAGTTGTGAGCTGCCATGGGGGTGCTGGGAATTGAACCAGGTCCTCTGGAAGAGCAGCCAGTGCTCCTAACTGCTAAGCCATCTCTCCAGCCCTGAGGATTATTGTTTTAGGAGTCAGATAGATTTTAGTCGGACAATGAAGAGAGATACATAAAATGTCTGAGGTAGTATTAGTTCAGTGATAAAATCTCTCTGAACTTTCTATCTTTGTGTCTGTCAAGTAGAATGTAATACTTGGTTTTGGTAAGACTTAAATATGATTTTCTGTGTGTGTGTGTGTGTGTGTATGTGTGTGTGTGTGTGTGTGTGTGTGTGTGTGTGTGTGTGTGTGTGTGAGAGAGAGAGAGAGAGAGAGAGAGAGAGAGAGAGAGAGAGAGAGATGTATAAAGTGCTGGATCAATGATACTCCCTGATACCCCTGCACACACTGGCATTCTTCCAGCATGGAATGGCTTCCACAGGGCGTTCACACAGACTCTTGACTGTATTTGGAAAAATACTTCCCACTGAGATAATATTTCTCCATCTTCACATCTGAGCTCACTTGTTTTCTCAGGGAAATCTCTCCCTTACATCTCTGTCAAATATGAAATTCTAAATACGACAAATCTAACACATCATGTGGTGGTTTATTTCCTTTCTGTGTTTTTAGTGACACTGAAAGTAAACCCCTGGCCAATTAAGATTCCGTTTTATTCACCAATGCATTTCTGGTACCTGAGGTGAGATGATAACCGTGAGCCGTGTGAATAAAACCTTTTCACTGTCAGCATTATGTTCATTGTAGATTTTATTTATATTTATAAATGATATTACATTTATTTTAATGTTCATTTTTCTTGTAAGTGATTTTTATTATGCCTTTAATAGAAAACTTTTCGTATGAATCAAAGTTAAAACTTTAACCCATTGTGAGGTGTTTCAAAGATATGACTGATGTATCTATTTCTTTTTCTTTTTTTAGGGAGATGAAGACCACATTGTTAGTTTATGCTATGAGACCGTTCGGGATAACCATTCAGTATTAGTCTTTTGTCCATCAAAAAAATGGTGTGAGAAGGTGGCCGATATCATTGCCCGGGAGTTTTACAATCTGCACCATCAACCCGACGGTGAGTGACAGGTGGAGGGGAGCCTTCATCCTGACTGTATTTGACGGTAGCTGTGGTGATGATAGCAGCAGAGCACATCTCTGTTCTTATGTCACCGTGTGTCAGCTGGGTGTTCTTGGCAGAGCTCTTCTAGTCCTTTCCTGTCCTCTTTGCAGATAATGTGTACATATACTCAGACTAACTGTCTTCATTTTGGATTCATGGGCTTTGAGAAGTTCAATCTCTGGAGCCCCTAAGATGTATGCAAAATTACATAGACAGACACACACACACACACATACGCACACATACATATTTTTTTTCTGGAGAAAGTGACAATGTCTTTTTTTAATGTTCAGAGGTAAGAGCATACAAAGAGTCACACATACATATCCATGTAGACAGAATCAGCTTTAGTGTTGGATATTTTATGTATAATATAATACATTGTTTGACTATAGTTTGATGAATTTTAATGTCTAAATATGTATTTCTGCCTATCCACGCTATTGTAATTACCATACAGACTTTCTGCGACTGTGAAATATGCTCTTGTGCTGTCAGTCTCCTCCCTCTGTCAGCTGCAGGCGACCACTGATGTGCGTTCTGTCACTTTAGGTTGCCATGCCTTTCCTAACAGTTTCATGTAAGTGATGCCATAGAGTATGAGTTTTTCTTTTGTAAATAGTTTCCTTCACACAACTTGATGATTTTATGGTCTATTTGAAGTATTGCATTGATGAGTTTGTTCCCTTTAAATACTGAACAGTCATGTAGCATGCTGCAGTAACTACTACTTCCTGTTTTTACCGGTTATACGATAAATACTTGCCTCAATATTTTCCCTAGCACGTGATCATGTGTGGCCTTGGCTCGCTCAGACATCCAGACTTTCAAAGGTGTCTCTGTCGCTTGCCTTTTCCTCCTGTGTTGACACTCTCTTTCATGGCTGATAAGTTTGGTTGAATTCTAGACCTTTTAGATATAATATTGTATTGACTCTAATAGTGCTTCCTACTTCCATCCTATTCTACTTATTTTTTCTAGGAATTTTACAAAATACCTAGAATATTGAAGTTGAAAGTATCTATGATTAAAGATTTAGTTTTATGAAATGTAATTCGTATATTTAATACTCAGTTTCCTTCTGAACCCCACCATTTCTCTCCCTGTTACCCACTCTTCATGACTTAGAAATGAGTTACTTTGAAATAAATGATGTTTTTATATAAATGAGCTATTATCATTGAGATTTCTCTAAATCCTGAGGCCATTGTCTTTGCAGTGAAGTTGTAGAGCTGCAGACAGTTCTAGTGGTCGGATAAACAGACAGTTCTGGTGGTAGGATAAACAGACAGTTCTAGTGGTAGGATAAACAGACAGTTCTGGTGGTCGGATAAACAGACAGTTCTGGTGGTAGGATAAAAGGTATTTTATTGCTTTTTGGCCAGTGACTGGCATTGAAAGACCCCTGGAGTGGGGAGACCCTCACTCAAGTCTCGGGATGATGCAACCCCCCAAGAACTCACACAAGACCGTCCTTGTTGTAATTACATGAGGTTTATCGATAGCAACCAGTGCACTGGGGTCGAGACTCGTATCCCACACAGGGGCAGTGGAGTTCGACCCCGAGAGGCTGGGAGAAGAGGTATTTAAAGGGAGAAACCACAACCTGAGGGGGCAGGGATGGCGTCATAGAATAACAGTGAAAAATCACAAGGAAGAACTCTCTGTCTCCCAAGATTGTTTTCTAGGAGAAGCTGTCTCTTACTTCTCAGATTGTTTAACTTCATGGTCCGCTAGTTCTTAGGAGACGTTGTTTCCTGCTTCTCAAAATTGTTCTCTAAGATTTATGGTCAGCTAGTTTCTGGGAGAAAGCTGTTGAGCTGGCCAATGTAATTATCCATTCTATAGCCCTAGGAGAGGCTTCTTGGAACATACAATTCTGGGGCCTAACCTGTTTTCTTTTTTTTTCTGCTCTAAACTTTGTGTCTAGGGGGGCAACTTTAAAACTTTTATCTTTCAGCATCAAAAGGGTAGGCAGTCAGTATTTCAGCCTTGTAGCAAGTAAGCTCTGCTAAGTTTATTATACTGCCTGCTGTCTGTTCAGCATTATGTTGTCTTTGTAGCATCCCTGCCAGGCCTGTCTTAGCTGTGTGAGCTGCTTATACTGTGCCATGACAATTTGTGCCCCTTAAGGATCAATAGTTCTGTTATTTTATTACTTATAATTTTTTTTTTTTATTATTATTATTAACTTGAGTATTTCTTATATACATTTCGAGTGTTATTCCCTTTCGCGGTTTCCGGGCAAACATCCCCCTCCCCCTCCCTTCCTTATGGGTGTTCCCTCCCAACCCTCCCCCATTGCTGCCCTCTCCCCAACAGTCTAGTTCACTGGGGTTCAGTCTTAGCAGGACCCAGGGCTTCCCCCTTCCACTGGTGCTCTTACTAGGATATTCATTGCTACCTATGAGGTCAGAGTCCAGGGTCAGTCCATGTATAGTCTTTGGGTAGTGGCTTAGGCCCTGGAAGCTCTGGTTGGTTGGCATTGCTGTACATATGGGGTCTCGAGCTCCTTCAAGCTCTTCCAGTTCTTTCTCTGATTCCTTCAACGGGGGTCCTGTTCTCAGTTCAGTGGTTTGCTGCTGGCATACGCCTCTGTATTTGCTGTATTCTGGCTGTGTCTCTCATGAGCGATCTGCATTCACATTTTGATCATCCGTCTTGAGTTTCATTTGTTTTAGGCATCTAGGGTAATTCAAGCATTTGGGCTAATAGCCACTTATCAATGAGTACATACCATGTATGTCTTTCTGTGATTGGGTTAGCTCACTCAGGATGATATTTTCCAGTTCCAACCATTTGCCTACTTAATTTCATAAAGTCATTGTTTTTGATAGCTGAGTAATATTCCATTGTGTAGATGTACCACATTTTCTGTATCCATTCCTCTGTTGAAGGGCATCTGGGTTCTTTCCAGCTTCTGGCTATTATAAATAAGGCTGGATGAACATAGTGGAGCACGTGTCTTTTTTATATGTTGGGGCATCTTTTGGGCATATGCCCAGGAGAGGTATAGCTGGATCCTCAGGCAGTTCAATGTCCAATTTTCTGAGGAACCTCCAGACTGATTTCCAGAATGGTTGTACCAGTCTGCAATCCCACCAACAATGGAGGAGTGTTCCCCTTTCTCCACATCCTCGCCAGCATTTGCTGTCACCTGAGTTTTTGATCTTAGCCATTCTCACTGGTGTGAGGTGAAATCTCAGGGTTGTTTTGATTTGCATTTCCCTTATGACTAACGATGTTGAACATTTCTTTAGGTGTTTCTCGGCCATTCGGTATTCCTCAGCTGTGAATTCTTTGTTTAGCTCTGAACCCCATTTTTTAATAGGGTTATTTGTCTCCCTGCGGTCTAACTTCTTGAGTTTTTTGTATATTTTGGATATAAGGCTTCTATCTGTTGTAGGATTGGTAAAGATCTTTTCCCAATCTGTTGGTTGCCGTTTTGTCCTAACCACAGTGTCCTTTGCCTTACAGAAGCTTTGCAGTTTTATGAGATCCCATTTGTCGATTCTTGATCTTAGAGCATAAGCCATTGGTGTTTTGTTCAGGAAATTTTTTCCAGTGCCCATGTGTTCCAAATGCTTCCCTAGTTTTTCTTCTATTAGTTTGAGTGTATCTGGTTTGATGTGGAGGTCCTTTATCCACTTGGACTTAAGCTTTGTACAGGGTGATAAGCATGGATCGATCTGCATTCTTCTACATGTTGACCTCCAGTTGAACCAGCACCATTTGCTGAAAATGCTATCTTTTTTCCATTGGATGGTTTTGGCTCCTTTGTCAAAAATCAAGTGCCCATAGGTGTGTGGGTTCATTTCTGGGTCTTCAGTTCTGTTCCATTGGTCTATCTGTCTGTCTCTGTACCAATACCATGCAGTTTTTATCACTATTGCTCTATAATACTGCTTGAGTTCTGGGATAGTGATTCCCCTGAAGTCCTTTTTTTATTGTTGAGGATAGTTTTAGCTATCCTGGGTTTTTTGTTATTCCAGATGAATTTGCAAATTGTTCTGTCTAACTCTTTGAAGAATTGGATTGGTATTTTGATGGGGATTGCATTGAATCTGTAGATCGCTTTTTGGCAGAATGGCCATTTTTACTATATTAATCCTGCCAATCCATGAGCATGGGAGATCTTTCCATCTTCTGAGATCTTCTTCAATTTCTTTCTTCAGAGTCTTGAAGTTCTTATTGTACAGATCTTTCCCTTGCTTGGTTAAAGTCACACCGAGGTACTTTATATTATTTGGATCTATTATGAAGGGTGTCATTTCCCTAATTTCTTTTTCGGCTTGTTTCTCTTTTGTATAGAGGAAGGCAACCGATTTATTTGAGTTAATTTTATACCCAGCCACTTTGCTGAAGGTGTTTATCAGCTTTAGTAGTTCTCTGGTGGAACTTTTGGGATCACTTAAATATACTATCATATCATCTGCAAATAGTGATATTTTGACTTCTTCTTTTCCCATCTGTATCCCTTGACCTCCTTTTTTGTTGTCTGATTGCTCTGGCTAGAACTTCAAGAACTATATTGAATAAGTAGGGAGAGAGGGGCAGCCTTGTCTAGTCCCTGATTTTAGTGGGATTGCTTCAAGTTTCTCTCCATTTAGTTTAATGTTAGCCACTGGTTTGCTGTATATGGCTTTTACTATGTTTAGGTATGGGCCTTGAATTCCTATTCTTTCCAGGACTTTTATCATGAAGGGGTGTTGAATTTTGTCAAATGCTTTCTCAGCATCTAATGAAATGATCATGTGGTTTTGTTCTTTCAGTTTGTTTATATAATGGATCACGTTGATGGTTTTCCATATATTAAACCATCCCTGCATGCCTGGGATGAAGCCTACTTGATCATGGTGGATGATTGTTTTGATGTGCTCTTGGATTCGGTTTGCCAGAATTTTATTGAGTATTTTTGCATCGATATTCATAAGGGAAATTGGTCTGAAGTTCTCTTTCTTTGTTGGGTCTTTGTGTGGTTTAGGTATAAGAGTAATTGTGGCTTCATAGAAGGAACTCGGTAGTGCTCCATCTGTTTCAATTTTGTGGAATAGTTTGGATAATATTGGTACGAGGTCTTCTATGAAGGTCTGATAGAATTCTGCACTAAACCCGTCTGGACCTGGGCTCTTTTTGGTTGGGAGACCTTTAATGACTTCTTCTATTTCCTTAGGAGTTATGGGGTTGTTTAACTGGTTTATCTGTTCCTGATTTAACTTCGGTACCTGGTATCTGTCTAGGAAATTGTCCATTTCCTGCAGATTTTCAAGTTTTGTTGAATATAGGCTTTTATAGTAAGATCTGATGATTTTTGAATTTCCTCTGAATCTGTAGTTATGTCTCCCTTTTCATTTCTGATTTTGTTAATTTGGACACACTCTCTGTGTCCTCTCGTTAGTCTGGCTAAGGGTTTATCTATCTTGTTGATTTTCTCAAAGAACCAACTTTTGGTTCTGTTGATTCTTTCTATGGTCCTTTTGTTTCTACTTGGTTGATTTCGGCTCTGAGTTTGATTATTTCCTGCCTTCTACTCCTCCTGGGTGTATTTGCTCCTTTTTGTTCTAGAGCTTTTAGGTGTGCTGTCAAGCTGCTGACATATGCTCTTTCCTGTTTCTTTCTGCAGGCACTCAGCGCTCTGAGTTTTCCTCTTAGCACAGCTTTCATTGTGTCCCATAAGTTTGGGTATGTTGTACCTTCATTTTCATTAAATTCTAAAAAGTTTTAATTTCTTTCTTTATTTCTTCCTTGACCAGGTTATCATTGAGTAGAGCATTGTTCAATTTCCACGTATATGTGGGCATTCTTCCCTTTATTGATATTGAAGACCAGTTTTATGCCGTGGTGGTCTGATAGCACGCATGGGATTATTTCTATCTTTCTGTACCTGTCGAGGCCCGTTTTTTGACCAATTATATGGTCAATTTTGGAGAAAGTACCATGAGGAGCTGAGAAGAAGGTATATCCTTTTGCTTTAGGATAGAATGTTCTGTAAATATCCGTTAAG
This sequence comes from Rattus rattus, assembly GCF_011064425.1. Classification (NCBI taxonomy): domain Eukaryota; kingdom Metazoa; phylum Chordata; class Mammalia; order Rodentia; family Muridae; genus Rattus; species Rattus rattus. The sequence goes on from NC_046157.1 coordinate 21,892,835, forward strand.
TCCATTTGCCTCATGACTTCTCTTAGTCTTTCTACGTCTCTGTTTAATTTCTGTTTCCATGATCTGTCCATTGATGAGAGTGGGGTGTTGAAATCTCCTACTATTATTGTGTGAGGTGTAATGTGTGTTTTGAGCTTTAGTAAGGTTTCTTTTTTATTTATGTAGGTGCCCTTGTATTTGGGGCATAGATATTTAGGATTGAGAGTTCATCTTGGTGGATTTTTTCCTTTTGATGAATATGAAGTGTCCTTCCTTATCTTTTTTGATGACTTTTAGTTGAAAATTGATTTTATCTGATATTAGAATGGCTACTCCAGCTTGCTTCTTCTGACCATTTGCTTGGAAAGTTGTTTTCCAGCCTTTCACTCTGAGGTAGTGTCTGTCTTTGTCTCTGAGGTGTGTTTCCTGTAGGCAGCAGAATGCAGGGTCCTCGTTGTGTATCCAGTTTGTTAATCTATGTCTTTTTATTGGGGAGTTGAGTCCATTGATGTTGAGAGATATTAAGGAATAGTGATTATTGCTTCCGGTTGTATTCATATTTGGATGTGAGGTTATGTTTGTGTGCTTTTCTTCTCTCTGTTTTGTTGCCAAGACGATTAGTTTCTTGCTTCTTCTAGGGTATAGCTTGCCTCCTTATGTTGGGCTTTACCATTTATTATCCTTTGTAGTGCTGGATTTGTAGAAAGATATTGTGTAAATTTGGTTTTGTCATGGAATATCTTGGTTTCTCCATCTATGTTGATTGAGAGTTTTGCAGGATACAGTAACCTGGGCTGGCATTTGTGTTCTCTTAGGGTCTGTATGACATCAGTCCAGGATCTTCTGGCCTTCATAGTTTCTGGCGAAAAGTCTGGTGTGATTCTGATAGGTCTGCCTTTATATGTTACTTGACCTTTTTCCCTTACTGTTTTTTTTTTTTTTTTTAAGTTGAGAATAGGTTTATTTTCATATGATATATTTGGATTATGTTTTTCTCTCCTCTAACTCCTCCCAGATCTTCCACTACCTCCCTACCCACCCAATTTCACACCCTATCTTCCTTTACAAACTGCAAAATCAACAAACAAAATAAACAGAAAAAAATTCAAAGATAAAGCAAAAGAAACTGATACAGACACAGGGACACACCTTCATACATGCAGAAACTCCATAAAAACACAAAATCAAAAACCGTAATACACAGGCAAAGGCCTCTAAGGTTAAAAAAATGCCTTGACAAAGCATTATGAAACAAAACATCCAAACAAAACAAAAATAAAACATATCAAAAACACAGCAACAGCAACAACAATAACCACCACCATCACCGCCACCTTCAAAAATACCATTGAGTTCATCTCGTGTTGGCCATCTACTGCTGGGCATGAGGCCTGCCCTTAAGTATGTTTTTTATACTCAAGAAGACTCCATTGAGGAAAATTAATTTTTCCTTTGAAAGCAGTAGTCAGTTGGTGATCGCTTGTATGTTAGAGATGCAGGTTGTGTCTACTTTCCCTTTCAACACCAGGGCCCGTCTGGCTTGGACCTGTGCAGGCCCTGTGCATGTTACCACAGTCTCTGTGAAAATTCATATGTGGTTAGTCTTATCCTGTCTAGAAGGTCTTGTTTCCTTGGTGTCCTCCATCCCGACCGGCTTTTACATTCTTCCCACCTCCTTTTCCACAGTGCTTCTAAGTCTAGGATATTCATTGCAACCTACGAGGTCAGAGTCCAGGGTCAGTCCATGTATAGTCTTTGGGTAGTGGCTTAGTCCCTGGAAACTCTGGTTGGTTGGCATTGCTGTACATATGGGGTCTCGAGCTCCTTCAAGCTCTTCCAGTTCTTTCTCTGATTGTTCAACAGGGGTCCTGTTCTCAGTTCAGTGGTTTCCTGCTGGCATACGCCTCTGTATTTGCTGTATTCTGGCTGTGTCTCTCATGAGCGATCTGCATTCACATTTTGATCATCCGTCTTGAGTTTCATTTGTTCTAGGCATCTAGGGTAATTCAAGCATTTGGGCTAATAGCCACTTATCAATGAGTACATACCATGTATGTCTTTCTGTGATTGGGTTAGCTCACTCAGGATGATATTTTCCAGTTCCAACCATTTGCCTACTTAATTTCACAAAGTCATTGTTTTTGATAGCTGAGTAATATTCCATTGTGTAGATGTACCACATTTTCTGTATCCATTCCTCTGTTGAAGGGCATCTGGGTTCTTTCCAGCTTCTGGCTATTATAAATAAGGCTACATGAACATAGTGGAGCACGTGTCTTTTTTTATATGTTGGGGCATCTTTTGGGTATATGCCCAGGAGAGGTATAGCTGGATCCTCAGGCAGTTCAATGTCCAATTTTCTGAGGAACCTCCAGACTGATTTCCAGAATGGTTGTACCAGTCTGCAACCCCACCAACAATGGAGGAGTGTTCCCCTTTCTCCACATCCTCGCCAGCATTTGCTGTCACCTGAGTTTTTGATCTTAGCCATTCTCACTGGTGTGAGGTGAAATCTCAGGGTTGTTTTGATTTGCATTTCCCTTATGACTAACGATGTTGAACATTTCTTTAGGTGTTTCTCAGCCATTCGGCATTCCTCAGCTGTGAATTCTCTGTTTAGCTCTGAACCCCATTTTTTAATAGGGTTATTTGCCTCCCTGCTGTCTAACTTCTTCAGTTCTTTGTATATTTTGGATATAAGCCCTCTATCTGTTGTAGGATTGGTAAAGATCTTTTCCCAATCTGTTGGTTGCCGTTTTGTCCTAACCACAGTGTCCTTTGCCTTACAGAAGCTTTGCAGTTTTATGAGATCCCATTTGTCGATTCTTGATCTTAGAGCATAAGCCATGGGTGTTTTGTTCAGGAAATTTTTTCCAGTGCCCATGTGTTCCAAATGCTTCCCTAGTTTTTCTTCTATTAGATTGAGTGTATCTGGTTTGATGTGGAGGTCCTTTATCCACTTGGACTTAAGCTTTGTACAGGGTGATAAGCATGGATCGATCTGCATTCTTCTACATGTTGACCTCCAGTTGAACCAGCACCATTTGCTGAAAATGCTATCTTTTTCCATTGGATGGTTTTGGCTCCTTTGTCAAAAATCAAGTGCCCATAGGTGTGTGGGTTCATTTCTGGGTCTTCAATTCTGTTCCATTGGTCTATCTGTCTGTCTCTGTACCAATACCATGCAGTTTTTATCACTATTGCTCTGTAATACTGCTTGAGTTCTGGGATAGTGATTCCCCCTGAAGTCCTTTTATTGTTGAGGATAGTTTTAGCTATCCTGGGTTTTTTGTTATTCCAGATGAATTTGCAAATTGTTCTGTCTAACTCTTTGAAGAATTGGATTGGCATTTTGATGGGGATTGCATTGAATCTGTAGATCGCTTTTGGTAGAATGGCCATTTTTACTATATTAATCCTGCCAATCCATGAGCATGGGAGATCTTTCCATCTTCTGAGATCTTCTTCAATTTCTTTCTTCAGAGTCTTGAAGTTCTTATTGTACAGATCTTTCCCTTGCTTGGTTAAAGTCACACCGAGGTACTTTATATTATTTGGATCTATTATGAAGGGTGTCATTTCCTAATTTCTTTCTCGCCTGTTTCTCTTTTGTGTAGAGGAAGGCTACTGATTTATTTGAGTTAATTTTATACCCAGCCACTTTTGCTGAAGTTGTTTATCAGCTTTAGTAGTTCTCTGGTGGAATTTTGGGATCACTTAAATATACTATCATATCATCTGCAAATAGTGATATTTTGACTTCTTCTTTTCCGATCTGTATCCCCTTGACCTCCTTTTTGTTGTCTTATTGCTCTGGCTAGAACTTCAAGAACTATATTGAATAAGTAGGGAGAGAGGGGCAGCCTTGTCTAGTCCCTGATTTTAGTGGGATTGTTTCAAGTTTCTCTCCATTTAGTTTAATGTTAGCCACTGGTTTGTTGTATATGGCTTTTTACTATGTTTAGGTATGGGCCTTGAATTCCTATTCTTTCCAGGACTTTTTATCATGAAGGGGTGTTGAATTTTGTCAAATGCTTTCTCAGCATCTAATGAAATGATCATGTGGTTTTGTTCTTTCAGTTTGTTTATATAATGGATCACGTTGATGGTTTTCCGATATTGAACCATCCCTGCATGCCTGGGATGAAGCCTACTTGATCATGGTGGATGATTGTTTTGATGTGCTCTTGGATTCGGTTTGCCAGAATTTTATTGAGTATTTTGCATCGATATTCATAAGGAAATTGGTCTGAAGTTCTCTTTCTTTGTTGGGTCTTTGTGTGGTTTAGGTATAAGAGTAATTGTGGCTTCATAGAAGGAATTCGGTAGTGCTCATCTGTTTCAATTTTGTGGAATAGTTTGGATAATATTGGTAATGAGGTCTTCTATGAAGGTCTGATAGAATTCTGCACTAAACCCGTCTGGACCTGGGCTCTTTTTGGTTGGGAGACCTTTAATGACTTCTTCTATTTCCTTAGGAGTTATGGGGTTGTTTAACTGGTTTATCTGTTCCTGATTTAACTTCGGTACCTGGTATCTGTCTAGGAAATTGTCCATTTCCTGCAGATTGTCAAGTTTTGTTGAATATAGGCTTTTATAGTAAGATCTGATGATTTTTTGAATTTCCTCTAAATCTGTAGTTATGTCTCCCTTTTCATTTCTGATTTTGTTAATTTGGACACACTCTCTGTGTCCTCTCGTTAGTCTGGCCAAGGGTTTATCTATCTTGTTGATTTTCTCAAAGAACCAACTTTTGGTTCTGTTGATTCTTTCTATGGTCCTTTTTGTTTCTACTTGGTTGATTTCGGCTCTGAGTTTGATTATTTCCTGCCTTCTACTCCTCCTGGGTGTATTTGCTTCTTTTTGTTCTAGAGCTTTTAGGTGTGCTGTCAAGCTGCTGACATATGCTCTTTCCTGTTTCCTTCTGCAGGCACTCAGCGCTATGAGTTTTCCTCTTAGCGCAGCTTTCATTGTGTCCCATAAGTTTGGGTATGTTGTATCTTCATTTTCATTAAATTCTAGAAAGTCTTTAATTTCTTTCTTTATTTCTTCCTTGACCAGGTTATCATTGAGTAGAGCATTGTTCAATTTCCACGTATATGTGGGCATTCTTCCCTTATTGTTATTGAAGACCAGTTTTAGGCCGTGGTGGTCCGATAGCACGCATGGGATTATTTCTATCTTTCTGTACCTGTTGAGGCCCGTGTTTTGACCAATTATATGGTCAATTTTGGAGAAAGTACCATGAGGAGCTGAGAAGAACGATATCCTTTTTGCTTTAGGGTAGAACGCTCTATAAATATCCGTTAAGTCCATTTGGCTCATGAGTTCTCTTTAGTCTGACTAATGCCTCTGTTTAATTTCTGTTTCCATGATCTGTCCATTGATGAGAGTGGGGTGTTGAAATCTCCTACTATTATTGTGTGAGGTGCAATGTGTGTTTTGAGCTTTAGTAAGGTTTCTTTTACGTATGTAGGTGCCCTTGTATTTGGGGCATAGATATTTAGGATTGAGAGTTCATCTTGGTGGATTTTTCCTTTGATGAATATGAAGTGTCCTTCCTTATCTTTTTTTGATGACTTTTAGTTGAAAATTGATTTTATCTGATATTAGAATGGCTACTCCAGCTTGCTTCTTCTGACCATTTGCTTGGAAAGTCGTTTTCCAGCCTTTCACTCTGAGGTAGTGTCTGTCTTTGTCTCTGAGGTGTGTTTCCTGTAGGCAGCAGAATGCAGGGTCCTCGTTGCGTATCCAGTTTGTTAATCTATGTCTTTTTATTGGGGAGTTGAGGCCATTGATGTTGAGAGATATTAAGGAATAGTGATTATTGCTTCCGGTTGTATTCATATTTGGATGTGAGGTTATGTTTGTGTGCTTTTCTTCTCTTTGTTTTGTTGCCAAGACGATTAGTTTCTTGCTTCTTCTAGGGTATAGCTTGCCTCCTTATGTTGGGCTTTACCATTTATTATCCTTTGTAGTGCTGGATTTGTAGAAAGATATTGTGTAAATTTGGTTTTGTCATGGAATATCTTGGTTTCTCCATCTATGTTGATTGAGAGTTTTGCAGGATACAGTAACCTGGGCTGGCATTTGTGTTCTCTTAGGGTCTGTATGACATCAGTCCAGGATCTTCTGGCCTTCATAGTTTCTGGCGAAAAAGTCTGGTGTGATTCTGATAGGTCTGCCTTTATATGTTACTTGACCTTTTTCCTTACTGCTTTTAATATTCTTTCTTTATTTTGTGCGTTTGGTGTTTTGACTATTATGTGACGGAGGTGTTTCTTTTCTGGTCCAATCTATTTGGAGTTCTGTAGGCTTCTTGTATGCCTATGGGTATCTCTTTTTTTAGGTTAGGGAAGTTTTCTTCTATGATTTTGTTGAAGATATTTACTGGTCCTTTGAGCTGGGAGTCTTCACTCTCTTCTATACCTATTATCCTTAGGTTTGATCTTCTCATTGAGTCCTGGATTTCCTGTATGTTTTGGACCAGTAGCTTTTTCCGCTTTTACATTATCTTTGACAGTTGAGTCAATGATTTCTATGGAATCTTCTGCTCCTGAGATTCTCTCTTCCATCTCTTGTATTCTGTTGGTGAAGCTTGTATCTACAGCTCCTTGTCTCTTCTTTTGGTTTTCTATATCCAGGTTGTTTCCATGTGTTCTTTCTTGATTGCTTCTATTTCCATTTTTAATTCCTTCAACTGTTTGATTGTGTTTTCCTGGAATTCTTTCAGGGATTTTTGTGACTCCTCTCTATGGCCTTTTACTTGTTTATTTATGTTTTCCTGGAATTCTTTCAGGGATTTTTGTGTCTCCTCTCTATGGGCTTCTACTTGTTTATTTATATTTTCCTGGAATTCTTTTAGGAATTTTTGCGATTCCTCTCTGTAGGCTTCTACTTGTTTATTTATGTTTTCCTGTGTTTCTCTAAGGGAGTTCTTCATGTCTTTCTTGAAGTCCTCCAACATCATGATCAAATATGATTTTGAAACTAGATCTTGCTTTTCTGGTGTGTTTGGATATTCCGTGTTTGCTTTGGTGGGAGAATTGGGCTCCGATGATGCCATGTAGTCTTGGTTTCTGTTGCTTGGGTTCCTGCGCTTGCCTCTCGCCATCAGATTATCTCTAGTGTTACTTTGTTCTGCTATTTCTGACAGTGGCTAGACTGTCTTATAAGCCTGTGTTTCAGGAGTGCTGTAGACCTGTTTTCCTGTTTTCTTTCAGCCAGTTATGGGGACAGAGTGTTCTGCTTTCAGGCGTGTAGTTTTTCCTATCTACAGGTCTTCAACTGTTCCTGTGAGCCTGTGTCCTGAGTTCACCAGGCAAGTCGTTTGTAGCAGAAAAGTTGGTCTTACCTGTGGTCCCCAGGCTCAAGTTTGCTCGCGGGGTGTTGCCTATGAGCTCTCCGAGGCCTCAGCAACCAGGAAGATCTGCGCCGCCCTTTCCGGGAGGTTCCGTGCACCAGGGTTCCAGATAGCTTTTGTTGTTTTCCTCTGGGATCAGTACTGTGTGCAGCGTGCAGTCTCTTCTGGTTTCCCAGGCGTGTCCGCCTCTCTGAAGGTTTAGCTCTCCCTCCCACGGGATTTGGGTGCAGAGAACTGTTTATCCGGTCGGTCCCTTCAGGTGCGGTGTCTCAGACGCAGTGGACCTGCTGCTCCTGGGCCCTCCTCTACGGGTACCCAGAGGCCGTATACAGTTTCCTCCTGGGCCAGGGATGTGGGCAGGGGTGGGCAGCGTTGGTGGTCTCCTCCGCTCTGCTGCCTCAGGAGTGCCCGCCCGACCAGGTGGCGAGAACTCCCCTCCAGGGGGCCTGGGAGCAGAGAGCTGCTGAGGGCAGGGATCCGCCGGCCCGGGGATTACTTATAATTCTTAAGGATCAGAATTTTGTTATTTTGATTTTAGTACTAGGTTCCCAGATTTCATGTTTGGGTTGGAGCTTAGTGTGGTTTGTTTATTTTCTCCAGAAAAATGAAGTAGCACGTTTTTCATAAACTGAAGTTTAAAATTTGGAATTATCTTACTACATTTTTAGCCTTAAAATGACTTCTTTTGGGCTGAGGAGTAACTCATTTGGAAGCATTTGCTTTGAAAACACAAAGATCTGAGTTTGGTCTCTAGAACGACACTGAAGACAAAAACAAAAACAAACGGCAAGCCAAGGCACAGTGGTATTTGTGATCCCAGCACAGGAGTGGTGGCAGGAATTGTTGACCATCCAGGTTAGCTTACTTTGAAAGTTCCTACTGATACAGATGAGAATGGCAGCTGCCAACCATTGGACTGAAAAGGGGACCCCAATGGAGGAGTTAGAGAAAAGACTGAAGGAGCTGAAGGGGTTTGCAACACCTTAGGAAGAACAACAGTATCAAGTGACCAGACCCCCCAGAGCTTCCAGGGACAAACTCACCAACCAAAGAGTACACATGGAGCAACCCAGGGCTCCAGCTGCATGTGTATCAGAGGATGGCATTGTCCAGCATCAATGGGAGGAGAAGCCCTTGGTCCTGTGAAGGCTCGATGCCCCAGTGTAGGGGAATGCCAGGATGTTGAGGTTGGAGTGGGTGAGTGGGAGTGGTAACATCTTCATAGAAGCAGGAGAGAGAGGGAGATGGGAGGTGGAAAGGAGGTAACATTTGAAATGTAAATATATAAAATATTCAAGAAAAATAAAATAAAATAAAAGTTCCAGGCTAGTGTGGAACTTTGCCTCAAAAACCAGGTGGACATTTCCTGAGGAGAAGCACTTCAAATTGTTCTCTTATCTCTACATGCTCATACGCACATGGTCACCTTCATACACATACATATACATACATTCATACATACAAACAAAACATCTCTTTTGAAATAAATATACTGATGGGGAATAGGTTAAGATATGTTTATTGTCTTTAGCAAAATAAAACATTATCAACCCTATGTGATTTCTTGGAATTTTAAGAAAAGTTTACATACAAATTATAAGTAAGATACACATTAAAGTATGTTTTAAATGAAGTTCAGGAATCTAAAAGTCTGGGAAATTCTTTAAGAAGGGAGAGCTCCTGTATGTAAAATCCTACTAGGGGAGAAGTAACACTAAAAGACAACACTGGACGCTAAGAAACCCGTGACTAAATAGATCAGTGACAAAGGAGCCAGAGGAATCTGCACAGAGAACTAGGATCCCAGACAGTGCTGGTGTGTGGGTTGATGGGTGGTGCTGGTGTGTGGGTTGATGGGTGGTGCTGGTGTGTGGGTTGATGGGTGAGGCTGGTGTGTGGGTTGATGGGTGGTGCTGGTGTGTGGGTTGATGGGTGGGGCTGGTGTGTGGGTTGATGGGTGGTGCTGGTGTGTGGGTTGATGGGTGGTGCTGGTGTGTGGGTTGATGGGTGGTGCTGGTGTGTGGGTTGATGGGTGAGGCTGGTGCGTGGGTTGATGGGTGAGGCTTGATGGGTGGTGCTGGTGTGTGGGTTGATGGGTGAGGCTGGTGTGTGGGTTTATGGGTGGTGCTGGTGTGTGAGTTGATGGGTGGTGCTGGTGTGTGGGTTGATGGGTGGGGCTGGTGTGTGGGTTGATGGGTGGTGCTGGTGTGTGGGTTGATGGGTGGGGCTGGTGTGTGAGTTGATGGGTGGTGCTGGTATGTGGGTGATGGGCGGTGCTGGTGTGTGGGTTGATGGGTGGTGCTGGTGTGTGGGTTGATGTTGATGGGTGGTGCTGGTGTGTGAGTTGATGGGTGGTGCTGGTGTGTGGGTCGATGGGTGGTGATGGTGTGTGGGTCGATGGGTGGTGCTGGTGTGGGGTTGATGGGTGGTGCTGGTGTGTGGGTTGATGGGTGGTGCTGGTGTGTGGGTTGATGGGTGGTGCTGGTGTGTGGGTTGATGGGTGGTGCTGGTGTGTGGGTTGATGGGTGGTGCTGGTGTGTGGGTTGATGGGTGGTGCTGGTGTGTGGGTTGATGGGTGGTGCTGGTGTGTGGGTTGATGGGTGGTGCTGGTGTGTGGGTTGATGGGTGGTGCTGGTGTGTGGGTTGATGGGCATATCTTGAGCAAGGCTTTGGTTGTTGTGTTAGTTACTTTGTGTCACTTTGACAGAGGAACTTAAGAAAGGAAAGGTTTATTTTGGCTCATGGTTTCATAGAGTACAAAAGCAAGTGAATTGGGCTCCTTACATCATGGCAGCAGACAGGAAGTGAAAGAGCCAAGAGTTGGGGCCAGTGGGAAAATTCCCACCACAAACTTCCGAGCACAAGGACCCCTCCCTTCCAGGAAGAAAAAAAGCTGGTTTAATTCCTGGAACAACTACAAGCCAAACTGTCACACAAAGCTACCTGTGGCTTTCAACTGACCCCCACTTGGGAAAGTCTTGAACAGTACACTGAGTCCTTCCTTGGGAAAGTCTTGAATGGTACACTGATTCCAATATGAAAGTTGTTTTGCTCCACCAAATGCGCATAGTACCCTGCCTAGTTACCAATGTGCCAATTCTGGTCCAATTGTTTGAATTCTGCCCTAATTGTTTGCAAGGTCTATAACTCTGTTAGTCTGCTCAGGGTCTTCTCCCATTAAAGTGGGAAGGCCCCAACATGTCAGAATGATTAAACTCCTCTTGCTTTTACATCAATTATCGCCTCCTTGAGTCTCATTCAAGAGGTCTTGGAAGAGGTTCAATTCAGACCTCAGAAGCAGCTGGCAAGGGTGGGATTTGCTCTTTTTAATTGGATATTTTTAATTTACATTTCAAATGTTATCCCCTTTCTCTAACCCAACCACCCAACCTTTCCTGCCTCCTCAACTTGACATTCCTATACACTGGGGGTCCAGCTTTGGCAAAACCAAGGGCTTCTTCTCTGGTGCCCAAAAAGGCCATCCTCTGCTACATATGCAGCTGGAGCCATGTGTCTGTCCAGGTGTACTGTTTGGATGGTGGTTTAGTCCCTGGGAGCTCTGGTTGGTTGGTATTGTTGTTCTTATGGGGTTGCAAACCCCTTCAGCTTCTTCAATCCTTTCTCTAACTCCTCTAGCGGGGACCCCATTCTCAGTTCAATGGTTGGCTGCCAGCATTCGCCTCTGTATTTGTCATGCTCTGGCAGAGCCTATCAGGAGACAGCTATATCAGGCTTCTGTCAGCATGAACCTCTTGGCATTAGCAATATTGTCTGTGTTTAGTGGCTGTATGTATAAGGGTGTCAATTCCCTAATTTCTTTCTCAGGTTTTATTCTTTGAGTAGAGGAAGGATACTGATTTGTTTGAGTTAATTTTATATCCAGCCACTTTGCTGAAGTTGTTTATCAGGCTTAGGAGTTCTCTAGTGGAACTTTTGGTGTCACTTATGTATTCTATCATATCATCTGCAAATAGTGATATTTTGACTTCTTCCTTTCCAGTTTGTATCCCTTTGACCTCCTTTTGTTGTCTGATTGTTCTGGCTAGGACTTTGAGTACTATATTGAACAAGTAGGGAGAGAGTGAGCAGCCTTGTCTAGTCTCTGATTTTAGTGGGATTGCTTCAACTTTCTCTCTATTTCTTTTGATGTTGGCTTCTGGTTTGCTGTATATTGCTTTTACTTTGTTTAGGTATGGACCTTGAATTCCTGATCTTTCCAAGACTTTTATCATGAAGGGGTGTTGAATTTTGTCAAACACTTTCTCAGTATCTAGTGAGATGATAATGTGGGTTTTTTTTTTGTTTGTTTGTTTATGTAGTGGATTATGTTGATGGATTTCCGTATATTGAACCATCCCTGCATTCCTGGGATGAAGCCTACTTGATTATGATGGATGATCATTTTCTTTCTTTTTTTTTATGAATTAGACAAAAATTTTATTTTCAAGCTCTTCAAAGATTATTACAAACACAATCTTTCCTTCTAAAAGTGTCCCCAAGTAAATTGAAGGCACATCACCCCAATAAACTTTGTGTGACATGAATTCTTTTAGGTTATAATATCTTCACATTTTGTTTTTAACCAATTGTTAAATTGGTTCTAAGTGTAGATCACATTTAAACATTTTTTAAAGGCACGAGCACACTTTTAAAAGCATCAAGCACAATTATAAGTTGTAGAATACAGGAACTAAAGAAAGCTCTAATGGCTTCACACAGGAGGGCGACCTAACAACACATCCATGTTCTTGTTTGCTAAGGAGCAGCTCTCAAGTTTCCTGTCCAAGTCAGACTGTTTGCTTACTGGTGAGTGGAAAAGCTCTCCTTTACAAAACCAGGATATTAATTATTCCCCAATTTATACTTTGTCTAATTTAGTAACTGTAAACTTTTATGAAAAAGTTTTATTAGAGTATAAAAATGTTAGGAAAATTACAAATACTCAGGTTTTGGAAATACAACATTTCCATGCTGAAATGCAAATACCCAGTAAACAAAATGTGCCTTTATCCCAGGCAGGGCTGCACAGGCTCCGTGACGGAACAGATGCAACCAGTGAGTTTGGTAGTAAGGTTAATAAACAAAACAAAACATTGATTCCTGTAGAATTTTGACCTAGGACCAGGCCACAGAGAAAATGATTTGGCTCTTGAAATCTGTTTTCTTGGGACTTGGCAGCAGTCATCCATACCATGTGCACACAGGTTCCTCAGAGAGCTTCTTCCCAGTCTTCAAGTTAATGGACAGGACCTGGGCTCCAGGAAGGGGTTGCTTCTAGCTGGAACACCAAACAGCAGAGCGTCATTGTATGCATTCTGTATGCAGTACTGCTGAAGCTCTGCAGCTGCCTGAGAGACCTTGATCCTCTCCACACAGGCCTCCAGCTTCAGCTGCTCCACCAGGCACTGCAGGGCGCTCACACTGGCCTCGGAAGACATGGCAGCTAAGGCTATGGGCGTGGCTGGGCGGAACTGCTAGATGATCATTTTTTCATGTATTCTTGTATTTGGTTTGTGAGAATTTTATTGAGTATTTTTGCATTGATATTCATAAGGGAAATTGGTTGGAAGTTCTCTTTCTTTGTTGGGTCTTTGTGTGGTTTGGTATAAGTGTAATTGTGGATTCATAGAAGGAATTGGGTAACGTTCCTTCTATTTCTATTTTGTGGAATAATTTGAAGAGTATTGGTATTAGGTGTCCTTTGGAGGTCTGATAGAATTCTGCACTAAATCCATCTGGTTCTGGGCTTTTTTTGGTTGGGAGACTTTTAATAATTACTTCTATTTCTTTAGGAGTTAAGGGACTGTTTAGATGGTTTGTCTGATCCTGATTTAATTTTGGTACTTGGTATCTGTCTAGAAAATTGTCCATTTTCTCCAGATTTTCCAGTTTTGTTGAATATAGGCTTTTGTAGTAAGATCTGATGATTTTTTGAATTTCCTCCCTTTTTGTTTCTGATTTTGTTAATTTGGATGCACTCTCTGTGCTGTCTGGTTAGTCTGGCTAAGGGTTTATCTATCTTACAGAATTTTCCAAAGAACCAGCTCCTGGTTTTGTTGATTCTTTTTATAGTTGTTTTTGTTTCTACTTGGTTGACTTCAGTCCTGAGTTTGGTTATTTCCTGCTTTCTATTCCTCTTGGGTGTATTTGCTTCTTTTTGTTTTAGAGCTTTTAGGTGTGCTGTCAAGTTCTTAATGTATGCTCTCCAGTTTCTTTGTGAAGGCACTCAGAGCTGAGTTTTCCTCTTAGCACTCCTTTCATCATGTCCCATATGTTTGGGTATATTGTGCCTTCATTTTCATTATATTTTAAAAAATCTTTAATTTCTTTATTTCTTGACCAAGTTATTGAGTTGTTCATCTTCCATGTGTATGTGTGCTTTTTGTTGTTTTTGTTGTTATTGAAGACCAGCCTTAGTCTGTGGTGATCTGATAGGATGCATGGGTTTATTTCAATCTTCTTGTATCTGTTGAGGCCTGTTTTGTGACCGATTATATGGTCAGTTTTGGAGAAGGTGTCTGAGGTGTTGAGAAGAAGGTATATTCTTTTGTTTTAGCATGAAATGTTCTATAGATATCTGTTAAACCCATTTGCTTCATAATTTTTTTTTTAGTTTCTCTGTGTCTGTTTAGTTTCTGTTTTCATAATCCGTCCATTGATGAGAGTGGGGTGTTGAAATCTCCCACTATTATTGTGTGAGGTGCAATGTGTGCTTTGAGCTTTAGTAAGGTTTCTTTTATGAATGTAGGTTCCCTTGCATTTGGAGTATAAATATTCAGGATTGAGAGTTCATCTTGGTGGATTTTTTTTGATGAATATGAAAATATGAAATGTTCTTCCTTATCTTTTTTGATAACTTTTGGTTGAAAGTCAATTCTATTAGATATTAGAATGGCTACTCCAGCTTGTTTCTTAGGATCCTTTGCTTGGAAAGTTGTTTTCCAGCCTTTTACTCTGAGGTAGTGTCTGTCTTTGTCACTGATGTATGTTTCCTGTATGCAGCAAAATGCTGGGATCTCTTTCCATATCCATTCTGTTAGTCTATGTCTTTTTATTGGGGAATCGAGTCCAGTGATGTTAAGAGATATTAAGGAATAGTGATTGTTTTTTCCTGATATTTTTGTTTTTAGAGGTGGAATTATGTTTGTGTGTCTCTCTTCTTTTGGTTTTGTTGCAAGGAGATTACTTCTTGCTTTTTGTAGGGTGTAATTTTCCTTCTTCTGTTAGAGTTTTCCATCTATTATCCTTTGTATGGCTGGATTTGTGGAAAGATATTATGTAATTTTGGTTTTTTTTTTCATGGAATATCTTGGTTTCTCCATCTGTGTTAATCAAGAGTTTTGCTGGATAGTAGCCTGGGCTGGCATTTGTGTTCACTTAGGGTCTGTATGACATCACCCAGGATCTTCTGGCTTTCATAGTCTCTGGTGAGGTATCTGGTGTAATTCTGATAGGTCTGCCTTTATATGTTACTTGACCTTTTTCCCTTACTGCTTTTAATATTCTTTCTTTGTTTTGTGCATTTGGTGTTTTGACCATTATGTGATAGGAGGAATTTCTTTTCTGGTCCAGTCTATTTGGAGCTCCATAGGTTTCATGTATGTTCATGTACATCTCTTTCTTCAGGTTAGGGAAGTTTTCTTCTATGATTTTGTTGAAGATATTTACTGGCCCTTTAAGTTGGGAGTCTTCACTCTCTTCTATACCTATTATCCTTAGGTTTGATCTCATTGTGTCCTGGATGTTTGGATTAGGAGCTATTTGCGTTTTGTATTTTCTTTGATGGTTGTGTCAATGTTTTCTATGGTATCTTCTGCCCCTGAGATTGTGATGCTTGTGTCTATGACTCCTGATCTCTTTCCTAGGTTTTTTATCTCCAGGGTTGTCTCCCTTTTTGATTTCTTTATTGTTTCTATTTCCAGTTTTAGATCCTCAGTGGTTTTGTTCAATTCCTTCACCTGTTTGGTTGTGTTTTCCTGTAATTCTTTAAGGGACTTTTTGTGTTTTCTCTTTAAGTTCTTCTACTTGTTTACCTGTGTTGTCCTGTATTTCTTTAAGGGGGTTACTTATATCTTTCTTTAAGTCCTCTATCATCATCACGTGATGTGATTTTAAATCCAAATCTTGCTTTTCCGGTGTGTTTGGATATCCAGTATTTGCTTTCGTGGTAGAACTGGGTTCTAATGATGCCAAGTAGTCTTGGTTTCTGTTGCTTAGGTTCCTGTGCTTGCCTCTCGCCATCTAGTTGTCTCTGGTGTTAGCTTGTCTTGCTGTCTCTGACAGTGGCTTGACCCTCCTGTAAGCCTGTGTGTCAGTACTTCTGGAGACTGGCTTTCTTCCAGGGGTATTTGAGTACAGAGAGCTGTGTCACAGGGTCAGTTCTGGGTACAGGCTGAAACCGGAATGATCCTGTAGCAGATTGCTCCTGCATTTTTGTGTCCTGGGGGTCTAGGTGGGTCCCTTGGAGCAAAAGTGTTCTTACCTCTGCTCTCACGTGTGTCAATGCTTCTGGAGGCTGATTTTCAGCTCTGGGCACAGGTAGAGACAGAAAGGATCCTGTCCCAGATTGCAACAGAGAGCTCCAGGCAGGTTCCTTTTGGGCCAGGAATGTGAGCAGAAGTGGTGATCTTTCCTGTGCTCTCAGGTTTGTTTGTACTTCTGAGAGTCTTGCTCTCTCCCTAGGGGATCTGGCTACAGAGAACTGTGGGACTGGGTCAGCTCTGGATGTAGGTGGAAACCAGAAGTGTGCTTCTGGTTTACCTCCAGTCGTCAACTGCTATGAGCCAGGCCACACCTGCTAAAGCTCCACAACCTCCTAAAACTGCTACCATCTGGGGATCAGCCTGCAAGAGCCATTTTATACTCAAACCATAACAAGTGTTAATCTGCCCTTTCTCCTTTGAACATCGTGTCTCCTTAAAGCTAAGCTCCCTAACTTTGGGATACATTATTAGAACTACCTATGCAGATTTACAAATTCTTCAGGTCCAAGTCATGTCCCATCTCAGTTACATAGTAGTGTTCTTGGTCAGTAGCTTTAAAAGATCTACGGATGATAATAGTAGGTGGTAGTTTCTTAACTGATTTTGATTTCTCTCATTACTTGGCAGGTAACAGCCAATGAAGAAAGAGACTTGTATAGTTGGCAATTTAATTAATTAATTAATTAATTTGTATGTGTTTGATAGGATTAGTAAAGTCATCTGAATTTCCACCAGTGATTCTAGACCAAAAGAGCCTTCTGGAAGTGATAGATCAGTTAAAACGCTCACCTTCAGGACTAGACTCGGTGCTGAAGAATACTGTGCCATGGGGAGTAGCGTTTCATCACGCAGGTAACCCTTGCTCATAATCTCTTATTATCATGTTCTCATCGTGGGCTAGAGACAGGACTCTGTGATTACATGTACTTTTGGCTCTTAGAGAGGGCCCGAGTTTGATTCCCAGGACCTGTGTGGCAGACTCCCTAAACTCCATTTCCAGCAGATCTGATTTCCACTTCAGGTCTCTATGAGCTCCTGCACACTTGTCCTGCACATATATTCATGCAGGTTCACTAACAAACACATAGTAAAATAAATCTAAAAAGATTTTAAAGACTTTACCAGACTTCCATAATTTCATTTTTGTATTTATGTGGATGTTTTTCTTATTAATCACATTAATACTTGTAGATTTTATTTAAGAAACATTGGATTAGTCAAACCAGAGAAAAATAAGCATTTTAAACATACTTATCTGAGTTTTATAGATATACTAGACAATGGATTTTTTTTTAAAACTTTTGGGACAGTGAATTCTAAAAATTTTAACCTATCTATATGTTCTTTCCTCAAAATTTATGTTATAGTGATACTTTTTACTCAAATTTGATGCTACTGTTCTTTTATGTCAAGTATTGACATAAGCTCACATATATATTAGAGTCAAATTTGTTTTAGGAATTGTCATTGAATTGGAGAAGACTGTAAAGGAAAAAAAAAACAGTGGGTAGGCTGTCAGAATTACCAGTGTGATGGCAGTCACTGAATGAGGTGCTTGCCTTTGATCTTTTTTTTTTTTTTTTTTTTTTTTTTTTGAGCTGGGAACCCGAACCCAGGGCCTTGCGCTTGCTAGGCAAGTGCTCTACCACTGAGCTAAATCCCCAACCCCAACTTGCCTTTGATCTTATATGTTAAGATTGCAATCATAAGAATGTTTTCTAAGATAGGAAATTTAATCCTTTCAGTTCTACTCAGCTTTTTATCATATATAATATATACTATGATTTTAATGATAAACATGATATAATTTTAAGTCAAATTTTCAAATTATGTATGTGTAAATATATCCTTACACAAAAAAACAGGTGTTGTTAATCAGTCGTATGTTGTTAAACTTAACATGCTGTTTGTTCTCATAAATAAAATGTTATTGGAACACACTTTTGCTTACTTGATCTGCTTCTGCTAAAAGCACGGTAGTTTCTGCAGAAGCCACCAATTCCACTTAAAACTTAGATAATTTTGCTGACTTACCCAAATGATATCTAAAGATGGCAGATTATACTTTTAAATACATAGTGATGATGTTTTGTTTATAATCTTAACTGTCATTTAAAAGATCTTTAGTGGCTTGTAGATGACTTTCAAATCAGGGTATAAGTGATCCAGTGTGTTGGTTCTGTGGTAATGTTTTTGGATCTGCATTGCATTTAGGTCTTACTTTTGAAGAGAGGGATATCATCGAAGGAGCCTTCCGTCAAGGTCTTATTCGCGTCTTGGCAGCAACGTCTACTCTCTCTTCTGGAGTGAATCTCCCTGCACGTCGGGTGATTATTCGCACTCCGGTTTTCGGTGGTCAGCCTTTAGATATCCTCACTTATAAGCAGATGGTGGGTCGTGCTGGCAGGAAAGGAGCAGACACAATGGGTGAGTGTGAACGTAGCTGGCATGGCTGCTGACAGATGGTATCCTTGAAAGTTGATTAGCACCAGCTCTTTCCTATCATGATGTATTTCTTTATTGTGCAGCACTCTGATGCCATCCTCTTGGATTGCTTAATGTTTACTGTGAACATGATTATTATTAACTATTGGTTTTCTCCTGGTGGAAAATTAAGATTTTTCTTTTGTGTTGTGTGCAGTGAAATGATTCAGTGATATATAAATAACAAGATTTATGATTTTATTAGCTAGAAGATTAATTAATTTCCACATTTACTCCTTTCTCCTGTCTATTTTCAGTAGGTATGGTGTATGTGCTGTTGCCTATGCCTATGCATATGTAGGTGAGACATTGGATTCTTTTTCTTCTATCATTCTCCTTATTCATTTCAAAATTTTTAAAAATATTTTTATGCACATGTGTCTGTGATGGGGTATGGTATATGAGTGCATTAGCAGAAGAGGGTGGTGGATCTCCTGGAGCTGGAGTTATAAGCAGGTTCGAACAGCCCAACATGGGTGCTGGAACAAAACTCAGTTCCTCTGGAAGAATAATAAGTCTTCTTATGCATTGAGGCATCCATCCAGGCTCCCACTTTACATTTTGGACATGAAATTTGTCATTTCTCCGTCAAGTTCTCAGGATCTGTTTGTCTCTGCCCCATCAATGTTCGGTCTACAGATGCAAGCCAGCCTGCCTGGCTTTTATGTGGGTGCTGGAGACATGAGCTCAGGTCTTCCTGCTCACCTAGTGAGCGTTTTAACTCCTCCCTGCACTTTCTAGTGTTCAATCTCAAATCAAGTAGGTGCGATGTGCTCAGAAGTACTCTACTTTTTGTCTCTAAATTGACTCAGGTTCTGACTTTGCACTAGCAAGTAATGTTGCTATTGCCAGCAATCCAAACAACAAGCTTTTACTTAGGCAATGGAATTGTTTTTATATTAAATATCAAAAAAAAGAAGCAAAAGCCCAACATGGGTGCTTATACTGTGTATGACTAGTTGCTAAATGATAGTCACTGTTTACTACTCTTGAGGGAGTAGGACCTGGGAGATGGAGTCTAAAAATGAGGTAGACTGAAGTCTTAGACAATAGCCAACTTTATTCAGAGTATCAGACATTTATACTCCGAGTATTAACAAGAGTTACCTGAGTAAAGAGTACAACCACAGGGACAAACCTCACATGGCAAAAACCGTATTTGTCTATAGAGCCATCTAAACAAAGAAAATAGCCTGTTATAATGAATAATCTGAAGCAAATGCATTCTTATCTGCTTCAACTGGGAGGGACACAGAAGCATAATTTTTGAACAATTCCATGTCTTAAAGAAAGTGAAGTAACAAAATTCTTGTCATTTTCTTAGTGTTCTCTCAAGTACTCAGAATTCCTCTCCCATGACTCCATTCTCGAACTGTGTTCTGAAATTTATTTTCTTGTATAAACTTTCTTCCTTTGTTTCTGTCCTTAATGGTTTTCTATGGTATATGCTTTGGATTTTTCCTATTATTAAGCTTATACCTCATATAAAAGACTAATATAAGCTGATAATAAGCGCTACAATCAGGGAAGCAGATACCCAGATGCCAGCATTAAAAACACAATCAGTAACAGCCGGAACAATGGCTCCACCAGAGCCCAGCAACCCTCTCACAGCAGGCCCCAGGTACTGCAACACAGCTGAAGTACAAGAAAAAGACCCTAAAAGAGCCTGTGTGAATGTGGTAGAGGTCCTTAGAGAGGGAATGAACAAATACCTTTGCAACTTTAATTTTTCAAAGCCTACTTTTAATGATGGTTCTTAAACACTTAACCTTCTAGCCCACCACCCACCAAGGGTAGTGGTAAAGAAAAGGTTTTATGATATGGGGAAAGTGGACCTGTTTAGATATGGTTCTTTGGAGCAAGTCCTATCTGAGTTGTCAGGAAATAAGCAGTTCAATTCACAGTTAGTTCACATAATACTTCATGAATATCCCAGCAGTACAGTTTGGTAAAGTCTGGATAGCAAACACAAATCAGTAGCAGTGGGAATACCTAGAAGAGACAGTCAGGCCTCAGCCTTGACTCCAGTCAGCAGGAAGGACCAGGGTCAACAGGAACATCAGGAAAAGTTCTTTGCTGTGCCTCTCACAGGGAAGTGAAGACAGCAAAGAAGTGAGGCAAATTAGCATTGCACAGCTAGCTCTGCAGGCAAGCCCAGCCAAGCCTCTGTCACTGTCCGTTGAGTCCTATTTATTCTCCCTCCAAACATCACGTGTACTCCACAGGTCTTGCCTCAGCATGTCTCAGCCTCAGTGAGTCTTAGTAAAACTCCATGTCTGTCTCAGCTGACATTACCCTGACAATTGGCCCAAGTTCACAGAAGTGGCAAGAAGCCACCAGCATACTGCCAGAAGTTTTTTGGTGTTTGTCTCTGTGGAGTCTGGACAAATGCAGCTCAACTATGCAGTGGAAGGCAGACCAATGCTTGCATGTCATTAGCAAAGAAGCCTTCATCACGTGTCCTTTCACATGCTTGCTGGAGCAGAACATCCTTTCTCCTGTGTCTGCTCCAGCAAAAACGTTCTTTCATGAGTCTGCCTTAGCATTTCACCAGTGTCCCAGCAAAACACCATTCAGTACAACTGACTTGCCAACTTGTCCACTTCAAACCTTAAAAAGAAATTTATGAAAGCACAAACAGTGCAAAAAATGAAGAAAACAGTTCAAAACCTGAAACTAAAAATAGAATCAGTAAGTGTGTGGTGGTTCATGATGATCTTTACCTTTAATTGTAGCACTCAAGAGGCAGATGCAGCTAGATCGCTACGAATTTGGGGTCAGCATGTCTTACAAAGTGAGTTCTAGAACACCCAGGGCTACACAGAGAAACCCAGTCTCAACAACAATAACAGCAACCCAAAAGACCAAACCAAACCAAAACAAAGCATACAGACAAACAAATAGGTAAAATCAATAAGGAAAACCGAAAACTGAGGAACGTCTGTAGGTAAAAAATCTGGGGGTTGGGGATTTGGCTCAGTGGTAGAGCGCTTGCCTAGCAAGTGCAAGGCCCTGGGTTCAGTCCCCAGCTCCAAAAAACAAAAACAAAAACAAAAAAACCAGAAAAAAAAAAATCTGGAAACCGAAACAGGAACCTCACAGGTAAGCCTCATTAACAGAATGAAGAGATAGAAGAGA
Source organism: Rattus rattus (assembly GCF_011064425.1). Taxonomy (NCBI): domain Eukaryota; kingdom Metazoa; phylum Chordata; class Mammalia; order Rodentia; family Muridae; genus Rattus; species Rattus rattus. The sequence goes on from NC_046157.1 coordinate 21,914,285, forward strand.
CTCTTAAGACATGAGAAAATAGCTCAAAGAAATGTTAAATCTAAAAAACAACTGGCACAAAACATCCAAGAAATCTGGGATACTATGAAGACTAAATCTAAAAATAATAGGAATATAGGAAGAAGAAGAAACCCAGGTTAAAGGCACAGAAAATACCTTCAACAAAATCATAGAAGAACATTTCTCTAACCTAAAGAAATTCCAATCAAGATGTAAGAAGTATACTGAACACCAAATAGATTGGACCAAAAGAGAAATCCTCCCTGGAACATAATCAAAATACTAAACAAACAAACAAACAGAATAAAAAAAGACTATTAAAAGCTGCAAGGGAAAAAGATCAAATATATATAATGTGTTAGAATTACATATGACTTCTCAATGGAGACTAAAACTCAGAAAACCCTGGACAGATATTCTACAGACTCTAAGAGACCACAGTACTATACCTAGCAAAACTTTCAATCAAAATAGATGGAAAAGTTAGTCATTTCATGATAAAACCACATATAAGCAATATCTGTTTACAAATCCAGTCTTACAGAAGGCATTAGAAGGAAAACTCCTCTAAAGAGGTTAATCACAACTAAGGAATAAATAAACTCAGACCAGCAAATAAAGAGGATACAGACCGTATAACAACAAAATAACAGGAGTCAACAAATACTGCTCAATGATATCTCTCAACATTAGTGATATTAATTCCCCAATAAAAAGATACAGACTAAGAGAATAGATTGGAAAACAGGATCCATCCTTCTGTTGCATCTAAAAAGTATCTATCCTTATCATCATCAAGGATAGACATCATCTCAGTGTAAAGGGTTGTAAAAAGATATTCCAAGCAAGTAAACTGAACAACCAAGCTGGCATAGCCATTATAATATCTGACAAAATAGATTTCAAATAAATAATCAGAAGAGATATGGAAGAACACTGTATACTCATTAAAGGAAAAATTGACAAAGGAGACTTGGCATTATGAACATTTATGCACCAAATACAAGGGCACCCAGGTTTGCAAAAGAAATACTACTACTTCTTAAATCACATACTGACCCTCACACACTGATAGTAGGATCATACTTTTGTATCATACTTTCGTCAATAGACAGGTTATCCAGACAGAAACTAAACAGAGAAATACTGGAGCTAACTGATGTCATAAAGCAAATGGAACTAACAGATATTTACAAAATATTTCACCCAAATACAAAAGAATATATCTTCTCCTTGGCAATCTTTCTCCAAAATTGACCTCATACTTGAACACAAAGCAAGTTTCAACAGATTCAGGAAAACTGAAAAAATAAAATCCCTACATTCTATCCAGCCAGCACTGATCAAAGCTAGGTATAACAATGAAAGCAACAGGAACCTTACAAACTCATGGAAAATGAACAGCTCAGTACTGGATGAAAAAGAATGAGTCAAGATAGAAATTAAGACTTTCTAGAATTGAATGAAAATGGATACACAACATACCCAAACTTATAAACACAATGAAAGTGGTTAAACAAAATATCTGGAGAGATCTCAATACAAGTAATTTAATAGCACAACTGACAAGCTCTAGAAGAAAAAACAACAACAACCCAGAAATTGTAGATAGCAAGAAATAAACACAGCGCTAAAGTCAGCAAAAGAGAAGCAAACAACACAACAAAAGGAATCAGTGAAACAGTGAGGTGGTTCTGTGTGAAAATTAGTAAGATTGGCAAACTCCTACCCAAATTTACTAAATGGTGAAGAGAGAATATACAAGTCAACAAAATGAAAACTGAAATGAGGTATATAACTACTGGCTCCAGGAAGGTTCAGAGAATCGTAAGGATTACTGGAGGTATCACCATCCCTAATTTCACACTACTACAAAGCCATAATATTAATAATAGCATGATATTGTCACAAAAAGACATGTTGATCAACGGAATGAAATTGAAGACCCACACATACTTACAAACCTATCTGTGGGTCTCTTATTTTTGATAGGTCAGAGATACACATTGAAAAAAGAACACCTTCAACAAATGGTGCTGGTCATTTGGATAGCTGCATGTAAAAGAATCCACATAGATCCATGCTTACCACCCAGCACAGAACTCACCTCAGGTGAACCAAATACTCCAGGATAAGGGCAGATACACTGAACCTGATGAAAGAGAAAGTGAGGAATAGCTTCGAACTCATTGGCAAGAAAAAGACTTTCTGAACAGAACACCGTTAGGACAGGCAGTAAGATCAACAGTTAATGAGACCCCATGGTACTAAAAAGCTTCTGCATGGCAAAATGCATAGTCACTTGGACAAAGCAGCAGCCCAGAATGAGAAAAGATATTTTATTACACACTACACATTTAGTAGAGGGCTAATATCCAAATATATAAAGAACTCAAAGCCAACCATAAAAATTAGATATCAAGTAAACAAACTACTTAAAAGGTGGGGTACAGATTTAAACAGAGTTCTCAAAACACAAACTCAGAAGCACTTCAACATCCTTAGCCATCAGGGACATGGAAATCAAAACTATTTTGATATTTTATCTTATACCCATCAATATAGCTAAGATTAATAAAACAAGTGACAGCTCATGCTGGTGAGGATGTGGAATAAGTGGAACACTCATCCATTTACAGTGTATGTAGAAACTTGTTCAGCCACCGTGGAAATCATTATTGCAGTTTCTCAGAAAGCTGGGAATCAATTTACTTCAAGATCCAGCCATATAACTGCTGGGCATATACCCAAAGTATGTTTCATCCAACGACAGAGACACTTGCTTGACCATGTTATTGCTCCTCTATTCATAATAGCCAGAATTCCTCAGCAGAAGAATAGATAAAAGAAAAGGAGGTACATTACACAATGGAGTATTACTTAGCCATTACAAAGAGTGAAGTCATGAAATCCACAAGTAAATGAATGAAACTCTTGAGTGAGGTATTCTAGATCCAGAAAGACAAAAATAGTGCCTTATATATGGATATTTGCTGTCAAGTCAATGATAACTATAGAGTAAGGGACTAGGGGGGCAGATCAATCTTGTTAGGAAAGGAAAATAGAATAGATAGTTATGGATGGATTGAGGGATGGCTGGAATAGGAGGATCAGGTTGGGAGGAGGGTAAAGTAGAAGCTTCATGAAACACACACACACACACACACACACACACACACACACACACACACACACACACACACACATATATATGTATATGAAGGCAATCTACCTGAAATTACCAAATAATGGGGGGGGGACAGAGCCCTGGATTTGGGTTACATCTAACTGAGTTGTTGGCCAAATGTGTCCCATGAGGATCACTAAACCCAGGCAATTACCAGGACTGTAGGTTGCTCATCACAAACTGACAGGGAGACCCCATTGCTGAAGACAACACCTGCACAACCCATTGAACATGGAGAAGTAGAACTGGTGCCTACATAGAGCCAACGTTCCTGAGCCTTTCATACAGGAAGGTACTGTGCACGCTACCAAAAGAGAAACATAAACCCCATCCCAGACACAAATCCTTTGATCTACCTGCCTTTTGATTGTCCTGCCTATAAGATATGCCAGGGTAATGGTAGTATAAAGCTTGCAGGAACAACCAACCAATATCGGATCTGACTTAAGACCCACTTCATGAGGTGGGACCCATACCCGATGCTGCCTGGATGACCATGAATCTATGACTACATAACCTGACCTAGAGGATGTTGTAAGGGGAGAAGAAAAGCAATAACAGTACTCCTAATGACATTCTCCTGTACTCATAATTCAGTGTCTGCTCAGCCATCATCAGAGAAGCTTAAATACAGAGATCCACAGCCAGACAATATGCAGAAAGTGAGGGACCTTGGAACACTCACCTCTAAATGGGAGGCTTTCCTCAGACCCTCCCCTCAGAGACCAGGGACCTCTGTGGAAGAGTAGGCAGAATGTTATAACCAGAGGGGATGAAGAACACCAAGAAAATGAGGCTCTTTAAGTCAGCATGAGCAAAGCTTATGTGAACTCACAGAGACTGAAGCCACATGGGCACACGGGCCACACGGGTCTACACGGGTCTACACCAGATCCTCGGTGTATATGTTATGGCTTCCAGTTTAGTGTTTCTGTGGGATTCCTGAGTCTGTGAACCAGTGGGTCTCTGATCCTTGTGTCTTCTCTTGGACTCTTTTCTTTCTGTTGGTTTGTTTTATCCAATTCTAATATGTTAGATTTTTATTTTATTTTTATCTTGTTATTATCTGTTAAAAGCCTGTTTGTTTTCTAATGTTTCTACTGTTTTCTTTTTTTTTTAAATGTTTATTTATTGTATATATTTATTGTATGTGAGTACACTGTCTCTGTCTTCAGACACACCAGAAGAGGGCATCAGATCCCATTACAGATGGTTGTGAGCTACCATGTGGTTGCTGGGAATTGAACTCAGGACCTCTGGGAGAGCAGTCAGTGCTCTTAACCACTGAGCCATCTCTCCAGCCCGTTTCTAATGTTTTCTAAGGGGAGTACATCTGAGTGGGAGAAGGACAGTTTCAGGTTCAAATTCTGGCAGACAAAAGCATTCCTCAGGAAGCTGGTTCCCCTCTATCAAAGGAGTCATTTCCTTATCACTGGCAGAAAGGACAAATGGCCATCTGTGGTGTCTTTCAGTATACAAGAGAGCATGTTGGTCTTCCAGCTCCCTTAGCATCACAAGTACCTGTTACACATGTCAGAGTTCATGCTGTCAACCTGGCTTATCCCAAACTTCTCCAGTTCATGGGCTTCCCTCACCCCTGTTTCTCATTGTCCCTTATAACCCTGATGTTTTGGCTAGGTTATTTCCCTTGCCCTCTCCCTTTCTTCCTCTCTTGGTCCTTTGTCTTGCCCCCTCTCGGTCTCCTTTGTCTTTATCTCTATCTGTAATTTTCCTGCTTCTCTTTTCTCATGGCCAGGTCCAGTCTGCTGGAAGATGGTTAGGTCAAAAAGAAAACTAGCTGTAGCATTTGTTAAGAAAACTAGCTGTAGCATTTGTTAAGAAAACTAGCTGTAGCATTTGTTAAGAAAACTAGCTGTAGCATTTGTTGTCTAGTCTCTGTATGTTGAGAAAGTGCAGGCTTAAATGAAGTCCGAAAGGCTGGACCAAGTAAACTAGCTGTTTTGAAAATGTCCTGGAAGCAAATCTTTAGAGGAAACAGCTTCAGTGCAGTTGAGGTAGGATCAACCTGGGAACTCGAACAGTAGGTGAGTCCTTTCAGGGCTGGCCTCCTGGTCTTCCATTCTGCAATATACAAACCTTACAAGCAGTACATAGTTTTATAAAGACGTTTATATGGAATGTGCAGGTGCACAGATCAATTAAAGATGATTTCCTGCTCTTTGAGCAGGTGAAAGAAAACGTCTTTCTTCAGAAGTTAGTTTGGATTAAATCAGATTGTAATATCAATTTTTATTTATACCATTTAAAAGAGTGGCATGAAAAGTCTTGGGATTTTGTAGTCAACAAGATCTATTGGCAATGCAAAGACATTTTTTTATGTGTCAGCCAGTCTCAGAGCTGTTCTCAAGCAGCAGGATGAGTGCATATATTACCTGTTTTGTTGATCTTGCCAATCTCCCTCTCTTTGTCTGTAGCCAAGATCTTCAGGGGCACTTCCCTGGTCAAATACTATTTTCAGCAATTTTGGTGGGAGATATAGCTTTTCGTTTCTTGTTGGACCAAATGTAAATCTCCACCCCAACATAACATATCGTCTTTCTTCCATTTTGAATTAGAACTTCTACAGGCTGATCTAACTCAGCAGTCCTTTCTAAAATCCAGTGTATCTTAGCAGTTGTGCTATTTGTCTCACTGCCTTTAAAAAATTTAAAGTCAACAAATCGCATTTTAAATCATCTTTGGGAGATATCATATCTCCTGTCTGTCCTATGAGCATTTCCTTCCAAGTCCTGTTAGGTCTTTGTATACTGCCTTGACCTCTAGGACTGTAAGTTATATCTGGAATAGGTTTCTTGCCATACAATTGTATGGGCATGTATGTCTGAGCACCATCAATTTTAATCTGTAAAGGCATCTCTAAGATGGCCATCCTCTCTAATAAATGCAATCTCAGAGTCACCCCTCAGAACACCAGGCAGAAGTCCATCGGAACTCTGCACATGTGTCAATTCTGTATGATGTATCAACATGTTACATACCTCAGCTCTCCAAGCTATCAAATGAAACACACAGTCCCTCGTGTGGCATCGCTTTAAGCTGAGCATCAATAAATAGAATCTGGATTCTTAATTCAATATATTGCATCTCTACCGCCTGCCACTCTAATTTCTCAAGCCCCTGTAGAACCTGTCTGGAACTATGCTTTTTGATGTTAAGTTCCAGATTGGATTCCTCTGAGGGTTTCCTATTTTGATTTGATTCAGCCTCTGATTTATAGTTTTTAATGTAGTATATAATTTCTCAGTGTCTTCTTTCTTTCTCCAAGTCTGTTTTATTCTGATTTCTCCCAAAAAGGACAAAACTGTAAGCACTGAACAAACAGCCATGTGCTTGCTGATAAGTGAGGCCGGATCATATGGAGTCCAGATGCAGTGTGGCAGATGCAGTGTGGCAGATGCAGTGTGGCAGATGCAGTGTGGCAGATGCAGTGTGGCAGTGCGCTTCCCTCCATCCCAAATATAGAAGTTTTCCTTTTTAGTTTCACAACTTCTCCCTAAGGACTTTATTTTCTTGTGTTTAAATGAAATATTTCTGATGTTTTATACTTAGCTTCCCTTTCTCATGTATTGTTCTTTAAACTCAACACTTTATCAGTTTAGATTCTTAGGACTTTTTAGCTTGTACCTTGTGCTGCATCAGCCCCACCCCAGCTGTTCAGCCAGCTTGGGGTTCCTGGTCCTGCCTTTTGCCAGCCTTGAAGACCAGGCCCCTGCAACCCGCCCTGCTTCTGGAAGCTTTAAGCCTTCATCCCTGGGCATCCTCCAGTTGTCTTTGGCCCATGTGCCCTGCAGTGGTTGGTTGTTTCTCAACAGGCACCAGGGTGGGGTCTCAGTGGGCCCAGATTAAGCTGCTGTGCCCCCTCTCCCTCTCTGCTGGCCTCAGCACTAGTAGTGCTTTCCATCAAGCAGAGTGCTAGTTTTCCAGAGCACTGTGCAGCTCTTGGGAGAACCGCTGTTGGTCTCTCCAGCAACCCCGGAGTACAAAGCCTTCCTGGGCACTTCCATCCAGCCAGCTGGTCCCAAGCAACCGAAGCTTCACAGCGCCCTCTGATCTCTCCAGCAGCTGTGTTCTAAGTAAGTTCTTGCCTCACTTTGGCCCACCATTATGAAGTGCAAACACTTTAACCTTAACCCCAACTAGCTTACAAATAAATGAAACTCAGAGTATGTTTTTTTTTTTTTTTTTTTTTTTTTTTTTTTTTCTCGGAGCTGGGATCGAACCCAGGGCCTTGGGCTTCCTAGGCAAGCGCTCTACCACTGAGCTAAATCCCCAACCCCGTTTTTTTTTTTTTTTTTTTTTTTGGCTTTGTCAAATACTGGGGGTAACCCTAATCTACTTTCCTAACTGCCGGCCTCCACCCCCAACCTTCTCTCCCCAGCAGTGTTGTTTCTCCTGGCCACGTGCTCATGGTCCATCTCCTCCCATGTCTCCTTATCCTGCTTGTTCTTCCCCTTATTTAATGTCAACACATGTAATTTATAATTTTTATAGTTAGTCATGCCTGTCTTAATAGACTTGCCTGTTAATTGTCACACTAGAGATAAAGTCACCCAATGCAGTACCATTTTAGTACAGAGTATTTTGAATATGATTCTCCTTTACTTACACTATTGACTTCTGAATTTTCCTTTATTTTGTTATTAATTAATTAATATTAGCATGACTTAAAGAAGGCAGTTATGTAATTCTTGTGAGGCAGCCCTCATAATGATCAATTCCTTTAGCTTTTGTTCTGGGAAGGTTTTTTATTTCCTCATTTCTGAAGATCAGCTTACCTGGGTAAAGGGAAAGTGCTCAAGTGTCTGGGTACTGTGAACATAACATCTGCCCTTTCTAGCCCACGGAGTTTCTGCTGAAAAAAACTGCTCACTGTTTCCTGGGATTCCCCTATATGAATATATTTCTTAGTGGTTTCTGCTTTTAGAATGTCTTTTGTGCTTTTGCATTTTTAAAAAGTTATTTATGGTTGGGGATTTAGCTCAGTGGTAGAGCGCTTGCCTAGCAAGCACAAGGCCCTAGGTTCGGTCCCCAGCTCCAGAAAAAACAAAAAACAAAAAACAAACAAACAAAAAGTTATTTATTTTCCGTCAATGAGTGTTTGTCTATATGCACATCTGTGTGACGCATGTGTGATGCATGTGTGATGCGTGTGTGTGCTCAGAGGTCAGAAGAGGGGATTGATCTATATGCACATCTGTTTGATGCATGTGTGTCTATATGCACATCTGTGTGACGCATGTGTGATGCATGTGTGATGCGTGTGTGCCCTCAGAGGTCAGAAGAGGGTATTGGATCCCTGGGGCTGGATGGTTGTGAGCCGCCACATTGGTACTAGGATCGAACCCAGGTCCTTTGGAGAGCAACAAGTGTCCTGTGAGCTCTTTGTGTTGTGTTCATATAGACTGCTGTAGCATCTTTGTCTAGATTTGGTTAAATTTTCAGCCCTCATTTTTTAAAATATCTTTCTAGTCCTTATCACTTCCTACTTTTGCTTTTATTATGCAAACGAGTCTTGACTGTAAGCATTTCCAGTTCATTTCTGTCAGTCTGGAGTTTGCTGGCTCCTCATCTGCCTGAGCTGCTGGGGAGACCCACTGTTGCACTTTGAAATTCCTATTTCTGTTTATTGTTTCTATTTCTTTGTAACTTCTCCCAGTGTCTATGTCTTATTTTCCAAGTCTCACTTCATTTTAATATTCTCATATTTCATAAACATATTTTTGAGAGGATTATGTGTAGCTTTTATCTGTTATTCCTGGCTCCCTGTTTTTCAGGGTCTGTCATTGGGATTTTGTTGGTGTATTTTCAGGTCTAACGGTTTCCTAATTCTTTGCAATCTGTGTCATTGAGTTGATGACCATGCATATATAGAGATAGCCACTTTTGGTTCCCATGGCTACTGTGTGGCAGGAACAGGCCCTTATTACTAGTCTAGCTGGAGAGTCGAGTGCTACCACTGGTAATGACGGGCAGACTGGGCCCATTTTTACTTCATGTAATTAGGATGCGGACTTTAGTCTAATTTTAAGCAGAACTACTGCCTGGGTTTTATTGTCAGAGCAAATTTGGTTGAATTTTGCCAGATAGAGTTACTGGTTGGCCACTACCATCACCTTTAAAATACACTGTAGAATATATTTCCTCCTGTGCTGGCTAGTCTTATGTCAGCTTGACAGAGCTAAGAGAAATATCTCCATAAGATCTGACTGTAAGGCATTTTCTTAATTAGTGATTGATGGGGGAGGGCCCAGTCCATTGTAGGCGGGGTCACCCCTGGGCTGGTGGTCCTGGGTTCTATAAGAAAACAGGCTGAGCTGAGCAAGCCATGGCGAGCAAGGCAGCAATCAGCATCTTTCCATGGCCTCTGCATCAGCTCCTGACTCCGGTTCCTCCCCTGTTGGAGTTCCTGTCCTGTCTTCCTTCAGTAATGGACTAAGATGTGTAAGTCTAAGCCAAATAAACCCTTTCCTTCCCAGCTTGCTTTTGGGCATGGTGTTTCATCAAAGCAGTGGAAACCCTAAGACAAGTTGGCACCAGGATAGTGGGATATTTTTTGCTGTTGTGAGGAAGATTGTGGGAGGAATTTGGAACTGTGGGCTAGAAAAGCCATTGCATGTTGAGAGCTCAGTGGGCTGTTCTGTGGGAGTTTGGAAGATTGAGAGTTCAGAGCAAATGCAGATGATGGGGACCTGACTTGTGAAGTGTTAAAGGGAAGCAAAGACTCTACCAAGCCAGTTTGTAAAGAATCTGTGGTGTCTAGTCGTCACCTGGAGCTGGAGTTAAGAAGCTGTGATTAAGAAGAGACCAGAACCACTAAAGTAAGACCTTGCTTTGCTGGGACCATGAGTTCTGGTCAACTGGGGTGAAGCATCAGCTGTGATTTAGAGACCAGAGTCACTGAGCTGAAATCTTCTAGGAAGTAGCTCCTGAGAGTTAGCTCTGTGCTCCAGAGGTGGCCAGAGTTGTACCTCATGCTGGCAGCTGAACTTGGTGGTGTAGGAGTCCTGCAGGTACTGGATTTGAAGATGTGAAGTGGTTAACAGAGAGCAGCTGAGGCTTGGAACCGCGTGGCCCTAAAGACAGCCCAGGAGAGGCTATGGTGAAAGTGTAGCTTAGCTGCAGCAGAAGATCCCAGCATTGTAGATGCCAGCACCGTGGGATGGCCACTAAGAGCAGCAGCAGTGGAGTGGAGCCAGCTGAAGCCTAGAGAACAACCTGTGACTCTGCTTAGACAGAGTGGAAGACGTGACCCGAGCTCTCGCAAGAGCCCAGAAGATTGTGAGTAGATCCCAGACATGGCTACTGAGTTATTTACAATTGGAGTTTAGTTTTGCTTTGATTTGGTTGTTACTGTGCCCTAGTTCTTCCTTGTTGTAATAAAGATTTTAATTTTTTATTTTACAGGAGTGGACAGTTGAGAGAGTTTGAATTTTAAAACACATTGGATTTTAAAAGAGACGATTTTCAAGAGACTAAATTTTTCATTTGAATTTTTAAGGACTGAGGCTTTTAAAATTTGGGATGTTTATATTGTAATGCTGATAATAATTTGTGGTCTTGGGAAAGAACGAGAAAGGAAAGGCTAGCTTAACAGTGACATGTTTTGGTGTCAGGTTGAGAAGGGGCCAATTGTGTTGGTTAGTTTTATGTCAACTCAACCCAAGGGAGAATTATACGAAAGGATGGAACCTCGAGAAAATACTTCCGTCTCCATAAGATCTGACTATAGGGCATTTTCTCAATTAGTTATTGATGTGGAGAACCCAACCTATTGTGGGTTGTGCCATCCCTGGGCTGGGTTCTATATGAAAGTAGGCTAAGCAGGCCATGGGGAGCAAAGCTTTAAGCAACATCGCTCCATGGTCTGTGCACTGGCCCCTGCCTCCAGGTTTCTGCTCTGCTTCAGATCCTGTCCTGACTTCCTTCCATGATGGACTATGTGTGAAACTGTAAGCCAAGTAAACCTTTCCTCCCCAACTTGCTTTTGGTCTTGGTATTTCATTGCAGTAATAGAAATCCCGACTCGTTCAGGATCTCCAGGATGGGACCCAGTGTTAGATGGACTTGCTGCTCAGTACGAATGGACCAGGTGCAGAGCTCAGTGGAAATTCATATCTGTGATTGGTTCCCTATCTTGGCAGGATCATGGAGTGTTTCTGAGGCTGAGCTTAGCATTGTCTAAACTCCAGCCTCTGCCAGGACTGGTCACTGCTCTCTGCTACGTTTGCTGTGGTAGTTCTTTTTCCTTGTGGGCTTAGTATGAGTTTAGCTTGGTATGAGGGTATGGCCAGGGGCTTAGGCACTAGGGTCTCTGTCAAATAGAACCACCCATCACCTCTGAGTAACCCACTTAATTTTGTACATGGGCTCTGCTGTTGGCTGGTACTTCTTGCTGGGTACCACTGCTAGCAGGTGCGTAAAGCTTCCAGTGAGGTCCTGTGTTGGTCACTGTGACCTCTGCCCCCTCGCTTTGTTCCTGTGTGGTCTCAGGTCTAGCTGGTGTTACCCTCGATTTTCACCCTGTCTTGAGACTGGGCTTCTTGGTGTCTCACACCAGTAGTGAAACCACATGTCTGCCTCCAGTTGTATTTTTCTGTTAGGAACACCCTGAGTCTGGAGATTCTTCTGTGTCACTGTGCTTAAGATAAATGGATGATAGAAAGTAATAGCATTTGTTTTTTCTTCTCCTGTAGTTTTCATTAGATATTGTTTATGATGATTTTCAAGGACATTCCCAAACTCTGAGGCATTTACAAAGCTCTGACGGTCTTACAAAGAGATACTTGTTAGGGCGGTGTGTGTAATAGGGGAGATGGGATGAGGACAAGACAGCTTGCTGACGTCTTATTTGTTTGTTGGTGGGTTGGTTTTTCAAGGCAGGGTTTCTCTGTGTAGCCCTGGCTGTCCTGGAATTCTCTCTGGCCTTGAACTCACCTGTCTCTGCCTCCCGAGTGCTGGCATCAAAGGTGTGTGCCACCATCATCCAGCTTGTTTTCCTTTGTTATTTCGTCCTTTGCAATCTTGTTTTGTGTTATTTATTACATGTATGGGTTTTGCTGTGAGAGATCAGAGGGTAGCCCTTCCATCCTATGGGTCCAGGAGATCAAACTCAGGCTTGGCAAAACTTTTGCCTGTGAGCCCGTGCAATCCTATTTATATAAATAATCAGAGATTATCTAGTTTGGACACCCTTTATTCTATCCTCTCTGGGATTTTTTTTCACATCTAAAATTAACATTTTTATTAAAGCAAGTTAAAAATATTCATTGTAGAAAAGTCAACGAAGGTGTTAGGAAAGTCAAAATATACCTTTTTAATATATATACCTTTTTAATTATATATATTATATATGTGTATATATATATTTATATATATTAGCAAACTACTTCAGAGATTCTCTTTTGTGTTTAGTTATTTTAAAGAAAGCAAACATGGAACATTAATGTGGAAGGTGAGGAATCCACTCTTCACCCTCTACTCTGTGACTGGACCTGCTCTACAATACTTTATGGCAAAGATTTAAAACACACTTGATCTTGACTAAAATGTAGTGAAGCAGTAGCTGGTAGAATCTCTCGCCTATGCATCGTTTTCGCACGTAACAAGTGAGCACATTGAGCACGGTGTCAGATGTAATGGCAGTCTTTGGCTTACTATTTTAAAAACTTGGTAACAGACAGAAATTTAAACAGATGAGATAAACACTTCAATCCTATGTTGCTTGTCCATTATTAAAATTCTTTAATAGGAATTCTATACATACCTGACAAACTCTAGGCAAAGATATATATGTGCATATATACACGCAATAGTGTGTGCACACATCCACATACTTTGATTTTCCGCAACTTTGGATTTTCAAACAAGCAAGTTAAAAGTATAATATATCAGTCAGTGACTGAGAAGTTTCACCAGCTAGTGAGAAACACTGACTACAAAGAACTGTCATACACATATGTTAGGCTCACGAATTACCCAACCTAGATTGAAATAACAAACTAACCTCCAAAGAAAACCTTTTCCCTTCTCTTAATATGCTCTTCTAATAGCAAAACATTTGTACAATATGCTTTCAAAATCAAAATTATTTAAGAAATCTCAGTAGCCTTCAAAAATACTTTATATAAAACCGTTATATAAATACAATTTTCTTATTGTTGAATTCCTCAGCTAGGATCTGTACTTTTGAAAAGCCCCTTTGGACCGTCGCACTTAGCACTTGAAGTTTCCACTCTGACACAGCCCAGGTTTATTAGTTTTATAGGAACCACATCGCCCAGAATTCACTGTTATCTCTGAACTAAATAGAAGGGACCATACTAACAATCATAAACTAGTGGATGAAACATTCAGAGTACGTCACACACGGACGGAAAAGGCAACAGATTCCCTTTTCATCACACAAGGGAAACTCAATGCTTCCCTGCTTTTAAAGTACCTGTCTAGAGAAAGGAGTCAGGGTGTCCACCTTTATTTTCAATTAAAAACAATATAGTAGACCGAATTATTATTTTTATTAATATGCACAGGAAATTACTGAAACAGTGACTTCATGTCTTCTACTTAAGATGGCACTTGCAGGTAGCAAGGAGGCAGAGAAGTCTATTCTGTATGCATCGCACGTGTACTTGAAAAGACTCTTCCACAGCAGTTTGATACTGGATTTCCTCATCTAGTTGAAGATTCACAGGAACTATCTGAAATCTGCGGTTACTATTACAGTGATCCAATAAACATTGTCTGGTAAACTTTGACTCTTGACATAAGGGACATTTAAAGGTGGGATGCCCAGAAGAACTTGCTTCCTCTTGATACATTTCTGTGTTATCAGATCAGACGATTCACTCCTATTACTGCTCCTTACTGAATCTAGAGAAAGTGCAGAATGATACACTATATTCATCCTGATACTTTTTACAAGATTTGTAACGATGTCTCATGCGATAGAATTTAATCTTTTTGAACAGCATCTGCTGCTACCAATTAAGTTCCTCATATTTGCAAAGTCTAAGGCCAGTTCTGGACATGCCTTCTCTTCTAGTCACACTGTGTGACATAGGGGACGGTGTATTCCACTTTGTCTCTTTCCAGTCAGGAAACATTTTCTACAGAAACCATGCTGACAGGCTGCTGTCTGCACTAGTGTCTTGAGCACCTCCTGATAGAGAAGGCAGTAGAAATCATCCTCCATGACCTCCGAAAGCTCCAAGGACATGGCGAGGGCTGGGTGGCGGCCCTGAGCCCAAAGCTGAATGCTTGGAGAGAGCCCTGAGTGGGGAGAAAATTGTGTCAGGAAGCAGCTTCCTCTCTGGGATTTCATTTTGATGGTGATTTTCAAAGAGTTGTCATCTTCCTTTCTTTGTTCAGAACATTTAGATCCTCCACTAAGGCTGCTTTTATTTGTTTAATGTGAGAAATTGCAAAGCTATACTTGAGTTTGCTTTTTAAAAAAATCCTTATGTGTTTCTCTTCTCCTATTATTAGATTCTGTTTTCTTAAAACACAATTTCTTACTAGTCTCTAAAATCTAAACTGTTAAAATGATATTTTTTATTTGCTTCAATTGAATTTTTAGATATACTTTATAAGTATTTTAGACATTTGTGTGCATTTGATTTCATAGTGATTTAAAGTATTTAAATAGTAAGTGTTATGATTTTAGGGGTTTTGAACTGAGTTTTGTCATTATCCATAGATAGCAGTATTACATTTGCATTTTACTTTGTAGTTTTCAAACTTCCTCTAGCAATTACCTAGCTATTTAGTGATGCACCAGTCAGGGAAGGAAGAGGAAAGGCCCTTTCTCTAACTCTTTATGTTCTATAACTGAGGGTGTTAGAGATTAATAGGAAAAGGGAATACAATCTCTATTTGATATCGTGCTCTAATTTTTTATGTGCATGAAGGCTTCATAGGGAAGGAGTGAAGCCTGTCCAAGCTGTTAGGTGTGGGGGTCTCATAGTTGTTCTTAACAAAGACCTAAAGGGTGGGGACATGATAAGGCAAAGGGAACGCTGCTGTGCTGTGTGTGCTGTGCTGTGCTGTGCTGTGCTGTGCTGTGCTGTGCTGTGCTGTGTGTGCTGTGCTGTGCTGTGTGGTGTGGTGTGGTGTTGTGCTGTGCTGTGTTGTGTGTGCTGTGTTGTGGTGTTGTGTTGTGCTGTGTTGTGTTGTGTGTGGTGTGTTGTATTGTTTTGTGTTGTCTTGTGCTGTGCTGTGTTGGGTTGTCTTGTGCTGTGTTGTGCTGTGTTGTGCTGTGTGTTGTGTGTGCTGTGCTGTGCTGTGCTGTGCTGTGCTGTGCGGTGTGGTGTTGTGCTGTGCTGTGCTGTGTTGTGTGTGCTGGGGTGTGGTGTTGTGTTGTGCTGTGTTGTGTTGTGTGTGGTGTGTTGTGTTGTTTTGTGTTGTCTTGTGCTGTGCTGTGTTGGGTTGTCTTGTGCTGTGTTGTGCTGTGTTGTGCTGTGCTGTGTTGGGTTGTCTTGTGCTGTGTTGTGCTGTGCTGTGTTGTGCTGTGCTGTGCTGTGTTGTGCTGTGCTGTACTGTGCTGTGCTGTGTTGTGTTGTACTGTACTGTGCTGTGCTCTGCTGTGTTGTGCTGTACTGTACTGTGCTGTGCTGTGTTGTGTTGTACTGTACTGTGCTGTGCTGTGCTGTGTTGGGTTGTCTTGTGCTGTGCTGTGCTGTGCTGTGCTGTGCTGTGCTGTGCTGTGCTGTGCTGTGTTGTGCTGTGCTGTGCTGTGTGCTGTGCTGTACTGTGCTGTGCTGTGCTGTGCTGTGCTGTGCTGTGTTGTGTTGTGCTGTGCTGTGCTGTGCTGTGCTGTGCTGTGCTGTGCTGTGCTGTGCTGTGCTGTGCTGTGCTGTGCTGTGCTGTGCTGTGTGGTGTTGTTGTTTGGCAGCAGTTTGTGAGGAGGAGCATCTCCAGAGAAGCTAATGAAAGAGCAGTGTTATTTCAATGAGGTGGGTTTATTTAAACACCTCAGTGCTGCCCTCTGTCTGTAGTGATTCTTGTGACTGATAAAGGAGAGAGCAAAGAAACATGTTTCCAAAGGGACATCTGTGCCTTGTTTGTATAGAGGTAGAAGACAAAAGGTCTATTTACGTTCGTTGCTTCTCCGGCCTTCAGCTGAGACTAATTTAAAAGCTAAAGCAGCAGTATGGTTTCTGGTAACATTCTGATTGCCTGTCCAGAGCTCAAAACCATAGCTACGATTTACAGTTCTACACCCATAGCAACCTCTAGCATCTCCTGTCTCCTGTCAGTAAGTCAGACTTCTGGTTTACAGTGCCTTGTGGACGTGGCTTATATTGAGAAGATATGTGTTTTGGTTGTAGGTGAAAGTATACTAGTTTGTAAGAACTCTGAGAAATCCAAGGGCATTGCTCTGCTTCAAGGATCGCTGGAGCCTGTGCACAGCTGTCTGCAGAGCCAGGGAGAAGTCACTTCTACCATGATACGAGCTATTCTGGAGGTAGGAGTTCAGGAAATCATACTTTACTCTTTTATACACATCAAAAATTATGTCAAAAATATGAGGTGAGTTTTCTTTAAGAACAAGATGGTTATGCTTTATAGCCTTCTCAATTGTGAGTCTGTTTCTTACATATATTTAAACATACATACATACATACATACATACATAGTTCTTCAGGCTCTGCTATTGGGCTCTGTTAAATAAGTTAATAAATACATTCTAATACATAGACACATACATGTACACACATATACATATATATACACACACACATATGCCTATGTACTATGTATATGAATAGCTGGTTATTTTTGGAGTTGAATATAGCAACTAGCATATCAACCTATTTCAAAATGATTAAACAACCGAACGACATGTAGCTCTTTTAACTTTTTTGTAGTGTAGAGAACTGAACTCAGCCTTGTGTGCACTGTGTGTGCACCCCTCTACTGAGCTGTAACTGTGGCTTATCTTTTCACTTTTACATAATCTTTTTGTAATGCATTATGACTTCAAAGAAAAGACGACAAAATGAATCCTAGTTCTGCTCAGATGATACATGTGGATATTAAAATCAAGCCAAGTTATAAAAAAATAAACTTATACTAGGGCTGGACCTATTTTTGCTTCTTATTCTAGCACATGGGAGGTTGAGGCCAGCCAAGGTAACAAACTAAATACTAACTTCATTTTTTTCTTCCCTTCCCATCCTCCTGAATGGGATGTATTCAAGAATAGCATTTCTACATGTTCATGTGTTCTAGAGGAAGGAGCAAAGTATTCGACTCGTGGATGTGAGTCATTATTGCCATACACACACACACACACACACACACACACACACACACACACACACACACGTTTTCTAATGTTCAGGTATATTCTTTTTTCGTTTACAAGAAAACATGATATCTACTCTCAAGGAAAATGTTATGTTGTCAGTTGGTGTCATGTGTATTTGTAATGTTTGATGACAAAGTGTCTCTACATAAAGACTGAAGTTATTTTTAAGAGAATAAAGGCACTTTTGTTTACTTGATGTGTTGGGGCTCTATACATCTTTAAAAAATTATAGAACTTTTCAAACATTTTTCTTGCAGATAATCGTTGGTGGGGTGGCAAGTACGTCACAAGATATGCAGACTTATGCTGCCTGCACATTCTTGGCTGCTGATGTAAAGGAAGGGAAGCAAGGGATTCAGAGGAACCGAGATGATGTTCAGCATGGGGCAGTTGATGCCTGTGTGACGTGGCTGTTAGAAAACGAGTTCATCCAGGCAGCAGAGCCCAGTGATGGCACAGGAGGTAAACACAGCTCTCACGAAGGAATGCTCACCGTCACTGTCATACTCACTTTGTAATTGTGCTCACAGGTCCCTACATGTTAGATGAGCTTCTGCTTACTGACTGGTAGAGCTGAGAGGGTTAACGTGTAGAGAAGGGCAGCGCTTTGCTTTTTTAACCTCTGATCCTGTATTCCCCACTCCAGGAAAGGTGTATCACCCAACACACCTTGGATCAGCTACTCTTTCTTCCTCACTTTCTCCAACTGATACCCTCGATATTTTTGCTGACCTCCAAAGAGCAATGAAAGGCTTTGTTTTAGAGAATGACCTTCATATCGTCTACCTGGTAAGTTCTATGTAATCACGTAACTATTCACTTATCTCTTGCTAGAATCTCAGAGGTAGCCAAGACTAACCTGGAATGCTCGGTCCTCTTGCCTCTGGCTGCTGACTGTTGAGATGTGTGTGTTAAACCAGGTTTGTAGGAGGAATTGTTAAAGTGCCTCATTACTTTTCTGGTCACTGTGACAAAATACCGTGACAAAAAAAACCGAAGGAAGACTTTATTTGGTCTCACAGGTGAGAGTGTAGTTCATCATGATAGGGAAGGTATGGAAGGAAGGAAGATTGAGACACCGATTCCCACTGCATCCATGGTGTCTTGGTTCAGGTTTTATTAGTGTCTTAGTCAGTGTTCTATTGCTGTAAAAAGATAACATGGCCACAGCAACTCTTATTAAAACAGACAAACTAACAAACAGAAAAACCCAGACATATAATTGGGGCTGGCTCACAGTTCAGAGGTTCAGTTTAGTATCATCGTGACAGGAAGCATGGCAGCATGCAGGCAGGCAGGCATGTGCTGGAGAAGGAGCTGGGGGTTCTACATCTTGATCTGTAAGCAGCAGGAAGTGATCTATCTTGAGCTTCTGAAACCTCAAAGCCTGACCCCATAGTGACACACTTCCTCCAACAAGACCACACCTCCTAATAGTGTCACTCCCTGTGGCCAGGCATTCAAGCATGAGTCTGTGACGGTCAAACCTATTCATTCACACCAGCTCACAGTTAGGAAGTAGAGAGCGATAACTGCTGGAGCTCAGTTCTCTTTCTCCTTTTGTTCTGTCTAGGACTCCAGCCCATGAGATGGTTCCATCCATGACTCAGGTTGGTCTTCCCAACTCAGTCTAATGTAGATGCCCCTTCAGGGGCTTGTCCAGAAGCGTGTCCTCTCTGTGACTGTAGACTCTGTGCAGCCAACAGTATTCATCATAGAAAGGCTGTTATATTTGATCAGCCTCTATAATTATAATAAACATTTTATGTACATTTAATATCAAATTCTTCAACAAGAACCTAACCAGTGACCTATGTTTGTCACTGAAAAGCAGATTTTTACACTTTGATGAGCAAATAAAGGGAGAGAGTAACATTGAATTTCATTAGAATGAGGACTCATCAGGAAATGCTTTAATAAAATGCACTGTGTGCTGAGGGCAAATTTGAAGACAGGGTCTTTTCTTTCCTTTTACAAACTTATAATACTTGGATGGTAGCAGGCTCAATGTTGTGGGCCTCCTAATGTGGCTGGGAAGAATCTTAGACAGGACTTACAGCTGTCTGCCATGGCCTCAGCGATGTCCTGCGTATCGTGCAGCAGCCATGGGTGTGAGCCCAGGTCCAGGCTTCAGCACAGTAATGCTCTCTTTGTGTATGGCCTCCTC
The DNA here is from genome assembly GCF_011064425.1 of Rattus rattus. Taxonomy (NCBI): domain Eukaryota; kingdom Metazoa; phylum Chordata; class Mammalia; order Rodentia; family Muridae; genus Rattus; species Rattus rattus. The sequence continues at coordinate 21,933,968 of NC_046157.1, forward strand.
TTGTCCAGATGGTGTCATGATCTCTTCCTTTACCTTCCCCTGCCCCTTCTTCATCTCTCCCTTCCTCCCCTTTTCTCTTTTCTTCTTTCCTCCTGAGTTCTGTGGCCCTCGCCTAAGTTTCTTCCTAAATGTCTTTTTTTCTGAAGCCCAGGCTAGCCTCAAACTTTCTAGGTATAAGGTTGGCCTGAAGCTTAACAGGTTGGTTTCATACTTTGTATCCTGATGCCTCTAAGCATTTTTGTTATTTGTTTTTATCCTTTTGTCTACATCTTATAATCCTTTTGTTTTGAAGTCTCCGTGCTCTAACATCTGGACACTTTTAAAGGTGTTTCTTTGCTTCCACTCCCAGCCCCATGCTGGGACACTCGGGTCTTTCTTGTTTGTCTTATAACTTTCTGGTTGAATCCTGGACCTTTTAGGCAATTCATCAACTTGAAGTGTTGATTCCCCTCATCTCTTTCCATTTTCTTTCTTGGAATTACACAAAACAGTTAAGGTAATACCTCAAGTCAGATCTACTTAGGCTGGAAATGCCTATGATTAAATTGCATTCCATGAAATCAGTTTGTGGTCTGTGTTTGTTCTGTCAACGAGTTACTTTTGCATAAACGGTTTCTTATAAATGCATTACTGTCACAGATGTCTGTTGCAGCCTGGGGCTTTCGCCTTTACTGTGAAGCTTACATTTATAATTTTGTTCCTTGTGTAGTATAATGGGTTTGCTTGTTTTGTCCAGTACTAAGACTTGAACCCATGGCCTTGCACATGCCAGGAAAGGGTTTTACTACTGAGCTTCCCACAGCTCACTGTCAACCTAAAATGTTGCTGCTTCTTTTTAGGTTACACCTATGTTCGAAGATTGGACTAGTATTGATTGGTATCGGTTTTTCTGTTTATGGGAAAAATTACCAACTTCTATGAAAAGGGTGGCAGAGCTGGTTGGAGTGGAGGAAGGGTTCTTGGCTCGATGTGTGAAAGGAAAAGTAGTAGCCAGAACTGAGAGACAGCATCGACAAATGGCCATCCATAAAAGGCAAGCGTCAAGGAGCCTGCAGCTTCCTCAGGCTCGGGCGTTATGCCCATATCCAGTTTCCTGACTCACTCTGGTGTTCAGCAATATAATCATTTTGGTAAAATTTATGTTTCTCTGATTTATTTAATTTACTGACATTTTAATTTTTCTTGGAACTTGTAATTGAACATTCATTGCCCGCAGGTCTTTGAACTTGTAATTGAACAGCCATTGCCCGCAGGTCTTTGAAGTCAGACATTTAACCGCTTTCCTTTCTTGAGTCAGAACATCCGTTATGGTGGTTTGTTCTGGAACTGTACTTTGTAACACCTTTAGAAGTAATCTTTTATCAGCTAGAAGGTGCTAAAAGATTCATATGGAGAAACTATATAACATGTTAGGCTTTCAAATACAGTATATTTTCAAATGTAATATATGATTTACATCATAGTCAAGTACACATTTATAAGGATCTCTGTGCTTGGATTATATGTGCCAATTTTGTGTTTCAAATCAAATCTGGATTTTATAATTAGATAATGACATTTGGCTGAAATCCTATTCATCTTCTATCCATGTATCAAGTCTTCTAAGCTATGCATCATCCCATTTCTTGAAGTCAGTTAATAACATTAAAATGTGGGAACTGTTTTGTTATTTTGGTGTTAGTTCTTAGCTATGGGTAAGGTATGTAAAACGTACTATGTCCATGGCTTTGTCCCCAGCCCTCTTTCTGTTTGTCATCCTCCCAGAGGGTCATGAGTCCTTGGTTGCCTTTTTGGTCTGTAGTTGGTTTGGAGCATATGTTATACTTTCATAATAGCTATAAATTATTTCTTATATCACTTTTGATCATTTATTTTTAGGTTTTTCACAAGTCTCGTGTTATTGGATTTAATCAGTGAAGTTCCCTTAAAGGAAATTAACCAGAAGTATGGATGTAATCGTGGGCAGATTCAGTCTTTGCAACAGTCAGCTGCTGTCTATGCAGGTTAGTCAGACAAAGTGCTTCAAGACTAGGTAAGAGTCTATGGCTTCAGCTGTCAGATTCTTTCTCTTTTTTTTTTCTGAGCAGGGTCTCACTGGGTAGCCATAGCTGGCCTGGAGCTCCCTATGTAGACTAGGCTGTCCTCAAATACTGTGATCCATCTGCCTCTGCCTCCTGAATACTAGAATTAAAGGTGTGTACCACTATGCTTAGCTTAAGATTACTTAAAAAACAAAAACCAAACCAAACCAAACCAAAAAAAACCCCAAACCTCTCCTATTTATTTAGGCCTCTCTGAAATGTCTGCAGTCTGAGTCCCTAGTGTCATCATCCAGTGTCCCGCCAGTGCCTCTGGGTGCAGTGCAGTCTAGAAAGAGCCATCATCAGCTGTGTCTCCCTCTTGTTTCCTGTCTGTTTTTTAGCAGCCTGCTGATTGTACATCTTTTCCTAAGCTTCTCCTCTTCCCCTTTTACATGGAGAAACAAAGTCCTCAATGAATACCTTTCCTCTCAGTACCGACATAGATTTTGAGAAAGAGGCTGTAGGTGCAGAAAGATTTGTGGCCCCCCTCTGACCAGTCTAAGTATCACACCTCGAGAAGCACTAAGCTGCACACACGCGGGTCTGATTGTACTAAGGAATCTTTGTTAGCCCTTAGGAAGGAAACATGGAGATACTGAAGAGTTTGTGTCTTTGTGTAAGAGGCTTCTTTGTGAATGTGTGTGCATGTGAGGGATGCTAAGTACAAGATGTGGGCAAAGGGTAGACTGAAGGGAAGCACTCAGTACTCAAGTGGCCGGCATTAGAGATCTACAGTGCATCTGGAGTCAGCGTTCTTATGGAGCAGTGACTTCCTCCATGGGAGGTACTTGGCTCTCATGGTCTCTTTATTGTCAGAGGGTGGAGTATGGGCAGGATAGTCTCTCCTCCTCCTCCTCCTCCTTCTCCTCCTCCTCCTCCTCCTCTTCCTCTTCCTCCTCCTCTTCCTCCTCCTCCTCCTTTTCCTCCTCCTCCTCTTCTCCTCCTCCTCCTCCTCTCTTCCTCCTCTTCCTCCTCTTCCTCCTCCTCTTCCTCCTCCTCTTCTCCTCCTCTTCCTCCTCTTCCTCTTCCTCCTCCTCCTTTTTCTTTTTGAAAAAATAGTAACTAGAATGTTGCTCTGTAGTTCTTTAGCATTTGAGGTTTTAAATTATTTGTCCAGGAAAAGTCCTTCACGTATTTTGTTGTAGTTCTTTAAAAAAAAAAAAAAAAAAAAAAAAAAGAAGAAAAGGGAAAAAAAAGAATAGTGAGAAGAGTGGACCAGAATGGGGCCTTTTGTTCTTTGTGTATATGAGCAGTGTGGGCCTCAGTATCCAAATGCTATTCATAGGAGTAAGTGAGATGGGCCTTGAGAGAGGGCTTCTCACACCATCATGAGGTCCAGAGTTCAGACTCCCCAGCCCCTCACACAGAGCTGGGCACAGCAGTGCTTCCCAGTGCTGGAAGGCAGTGTCCTCAGGGCTCGAGGTCATTATCCAGGCAGTTGGTGAGCCCACAGGTTAGGGAGAGACTGCTTCAAAAGCTGAAGTGGAGAGCCAAAAGAAGGAGCCTGATTTCAGTCTCTTGCCTCTAATTGTGCACACATGGACACACACACAGGTATAATGCATACACATAAAATATAGCTTAAAAGAATAAATGAGATAAACTTTAATGTGCTTACTTTATTCTCTGAGCACACAGCTAGGGCTTTTAATATTTGCTTTCCTACTAACTTATTCTTTGGCTCTGTTAAACCTTATATTCTGCAGAAAGAACAAAACCAAACCAAATATGCACACACACATGTGTATACACACATAGGCACCTACACACATGGAATATATATTTATATATTTTTATATATAAATGAGGAGATTACTAAAAACAATTTTTAACTCAAACATTCTTTGACCATTCTAGGAATGATTACGGTGTTTTCCAACCGTCTGGGCTGGCACAACATGGAACTACTGCTTTCTCAGTTTCAGAAGCGTCTTACCTTTGGCATCCAGAGAGAGCTGTGTGACCTGATCCGGGTATCCTCACTCAACGCTCAGAGAGCCAGGTTCCTGTATGCCTCTGGCTTTCTCACCGTGGCGGACCTCGCCAGAGCTGACGCTGTAGAGGTGGAGGCGGCTCTGAAGGATGCTCTGCCTTTCAAAAGGTAACGAAGTCTGCGACCGTCTCAGGGTTAGTAAGCGACAGCTCATCAACTTTAAATAATTGATAATATTTAGATATATTAAAGTATTTTCCTGGTCGAGAATCTTAGAGCATACTTGCTGTGTCAGAAATCTTTATCTAACATGTGGCTACCATGTTCTCTTGAGAGTTACTGTTCAGGGGTTGGGATTTAGCTCAGTGGTAGAGCGCTTGCCTCAGTGTTCAAGGCCCTAGGTTCGGGTCCCCAGCTCCGAAAAAAAAAAAAAAAAAAAAAAAAAAGAAAAAAAAGAGAGTTACTGTTTGCTTTCTAGTTACACTCTGTGTGGCTGGAAAGGCATTTGTTATGTGGTGGAACGTGTCGTAAAGTGGCATTGGTGTCCCCTCACCCCGAGCGTGAGTGATGCAATGCTGCCTGTCCCTGCAGTACATTTGATTCCCATGGCCTCTGCAGGGCCCATCCAGTCAGTACACTCTGCTTCAGTGCTCCTCAGAACACTGGACCCTCACACAGTTTTCCATGAGACTGTGTGTGGAGGGGGGAGGGGCTCACAATACAGTGAATGGATTAGACTAGTATATAATCAGGAAATAATTTAATTACTTTATTTATTTTGTTTTATATTTCTTAGTTATTTATTTATTTTTGCTACGACAAAGTGCCCTAGTGAAACAACTTTTTTTTTTCCCTCCGTCTTTATTAACTTGGGTATTTCTTATTTACATTTCAATTGTTATTCCCTTTCCAGGTTTCCAGGCCAACATCCCCCCCTAACCCTTCCCTCTCCCCTTCTCTATGGGTGTTCCCCTCCCCATCCTCCCCTCATTACCACCCTCCCCGCAACAGTCACATTCACTGGGGGTTCAGTCTTAGCAGGACCAAGGGCTTCCCCTTCCACTGGTGCTCTTACTAGGCTGTTCATTGCTACCTATGAGGTTGGAGCCCAGGGTCAGTCCATGTATAGTCTTTAGGTAGTGGCTTAGTCCCTGGAAGCTCTGGTTGGTTGGCATTGTTGTTCATATGGGGTCTTGAGCCCCTTCAAGCTCTTCCAATCCTTTCTCTGATTCTTTCAACAGGGGTCCCGTTCTCAGTTCAGTGGTTTGCTGCTGGCATTCGCCTATGTATTTGCCATATTCTGTGTCTCTTAGGAGAGATCTACATCCGGTTCCTTTCAGCCTGCACTTCTTTGCTTCATCCATTACTTTATTTTTTTTAACACATTCCAAAATGAAAAGATTAGCTAGAGCTTCTACAGCTCAATGGCTGGGCCACTCTCAAACACCACAAGGCTAACACCTCCTCTCCAATACTCATAAGTTATTATGTACTAAAATCTATATTCTGTCATTGTTGCCCTAGACCCAGTGTTGGAGGGTGGTGTTCTTCCCAGCTCTTACATGATGGCTATGCTCTCTCTTCTATAGCTCTCAGGCCTGGTTACTCCTTTCCTGGCATGGTGGCTCTAAATCCTGCCTCTTCCCTTGGCCCCTTTGCCCTCGAATCCTAAAGTCCCGCCTCTGTCTCCTTGCCCAGCCATTGGCCACTGGCAACTTTATTTACCAATTAAAACCAACTTGGGGCAGGGACTCTGGATACCGTCCATGAGGATTCTAGTGCAGCTGACATAGTACAAGCGTTAGACAAATCCAGAGCGTTGCTGGTGTGACCTTTCACACCCTCTTGACTTTGCATGTCTTTTGATTTACTTTTGATTCATTTTAAGTTTGAGGTGGGATGAGTGCAAAGTGGCAGAAAATTGTTTTGGGTTGTGCTTGTTTCCATAGCTTTAGGTGTTGGATGCTGACCTGTGTTCCACTGTGGCTCTTTCTCTTGAGGATCATACTTTTGGTGTTCTAAGTGGCTTTTTGCTGCATTCGCACTAATGCTGAAAAAAATCACAAAGCTTTCTGTATTCAAAACAGTGGTGTAAGGAGGCTTCCTAGTGATTGTGGTGGTTTGAATAAATGTCCCACTTAAGCTCATGCCTGAGTCATCAGGGAGTGGCACTATCTGAGAAGGACTAAGAGATGTAGCCTTGGAGTGGCTGTGGCCTTGTTGGAGGAAGCGTGGCACTGGGGGTGGGCTTTAAGGTTTCAACAGGCCATGCTGGGCTCAGTTTCTCTTTCTGCCTATAGATCAGCAGGTAAAACTCTAAGCGACTGCTCCGAAATGTCTCTTCACAGCATAGAACACTGAATAAGGCAGCAGTGTAATGAGCCAGGTCTCTATTTCAGTGCATGGTTCTTTTGGGAATGAATGTCCTCTAGAGGGACGGCTCTCAGTTGGTGATGGGGCACATACTGGAGAGCCTTAGCAGAGGTAGGTAGTGTCTCATAGTGTTTATCAGTGCTCCTTGTCAGCCTGTGTGCAGTATAGAGCAGTCTGTCTCAACCGTCTCCTAAGCTCAGACAGTCTAGTGTGTGAGTGTGCAGATTTTAAGGAATACATATATGGTTGCAATAGAAATTTTTGGTTTTTTAAAAAGCATTAGGGCATTACACATTTGTATGTAAGTAATTTAGGAGTATATTTTCAAGTATTTTAGGAATGTATTTTATATTTTTAAACAATATATCTTAATTTTCCTTGCTAATAGTATATTAGCTAGGCCTTTGGTTGTCCGTGTGATAGGAGTTATTCTATAGCTCTGGTACTTACAGGAGTGACTGTATGCTGCCGTTGTGTTCAGTGAGCTGACTAGGAACTTTTCATTCCTGTTACCTTTAACAGCCTCTCCAGTTCTCCTTAGCCAACTAATGAACTATGCTTTTGATAGGCCTTACTGTCTAATAACAGCTGTGCTTGACACTGTGACTCTCCCACCTCACCCTCCCTGTGATCGCCTTCCTGGCATGCTTAAGCACACCTGCCCGCTCTAGTTTGTGACTAGACAGATTCTGAACTGGGCAGATTCTGAAGTAGATGTAGGTTAAATGTCTTCAGCTCTAGAGTATGACCCATTCTGTTTGAGAATTAGGGCTGTTGTAGAATTAGTGTTTTCATCTCCTTGAGATATGCCTCTGGCTGACTACATAGAATAAGCCTCCAGTTTTCACAGACTCTTTGGGGATAAATATCTATTCCAAGACACGTACTAGTGGTTTCTAAGGTGAAGATCAAGTATAGCTATGCACAGTGAAAATATGCTACAGATGACTGCAGCTCCTCAGGGGGAAGGCAGGATTCACTAAAAAGTATGAGTTGAAAGTTCTTGTTGTCTTTAAGTACATCTTGGGGCTTCCTTCTGTTTTGTGGTCAGGTTGATGGATCGATGCTGACATGCTTATGCCTGTTTTGAGTCCAGAACCATAATTCAGCAAAATTATTGTTATCAATAGCATATGCTTTGGGAAGTGTACTGAGGATGCAACTACTTTCCTGAAATAGTTTTTCTTTTAAAATGTATTTTTAAAAATTATTGTATTTGTATTTTTATTGTTTAAACTGTAGAATATTGAAATAGGTGAACATTGTGGAAAGGCTAATTGGAAATATTTAACACAAACATCTCCCAGTATGCTTACCATTTCTTGTGTTGAGAGCACTTCCAGTCTTCCCTCTTAGTGGTTTTTAAGGTGCAGCACCATGTTGTACAATATGCTAAGCTATTCTTAGCAAAATCCCTAACATGGATTTAATTATAAGGAAAAATTATAAGTGTAAAGTGGAGGATGACTTACAAAATAATTGCCCAGTACTTTTCAGAAACACCTGTTGTGGTAAACAGACCAAGGAGGCACTTCTGATGAAGACACACAGGAGAGCTAAGCAGCTAAGGATATTACTTGATCCCAGGTTCCAGTGGAAAAAAGAAAGTGGTCAAATTGGTACTCCCTAGCTATTGGCTTGTGAAATACTAGGTGGGGGATGAAAACCATGTGTTTCTTTGCCTGGTCTCCCTTTCCTTTTAGCACTTAATACACTAAAATCCAGGTCATGACCTACAGGTCTTCCATGGTGCTGATTACACCCTGCCTGCCTCTGAGGGAAGGTGAAAAGCCACCCATTGCCATGTCTTGCCCTGAACTGCATCTCCTTCCAAGGCTTGCTGCCTTTTGTTCTCCTTCTGGCCCTTCGTATACTTTGTTCAGGGTTCTATTGTGAGAAGGTTTATGTTCAGTAAAAAATATTATGACTTGCTTTTTAAAAAAGACAGATTTATTTATTTAATGTGTATGGGTATTTTGCTTACATGTATGTCTGTGTATTCATGCAATGCCCACAGGGATCAGAAGAGGGTGTTGGAGTCACTGGGGATGGAGTTACAGATTATGAGCAGATGTGTGATGCTGGGAACTAAGCTTGGGTCCCCTGAAAGAGCAGCCAGTGCTCTTCACCCCTGTACCATCTTCCCAGCCTTCAAGGCTTTTGCTTGAGAAAAACATCTATGGATCCCCCACCAGATCCGAGAAAACTGTGTGTTTTGACAATGGACTCTGAAGATTATGCTCCACAGTATGACTATTCCCCACCTACTTGTCCATGCCAAGAGTACTCCCTAGTCTACAGGAAGTGCCATTCTCACTGAGGTCTGTGACCTCAGTGGTTCCAAAAGATTTGGCATCAATGCATGACATGACCAGAGTGGGATTTATGCTAACTCAGAGGCAAAACAAAACCTCTCTGCATTGGCTGGCAATCCCATTGTGCCACTTTAAAAAGCAATGATACAATCAGACTCTCAAGCTAACGAAGAACAACAAATGTAATAGTTAATAATTCTCATGTTCAAAGTCTTCCAATCTAAGGAAATGTTTATATCCATACTCTTATGAGCTACCCTGATATTTCCCCAAATTCTGCATGTGTATCACTAAGAAGAGGCACACAATTCTAGGATGTGATTTTGGCTGCTTGCTTTGTTGTATGGACTGTGCATTTCCTTTATTGTTACAAAAATGGACTTTCAAAAAAATAAAAAGAAGTCTATCTTAGTAGGGATTTCCTGTATTGTGCAATTTAAAAATTGCCAAGCACCTGTCCTCTCCAGTGTTTCCCTCTGAGCATCCCTCACACCACTTGACAAGAATGTAGTTTAAAGATCAGTTTTTAGTTCTCCCAGGTAGAATGTGAGTACCATGAGAGTCTGTGTCCCTGTCTATCTCTCCTTTGCTCTCCCCTTTCCCTCCCTCCATACCCGCCCCTATTGCCATTGTTGTTCCCTGAACCAGCTTAAATAGAATGCGCTCATGTTGTATGAGTGAAGGAAAAGCATTAATTTTCTTTTTCTCTTGTCCTTGAATAGTGCCCGGAAGGCAGTGGACGAAGAAGAGGAAGCAGCTGAAGAACGTCGGAGTATGCGCACTATTTGGGTGGCTGGCAAGAGCTTATCTGCAAGGGAAGCAGCAGCTTTAATAGTAGAAGAAGCCAAAGTGATTCTGCAGCAGGACTTAGTTGAAATGGGAGTACAGTGGGGTCCACACTCACGCTTGCGTTCTAGCACACGCTCACTGACCAGTGGGTCAGAAGGAAGGGAACGCACATCCAAGTCCCAGACTAAGAGTTCTCACAAAAGGTTAGCAAAGAGCAGGGACAGCATGAGAGCGAGCGGCTCTAATGGTAAGCAGTCACCAGAGGCAGGGCGAGGCCTAGACGAGTGCAGAGAGCGCACGGACTCTCTCTGTAAGTTCCAGGGGAATCAGGAGATCCAGACACCCTCCGTTTATAGGGCAAGAAAACGGACCTCTTTAGGTGTAAACAAAGAAATGCTTCAAACCTCTCTGAAGGAAGGAAAACCAAGCACTAAGGAAGTTCTTCAAACTCTCTCATTAGAGAAAACAAGAAAAGCTGCTTTGAGTTTTAGTTCAGAGCAGGCGAACAACAGTTTTCCATCTGGGAGAGACAGGAAGTATCGGAAAAAATCTTGGGGTAGTAGTCCCACGAGTGACTCTGTGATGCATAGAGATGATTTACAAGGACAGACTATGTGTAAATCTACTCTATGTGAAGACCCACAGAAGTCCTTAGAGGAGCAGAATACAGAATACAGAAGTCCAGGGCTATTTGCAAAAAATGTATCTTTTTGTGCCAAAGAAAAATGCAACAAAACCTCATTCCCCTTACAAATGCAGCAGCCTTGCTTAAGGAGAAAACCAGAAAGTGGTGCTGCCGTGGACGATTCCGTTGCGGTGGCTCAGAATAAAAATGTGGTGGGGCAGCCCCCTGGTGCTCCTAGGGACAGAAGAGGATTGGCTGCTCACGGGAGAGCAGAGGTAAATGAGGTGCACACAGAGAACGGTACAGAAAGCCAACGCCACGACACTCATCCTGTCAGCCAGTGCCTGGAAAACCACGGTGAGAAGCAGACAAACACGTGCACCAGACAGAAGACATTGACAGAGGGACAAGCTGGTATTAGTCATGTGACTAGAGGCTCAGATGATCTCACACCCATCAACTGTGAACGTTTAAAGCTTAATAGCAAAGAACATGACTCAAATCCTTGTCGTCAAGCATTAGGAACTAACGCAGGCAGAACTGAGGCACCTCAGTCATCTGGAGCACTTGGTCAAGCAGGAGGCCAGTGTGAAAATCTTCTAAATTCTCCTGGTATACAAGAAAAAACAAGTGCTCATGCAACAAATAAAACTGAACATAGTCATGTTGCTAACCAAGCCTTCTGTGACTTTGGAGATAGCTTATACTTAGACACTCAGTCAGAGGAAATAATTGAACAGATGGCAACTGAAAATGCCACGCAAGGAGCAGAAGCAGCAGGGATAACGGAGGAGGGCTCCGCCACTCAGAACGAGCCTCCCAGCACTACAGGTGGCCAGCATATCCCAGGAGCAGCCAACACAGACCATGTGGACCATAAGAACACAGAGTCTGTGAAAGAAAACCCCGAAAAGAGCATCGACAGAAGAACTCCACACAGCCTCATTTTCCATTCTCCAACAGCTCAGGGGGGAAACGGCGCTTGCTTTAAAGAGAATGAGCATTCTGTTACTGATTCCCAGTTAAACAGTTTTCTTCAAGGGTTTGAAACACAAGACAAGCCAATCATACCTCTGGCTCCTCAAATGAGAACTTCTACTGGTGTAGAGGAAGAAAGTCTGCCTGAAACCAGTTTGAATATGAGTGACAGTATACTATTTGACAGTTTTGGAGAAGATAGCTTTGGACAAGGACAGTCACCTGATGTAAAGGCAAAACAGCCCCTCCTTTCCGAAATGACACCAAATCATTTCCACAATCCTCCATACCCACAAGAAGACCCAGTTATGACACCACATGTGAGCGAGCCTCAGGGTACTCCGGAGCGAATGGCTTGTCTCAGTGGTGAATCTATTATATTTTCAGAGATAGACTCTGCTCAGGTGATCGAAGCCTTAGACAATATGGCTGCATTTCATGTGCAAGAAAACTGTAACCCAGTAACTCTTAAAACAGAACCCAGAGATTTGGCAGCACTGGGTAATGAGTGTCCCCAAGGAGAAGTGGTCAGAGGAGAACAACATGAAGGGTCCTCAAAGCCCAAATTCACGGAGACAAATCAAGATAATTCATTCACTTGGTCAGGAGCATCATTTAACTTAAGTCCAGAGCTGCAAAGGATTTTAGATAAAGTGTCTACTCCTCGAGAAAATGAAGAGCCTGAATTGATGCATGCAGACTTGTCTTGCTTTGAAGAAAACAGCACAGAGTCACATGAGAGACAGGACATGAATTCAGACTTGGGGACAGTTCAGAGAACTTCACTTCTCCCCAGTAATGGAGTTAAAAGCAGGACTGAAGGGCTAGAGAGCAAAGCCAAGCATGGTGGAGCCTCATCTGCCTTGCCTCATAAAGCTGCAGCTGATGACAACGGCCTCATTCCTCCTACTCCCCTTCCTGCCTCTGCCTCTAAGCTAGCACTTCCAGAGATTCTCGGAACATCTGTAAACCATCAGAAAGCCAGTTGTTTTTTTGACTCACCTTCAGATAATCAAAACCAGGATTTAAGTCAAGAGCTTAGAGACAGCCTCAAGGACTCTGATGGCTCTGTTGTAGACACAAGTTTTTTTCTGCAATCTCAGGATGGACTGCTGTTAACTCAAGCCTCATGCAGCTCAGAGAGCCTGGCCATAATTGACGTAGCGAGTGACCAGATTCTCTTTCAGACATTTGTGAAGGAGTGGCAATGCCAAAAGCGCTTTTCCATCTCTCTAGCTTGTGAAAAGATGACAAGTTCGACATCTTCCAAAACTGCTACCATAGGTGGAAGGTTGAAGCAAGGTAAGGATTTTTTAAGCTTTAATTCTTCTGCATTGCCATCTTGGAATACACACACACACACACACACACACACACACACACACACACACACACACACACACACACTTGCCTGTCTGATGAACCAATCTATACTGAAATGATGGTTCCCAATCCTTACAGGTTTGTGGGTTTCTAGGGTTGAACCTTTGGTCAAATGACTCCATGAACACTGTGTTGTGTCTGGGGAATTGCTATAGTCAGCTTGTCACCTGATGTGGAAAGCTGGTGTGGTTGGCCAGCACACAGCTCTGTTCATGTGTTTGTTTAGTAAGTTGCTAGCATTCGTCTCATCTTCGGTTCTTGGAGCATGCGTATTAATGACAGATTCTAGTGCTCTTAGTGGATAGCAGTTTCTAGTCCTAGTTCATCAAGCACAATGGCAGGCTTCTCACAGAGGCATATAAAGTCCATTTACATCAACAAATACGTATTGTCTCCTTTGTACCAGTATCTCTCAGGCATTGAAATTGTAATTGTAAATTAAATTGTTTCTTGACCTTTGTAAAATTAAGTAGATGCTAATTTAGATAAAAACGTTGACTGTAGATATAAAAATTACACTTAATTGTTCATAATAAAACTCTCTGGTGCCTTTGGTTAAGAATTGGTGAATTTGCTGTAAAGGTTTTATTTGTGTGTGAAATGGTCTTTATCTGTAATGGAAACTTAGAAAACAGCTCTGTTTACCTGCAGGTTTCTCGTTAGCCAGTATAGAGCTGTTTTAGGCAAGCTGTGGTACATAGTTTTCCTTGTGACAGGTATCTTAATTGGTGGGAATGTAAAAGGGCTTATACATATAAGCTGGACCTGAGCACTCAGAGACAGAGGCAGGGTATTTCTGAATTTGAGGACAGCCTGATCTACAGAGCAAGTTCCAGGACAGCCAGGGATACAGAGAGAAACCCTGTTTCAAACAACCAAACATAAAGGAGCTTATGCACACCTGAAAATGATCACCCAAATGATATTTTAGAATTTACAGATTCTAAGCATATGCTAGTGCTAGTCTTGTCATCTTGACACAAACTAGAGTTACCTGGGAAATTGAACCTCAGTTAAGAAAGTTACTTCTCAGATTGACTCTAGGTAAATGTGTAGGCATTCTCTTGGTTAATGGCTGATGTGGGAACGCTTAGCCAACTGCGGGCCCCACCTCTGAACTCTGGCTCTGAGTGTTCTAACAGAGCAGGCTGAGAAAGGCGTGAGGAGCAAGCCAGTAATTAGTGTTCCTCTATGACCCCTTCGTATAGTTCCTGCTGCATGATATACCATAAGCAGCTGAAATAAACCCTTTCCTCCTGATGCTGCTTACAGTCACGGTGTTGGCTACAGCAGTAGGAACCTAACTAGGACAAATAAATGGGTTGTTTGTGGCTGTTGTTCACATGCTTTGGGGACAGAGTCTGGCTGTATAGCCCTGGCTGGCCTTGGATTTATAGTCATCTCAGCTTTCCAAGTGCTGAGATTTTAAAGTGTGTACCACCATACTGGGTAAAGGTTTGGCTACCATAGTTTTCATAGTTTGCTCGATTCTTGAATATTGGAAATTGTTTTGACAGTTTTACTGTCCATTCCTTTAGTTAACTCACCACAGGAAGCCACTGTTGAAGATGATGGGTTCCCTGTGCATGGCTCTGACTGTGCTGTGGTAGTTGGCCTAGCAGTGTGCTGGGGTGGAAAGGATGCCTATTATTTGTCATTGCAGAAGGAACAAAAGCAGTCTGGTAAGTAATTGGTGTTAGGTTAAGTCCCATGTGTTCTATGACATCAATCAAGGGAGTTCATTTTTTTCTTGAGATTTTTTGAAATTATATGAGAATGATTTTCTGATATTGGTTAGGCTTTATTTTTAGGATTAAAAATAATTATTTAGAGCATAGCTAATATATATAGTAATCATATATATTAATCCAAATGGATCCATCTTCCCCTCCCTTATCCCTCTGTTAGGTCCAAAGCAGGGCCCCAAAATGGCAATGGTACTGACAATGTCCTGAATGACAGTCTGGGTTCACTCAGGCTGGATTCTGGGTAAACAAAACCCCCAATTCAGCATTCCTTAGAAATCTTGGGTTTCGGATTGTAATAAAAGCCTGCACTTCCTTTATCTGCCCCCTACAGACAGCTACCTCTGGTAATGGTTATCTGTTGTCCTATTGACCCAAACAAGCCTGTAACAGATCGACGTCCCCACACTGGTTCCAGGCTGTTCTTGCCCCCACCTATCCCCTTAAAACTGACAAGGCTTTCCCCACCTTTTTGCTGTTCTCTGACCTGTCAGCCAGCCCAGCAGTTTGAACCTCCAATAATAATCTGTCCGTGGAGTAGTGTAGTTTGGTGGTTTCACTGCACTGTCCCCTACACCATCCCTATATTCCTTCTTTCCTGTACTGTTAGGGACTGAACCCAGAGTCCCACATCTGTTGGACAAGTGTTCCTCTGTGGAACCATGCCTACGGACCAGAATAAAAGCTTTTAGAAACTTTTCCTTTGCTCTCTACTGCCTGTTACATGAAGCCATTAACAATGGATTGCAGCAATTTCTCCTCAGTCTTTCTCTTCAGGGGTAGTGTTGAGCTAGAGAACTATGGTCTCTAGAGAATTCTAGAGAACTGTAGGACTGTTGGAGGGGCCTTTAGTGGGAAGGATACAATGTAGAAACACGGCTGCAGGGTCTGATTATGTAGCTCCTTCCTCAGCTGACAGGACAGGAGCAATCAGTAGGGATGACATGAAGTGTGTTCCCCAGCCAGAATGAGATCCCCTGTGGTCTTTGTAGAGTGTTGTATTGGCTGAGTAGCTACTCGAACTTCTTTTATTTTTGCTACAACATTGTATGTCTCTCTTTAAACTTAATTTCTAAAGCTTCTACCTATCTTTAACTTTGTTGTAAAAATATGATTTTATTATTAGAAGTCTTGATAGTTAGAATTTTAACCCAAATAATAAGTAGAATATTATAAATCTAGCCCAAACCATCATTTTTAGATTGTAGAGTACCTTATCACATAGTTGCTATGACCTGAACAAGAAGTTATTTGGAGTCAGATCCTTAGGGTTGTAAGTCTTTCTCAGTCTTTAACATCTAACATTGTTGTTTCAAATGAATGAGTCTAATGTTTACATTAAGACTTTGTTTTTCTCCCAAGAAATGAGTCCTAGTTTGGCCCCACCACCTCTGGATGCAACACTAACTGTTAAGGAGAGGATGGAGTACCTTCAGTCCTGCTTGCAAAAGAAGTCTGACCGAGAACGGTCTGTTGTCACCTATGATTTCATCCAGACCTATAAAGTTCTCCTCTTGTCCTGTGGCATCTCACTGGAACCCAGCTATGAAGACCCCAAGGTCCCATCTTATATGTCATTTTATATATTGCAACACTGTTAGCTCTTAGGAATAACTCTTTACTGTACTTAGCCTCAGTGATTTAATATTGTTGTTCTCTTTTTTTCTTGGATATTTTTTATTTATATTTTATTTACATTTCAAATCTTATTCCCTTTCCTGGTTTCCTGTCCATAAGTCCCCTATCCCATCTCCCTCCCTTTCTGCAATAAGGGTGTTCCCCCTCCCCAACCACCCACCCTTCTTGCCTCCCCACCCTGACATTATCCTACACTGGAGTGGTGGTGGTTATAGCCTTGGCAGGATCAAGGGCTTCTCTTAGTTGGGAGACTTTTAATGACTGCTTCTATTTCAGTAGGGGTTATATGTCTATTTAAATTGTTTATCTAATCTCGGTTTAATTTCAGTAAGTGGTACCTATCAAGAAAATTATTCTTAATTTGTTAACATATTATTAGAATTTTTAGAATTTTTACGTGTTTTTAAAGTTGTTCTTATGATTGTTTAAATTTCCTTGGTGTCTGTTGTTATGTTCCCCTTTCATTTCTGATTTTGTTAATTTAGATATTCTCTCTCCATCTTTTTAGTTAGTTTGGATAAGGGTTTGTCTATCTTGTTGATTTTTCTCAAAGAACCAACGCTTCCTTTTATTGATTCTTTGTACTGCTCTTTTTGTTTCTATTTTATTGATTTTAGCCCTCAGTTTGATTATTTCCTGCCATCTACTCCTCTTGGGCGTGCTTAGTTCTTTTGTCTAGAGCTTTCAGGTTGCTGTTAAGGTGCTTGTATGAGATCTCTCTAATGTCTCTATGAAGGCACATAATGCTGTGAACTTTTCTCTTAGCAATGCTTTCATTGAGTCCTAAAAGTCTGGGTATGATATGTATTCATTTTCATTCAACTCTAAAAAGTTTTTATTCTTAATTTCTATCTTGACCCATTTTTCCCATTCAGTAGAGAGCTGTTCAGTTTCCATGAGTTTGTAAGCTTTCTGTTGTTGAAATTCACTTTAATCCATTGCAGTCTGATAGGATGAAGGGGGTTATTTCACTTTTCTTGGAGACTTGCTTTGTGACTGAGTATGTGGTCAATTTTGGAGAAAGTTCTGTGAGGTGCTGAGAAGGTATATTCTTCTTGTTTGGGTGAAAGGTTCTGTAACTATATCTTAGGTCCATTTGGTTTATAATGTCTGTTATTTGCAGTATTTCTGTTTAGTTTCTGTGTGAATGACCTGTCCTTTCATGAAAGTGGCATATTGAAGACTCCCACTATTAGTGTATGAGGGTCAATATGTGATTTAAGCTGTAGTAGTGTTTCTTTTACAAAATGTGTGCCCTTATGTTTAGGGCATAGATGTTAAGAATTAGAATGTTATCTTGGTGGATTTTTTTTCATTAATGAGTATGTATTGTCTTTCCCCATCTCTTTTGATTAATTTTGGCTTGAAGGCTGTTTTGTTAGACATTAAATTGGCTGTACCACCTTGCTTCTTAGGTCCATTTGCTTGGAATATCTTTTTCTAACCCTTTACCCTGAGATAATGTCTATCCTTGATGTTGAGGTGTATTTCTTAACATCCTCCAGCAGAAGGATGGAGGGATCCTGTTTTCGTATCCATTCTATTAGCCTGTTTTTTTATTGGGAAATTGAGACTTTTGATATTGAGAGATATCATTGACCAAAGATTGTTAATTTCTGTTTTGTTGTTGTTGTTGTTGTTGGTGGTGGTGGTGGTGGTGGTGGTGGTGTGTGTGTGTCTACACTTGAGCACGCTCTCCCCTTGTTTTGGTTTTGCTGGTGTGAGATTATTTCCTGTGTTTTCATAGGTGTGGTTAATCTCCTTGGGTTGAAGTTTTCATTCTAGTACCTTTTCTGTAGGACTGGATTTGTAGATAGATATTATTTAAATTTGACTTTAACATGTCATATCTTATTTTTTCCATCTATGGTGATTGAAAGTTTTGCTGGGTATAGTAGTCTGGGCTGGCATCAATTGTCTGCTAATGTTTGCAGCACATCTGTTCAAGCCTGTCTGGCTTTTCGAATCTCCATTGAGAAATCAGGTGTAATTCTAATAGGCCTGCCTTTATATGCTACTTGTTTGTTTGTTTGTTTTTCCCTTGCAGCTTTTAATAGTCGTGGTAGTGGGTCTCTCTCTGTCCAATCTATTTGATGTTCTGTAAGCTTCATGTACTTTTATAGGCATGCCCTTTTTTTTTAGGTTAGGAAAGCTTTCTTCTATCATTGTGTTGAAAATATTTTCTGCACCTTTGAACTGGGAATCTTCTATTCCTATTTTTAGATTTGGTCGTTTCAGTGTCCTGGATTTTCTGGATGCTTTGTGTTGGGAATTTCTTAGACTTAACGTTTTCTTTGACCAATGCATCCATTTCTTCTATTGTGTCTTTAATTCCTGAGATACTCTCTTCCATCTCTTGTATTGTGTTGGTGAAGCTTGCTGCTGTAGTTCCTGTTAATATTTCTAAGTTCCCACTTCTAGAACTCCCTCAGTGCATGCTTTCTTATGCTCCTATTTCTGTTTTGGGGTCATGAATGTTTTTATTCTTTTCCTTCAATTGTTTTTTTTTCTTCTTTGCTTTCTTTAGGGATTTATTTATTTCCTCTTTAAGGCCTTCTGTTCATCTTCATGTAGTTGGTTTAAGGTATTTTTCTGTGCTTTAGCTATGTTAGAATATTCAGGATTTGCTGTGGTGCCATAGCTGGGCTCTAGTGGAGACATAGTGCCTTGGTAATTGTTCTATGCTGGCACCTAGGCATCTGGGTCTGTGATGACTTTAGGTGTAAGTGCTGGTTTCTGGGTTTGTCTTTGTTGGATGGCTGTTTTGTTCTTCATTTTTTTCTTTCCTCTGTAACTTCAGAGTGTGAGCTGTATGTTGCATGTTTTACTGTCCTGTGTGATTGGTATGATTGTGGAGAGTACTTGTTGGTGTTAGAGGCTCGGGGAAGGGGACACCATGGTGTGATGGTCTGTGGGATCCCAGTAGGTGTGGGTGGACAAGGAGCTTTTCTTTTTAAATAGGGTGGTGGGAATGGAACTCAGGGTTTTTGTCAGTACTCTGCCACTAGGTTATCTCCACCAAGTGTCTTAGCTTCTCTAGGATTTTGTTTTGTGGTGGAGATGACAAAGATTGTAAACTGACCTTTACTAGATACAAAGTTTTCTTTTAATTTTGATGTCTGGAATCCAAACAAGAATATGGGTGATATGATTTTATCATTACAGTTACAGCAGCATTCTTGATTTAAATAGCACTTCTCATTAAACCTTACACAACTTGGAATATTCCATTATTGGTTTTATTACCCATAGTATTGTGGTATAAGAAGATAAAACATTCATAAAAATGATGTTTTTAAATAAGAAATGGTAATTTTTTGGCAGATTTTCTCATTCAGTACTCTCTTATAGACTCTTTTTTTTTTCTTTTTGAGACAGGATTTTATTCTGTACCTAGGTCAACTCACCATATAGTCCAGGTTAACTTCATATTCATAGCATTCTTTCTGCTTCAGCCTTCCAGGCATTAGACATGCTTTCCTTTGAGGGGTTCTTGGCTCTCAAGCCTGCTTCAGAACTAGGCCAGCCAGAGCACTGCAGGGATGCTAACTAAAAATGTATTAAGTTATGATAAACTTTCTGTTCTCCCCTTTAATGTAAAAACCTTTGGATTGCTCTCTCATTCAGGTGGCATGCTGGCTTCTTGACCCGGATTCTAAGGAGCCAACTCTTCACAGCATAGTGACCAGTTTTCTCCCCCATGAGCTAGCACTCCTAGAAGGAATAGAGACAGGCGCAGGAATTCAGAGCCTGGGGCTAAACGTGAACACAGACCATTCTGGGCGGTACAGAGCGTGTGTGGAGTCTGTTCTCATCTTCAACTCCATGAATCAACTCAACTCTATGTTGCAGAAGGAAAACCTTCACGGTAAGAGCAGAGTGTGTAGCATTTCATGTTACAGGCTGGGGATGTGTATACACGCAGTGAAGCCACTCTGTGGGTGGGTAAATTACACAATTTAGGCAAATCCTCTGGATTATCCCCTGAGGACGTCAAGACATTCTTTTTCTGTAAAAGACCAGGTAGTAAATACTTTTGATTTGCAGACTGCATGGTCTCTATCACAAGTCCTAAGTCTGCCTAAGTTGGTCCCTAGAGCAGCCATGGTCATGTTAAATGCATGCAACTGACACTCATTCAGCCATAATTTTCTGACCCCTGGCCTTATTACAATGATTTGAATTAGTGACACAGTATTCAGTTGTTGACAGTTATGTATTTGAATTTTATCAAATGATTTTATTTGTATAACAAATCTTTCATAGAATTTAAAAGTGGAACCATTTCCTTTTTTAGAGCTATTAATAGTTTCTTTAGTAAAGGAAAGTTATGAGATTCTCCTTTTCTCTCAAGACACCCTGGATTTGTTGAGACTTCTTGACTTGAGACATACAATAAATGATATATAATAAAGATGATGAAGGGAAAAAAGGTATCTTCATTATGAGGAGGAAGTTATACCATGAACTAACCAGAAATAGCAAAGCAGTGTGCTGAGAATCTAAGGCTTGAGTCAGTGCTGCCTCACCAGACAGGAGCCTCTATCAAGCTGGTGAACGTTGTCACGTCTGCTTCTTAGGAAGTTGCTGCAAAGCTCAACGAGACACCATGAATGCTTGTTATCACACTTGTTGTGTTGCTATGGTTATCTTGCCTTCACCACAAAGCCTCTTGTTCTTTCTAGCACTAAGGGACAGAATTACAAAGACTGAGTCCACACTGATTTGTGTATTCATAGAGGATGCTCTTCTGAGGTGATTTCATCAGCAGCTTCTGGGTAGAAAGGAGCCTTTGTGTTTCAGACTCTTAGCCTCTTTAAACCACTATAGGCTGACCAAGGAGAGGGAAGACTGGCCCCGTGCTACAGGGGTGCTCCTGCATTTGCGCTCAGCAAAGCTGAATCACAGCTTCTGCCCTGTCTCTGCTCGGACATCTTGGAAAGCCTGTCATTCTTCTTTCTTTTCTTTTTTTATTTTCCGGAGCTGAGGGCCTAGTGCTTGCTAGGCAAGCGCTCTACCACTGAGCTAAATCCCCAACCCAAGCCTGTCATTCTTACTGTCTCTGAAGATCATGCTAGACTCTTGACTGGTAACATCCTAGGCATCCAATAACCATTTGAATTGTAAGCAGGGCATGGAGACATTTGCTATAATCCCAAATACTTGGAAGGCTGAGGTGTTATTACTATGTAGTATTACTATGTAGTATGGGTGATAGGGAGTGTCAGATGTATTTTATACAATGTCAAGACTTCCCCAGTCATAGTACCTACAGAATTTTCATGTTTTGAGAAACAGGAAGATTTTAGAGGCAATATGAGAAGCTATTAAAATTTGTTTAGAAATGATTATTTTGGTGGTAGAGAGATGATTCTGATGTTAAGAGTGCTTGCTGCTCTTGTAGGGGACCTGAGTTCAATTCCCAGCACCCACATCAGGCAACTCAAGAACCTATCACTCTAGCCCTAGAGGATCCAACACCTTCTCCTGGTCTCTGAGGACACGCATAGTCATGTGTACATGCCTACACATACCTGCACATAGACACATACATATAATTAAAAGTAAATAAATAAATGAAATCTGAAAAAGATCTGCTTGTTCTTTCACTGCCCTCCATATTTCTTTTCCTTCTGCTTTTGGATTGGTGTGTTCTGACAGCCGGCCTTTCCCCATGGAGAGCTGCTTGAGGTGACTTGGACAGTGTATGCTTGCTCCTCTTGTGCTATGACCCTCTGAGTGACTGGCATAGAATGTGTGCTAAGTCTCAGGACTGCCAGCTTCTCTATTCTTGCACAGATGGGTAGGTGGCTCCTAGTGCTTAAACGACCGGTTCAGGATGACAGCTTGGGGAGCTGCCGAGGATTGTCCTGAGTTCAGCAGTGCTGAGGAACCAATGACCTAGGGGATGAGTTACCATTTCACGTTCCGTTTTCTTTTTCAGATATTTTCTGCAAAGTGGAGATGCCCTCTCAGTACTGCCTGGCCTTGCTGGAACTAAATGGAATTGGCTTTAGTACTGCTGAGTGTGAAACTCAGAAGCATATCATGCAGGCCAAGCTGGACGCCATTGAGACTCAAGCCTATCAACTCGCTGGCCACAGCTTCTCCTTTACAAGTGCAGATGACATCGCACAGGTAGTGTCACAGCTAATCTCTCTGTCAAATTCTAAAGAACATGAAACCAGTAAGTAGAATCATTGGGATTAGTGGTGTGGTACCAGGCGCCAGTTGTATCTGAGATAGGAGTGCTGTGAAGGAGACCTGGATGTTGCTCCAGGAGATCTGACTGCATCCGAGGAGGCAGCCATTGCTCTGTAGTTGGTGGCAGCGAATGACAGCTAACTGTGGCTCCATGATGCCACTTCTTTCATAGGCACTCAGCCTTCTGTGCTCCAACATCTTTCCTTAGAGAGGCAAATTGGATATTTTTCTGAGATGTAAATTAAAATGAGCCTTTGGTTCTTTTTTTTTAACCATAATTTAAGATTTCTGTAACTTTACTGAAATTTTGACAAAGTTACTCCTGTTTTATTTTTACAGGTTGGTATACTTTCCATTTTCTCTTTTTTCTATAGTTTTTCCCTGCAAAGGGTAGGTAGAGGTAGAGTTTATTTTTTATTTTATTTTATTTATTTATTTTTTGAGTGGAGGTGTTCTACTCTGGGGAGCACCAACTGTTTGTGTTTTCTATATGCAGTCCAGCAATGTGACATTTAGTAAATGTCACAGACTGCGAGCCTGACCTGTGGGTTTGAGTTCTGTGTCCCCCATTCATTACCTATCTTCATGACCCTGGGTCAGAGTAGTTAAAACGCCAACTCTTTATGTCTCTGTTTTTTTTATCAGTGAAATGAGGGTTGTGGTTAAAGATGTCTCATAAGGCTGTGGCAATGATGTAAAAATATACTTAGTGAGCATCACATAGATGGTAAATGGTCAATAAATATTATAACTCCTAAGAAAATTGTCCTTGTTAAGCTAAAAAGTTTTGTATTTTAAAGAACACAAGAAACCTTGTTTTTCTGAAGCCTGTGTTTTATCTGTTTTGGAATTTTTAGTGCTTTCAGGGCATTTTTTTTATGGGTGGGGACATGAGAGAGAGAGAGAGAGAGAGAGAGAGAGAGAGAGAGAGAGAGAGAGAGAGAGAGAGATCTGAATTCTTTAGTCTTCAACTGTATACCCAGGTTACTGTGTACAGAATTATACAACACACTTATCAAAAACAGAATATATGGATCTCAACACAAGTAGCCTGAAGTGAACAAGGATTCATGATTCAGGGAACCAAACCCGGTGAACCATCTTAGGTTACATGGGGTCTCTGCCTGTCTCTGCTTGGTTTCTTGAGTGGGTGCTTACCAACCACTCACTAGACCAAACCTTAGGGGAGAGCAGACTTTTAATGCATTGGCTACTGTCCAGGTCTTCGTTTTAAAATGTAACTGTATATGAAATTTTCACAGTTAATTCTGAGAGAAATGTAAGATAAAGAAATTCTACGTAGCTAAGTGAGATCTCTGTGATGTCCAAACTGATTGTTCGTGTCTTCTAGGATTGTTTGTGTGCTCTGGTAATATTCCACTTTCCTATTCACTAATCTGTTGTGGGTTTACTGTTTGCATTATGGATTCCTAAATTGCACGAGAATCCCGTGTGTGAGACGCTGAGGGCCTCTGCCCTACGCTAGTTCTAACTGGTAACTAAAGCTGCTGGTGGCCAATGGCCTGGCAGGCAGACAGAGGTGGGGCTTTAGATTTCCCAGGCAATGGAACCAGGGGAAGAAGAAGGATTTAGCATCACCACGCCAGGGTTGGGATGCAGGGTTGAGAGCTGAGGAAGACAGAGAAGCCAGCCTTGTAAGACCCTGGCTGGGCCTGGGGTAACAAAGATGGAGTTTAGATTTTAGTAAGAAATAATTTAGGAGTATTGGAGGGGAGGCGAGCGGCCCAGCCATCAAACTGTTTAAAGCATATTAAAATAGAAGGCAGTGTGTGTGTGTGTGTGTGTGCGCGCTTGTGCGTGTGTGCGCACGAGAATCCAGAACATTTTGGTGGGTGATGAGGAATGTGCCATTGGTGGCAGGGTGATTTGAGTAGTGATAATTGTTAATACAACACTAATCTGATTTTTTTTCTCTTATCCTGGCATTCATATACCTGTAGGGATTTCTTGATAAAATATAGGCTGCTCTTAAATCTTAAATTTCAGGAAAATAATTTACTATAACTATGTCCCACACAGTTAAAGTTTAGCCAGGTATTCCTGTAAGTTTACTTGTTAGGTGTAGCAGCCACATCTATGTGCACTTATGTTTGTATAACATACAGTTAGAGTGTAAGCCTCAGTGCCTGACTTTTCTGAGATGCCAGTTGCGCTCCTATTGTGAAATGCAACAGTTGGAGTTAGTGAGGGCTTGGTTGCATGGGATTCTTACCTGCATAGGCCGCTCACTATCCCTTATCGTTCCTGCAGTGGATTAACACCTTCTTCAAGCTTTTATGTCGAGGGACTTTATGGGCCAGCGTTGTGGTGTGATCGATGGCTTTCCTGATTTTCTCTGTGGTAGTTAAACGCAGTAGCCATGCAGGGTGTTTTCCAAGGGTCCTTTAGAGGAGCTCACAGCAGTCAGGGCAACCCAAGCTTCAGTGTCAGTAGCACAGCTGTCAGGGCTTAGCCTGGCAGGTCCGCCTGTGCTCGTGTAACAGTTTCCTCATAGCTCCTAACCAGTATGGAGAGGCATGGCCAGTGCTGTCGTATACTGAAAAGAAACATCCTCCCAACACCCCATGTTACGTTGTAGAGTTTATATTCTCAAATAACTTTTAAAATATAGTTTCTGAATGACAGTACTTATAATTTGATTCTTGACTGAAATAGCATTGATTTTTGTAGGTTTTATTTTTGGAACTAAAGCTACCACCGAATGGAGAGATGAAAACACAAGGCGGCAGAAAGACTCTGGGTTCCACCAGAAGAGGGACGGAGAGTGACCGCAAACTCAGGCTGGGAAGACGGTTCAGCACTAGTAAGGTGCTTGGGGGCACGCACAGGGCGCACATGGGGCACGCACGGGGCACGCACGGGGTTGGCACAGGGAAGAGTAGGCACTACTTTTAGTTTGTTGGTGTTATGAAAAAAATGCTTCTGACATCAAGAACTGCCAGAGTGCACCATATTAACTTACCCAGGTCCAAGCAAGCAGGTGGGTTGGTGGCTGGCTTTGCTGCAGTCATCTGTGGAGATGTTGTACCATGGGACTCAGGACTGTAGTCTGAGTTAGCAGCTCGGTCCTTATTAAGCAATGTGGATGTTTGTGAACTCACATCCGCAGACATTATTATTGTTCCTTATGCTGAGGGTTTTAGTAGAATATGAGTTGTATATCTATGCGAACACTGAAAGTATTATGGCTGAAAGATTATTTCTTCAGTTTAAAGAAATGATGCATTTTCCATGGGTTTGTTTGAAGACCCTTACTCTACTACTTTCTTTTCTTTTTCTTTTTTTTTTTTCAGATTACTTCATAATTCAAATATCATCTTTTTATTATTATTATTATTATTAACTTGAGTATTTCTTATATACATTTCGAGTGTTATTCCCTTTCCCGGTTTCCGGGCAAACATCCCCCTCCCCTCTCCCCTTCCTTATGGGTGTTCCCCTCCCCACCCTTCCCCTATTGTCGCCCTCCCCCCAACTGTCTAGTTCACTGGGGGTTCAGTCTTAGCAGGACCCAGGGCTTCCCCTTCCACTGGTGCTCTTACTAGGATATTCATTGCTACCTATGAGGTCAGAGTCCAGGGTCAGTCCCTGTATAGTCTTTAGGTAGTGGTTCAGTCCCTGGAAGCTCTGGTTGCTTGGCATTGTTGTTCATATGGGGTCTCGAGCCCCTTCAAGCTCTTCCAGTTCTTCCTCTGATTCCTTCAACGGGGGTCCTATTCTCAGTTCAGTGGTTTGCTGCTGGCATTCGCCTCTGTATTTGCTATATTCTGGCTGTGTCTCTCAGGAGCGATCTACATCCGGCTCCTGTCGGTCTGCACTTCTTTGCTTCATCCATCTTGTCTAATTGGGTGGCTGTATATGTATGGGCCACCTGTGGGGCAGGCTCTGAATGGGTGTTCCTTCAGTCTCTGTTTTAATCTTTGCCTATCTCTTCCCTGCCAAGGGTATTCTTGTTCCCCTTTTAAAGAAGGAGTGAAGCATTCACATTTTGATCATCTGTCTTGAGTTTCATTTGTTCTAGGCATCTAGGGTAATTCAAGCATTTGGGCTAATAGCCACTCATCAATGAGTGCATACCATGTGTGTCTTTCTGTGATTGGGTTAGCTCACTCAGGATGATATTTTCCAGTTCCAACCATTTGCCTACGAATTTCATAAAGTCATTGTTTTTGATAGCTGAGTAATATTCCATTGTGTAGATGTGCCACATTTTCTGTATCCATTCCTCTGTTGAAGGGCATCTGGGTTCTTTCCAGCTTCTGGCTATTATATATAAGGCTGGATGAACATAGTGGAGCACGTGTCTTTTTTTATATGTTGGGGCATCTTTTGGGTATATGCCCAAGAGAGGTATAGCTGGATCCTCAGGCAGTTCAATGTCCAATTTTCTGAGGAACCTCCAGACTGATTTCCAGAATGGTTGTACCAGTCTGCAACCCACCCAACAATGGAGGAGTGTTCCTCTTTCTCCGCATCCTCGCCAGCATTTGCTGTCACCTGAGTTTTTGATCTTGGCCATTCTCACTGGTGTGAGGTAAAATCTCAGGGTTGTTTTGATTTGCATTTCCCTTATGACTAAAGATGTTGAACATTTCTTTAGGTGTTTCTCAGCCATTCGGCATTCCTCAGCTGTGAATTGTTTGTTTAGCTCTGAACCCCATTTTTTAATAGGGTTATTTGTTTCCCTGCGGTCTAACTTCTTGAGCTTTTTGTATATTTTGGATATAAGGCCTCTATCTGTTGTAGGATTGGTAAAGATCTTTTCCCAATCTGTTGGTTGCCGTTTTGTCCTAACCACAGTGTCCTTTGCCTTACAGAAGCTTTGCAGTTTTATGAGATCCCATTTGTCAACTCTTGATCTTAGAGCATAAGCCATTGGTGTTTTGTTCAGGAAATTTTTTCCAGTGCCCATGTGTTCCAGATGCTTCCCTAGTTTTTCTTCTATTAGTTTGAGTGTGTCTGGTTTGATGTGGAGGTCCTTGATCCACTTGGACTTAAGCTTTGTACAGGGTGATAAGCATGGATCGATCTGCATTCTTCTACATGTTGACCTCCAGTTGAACCAGCACCATTTGCTGAAAATGCTATCTTTTTTCCATTGGATGGTTTTGGCTCCTTTGTCAAAAATCAAGTGCCCATAGGTGTGTGGGTTCATTTCTGGGTCTTCAATTCTATTCCATTGGTCTATCTGTCTGTCTCTGTACCAATACCATGCAGTTTTTATCACTATTGCTCTGTAATACTGCTTGAGTTCAGGGATAGTGATTCCCCCTGAAGTCCTTTTTATTGTTGAGGATAGTTTTAGCTATCCTGGGTTTTTTTGTTATTCCAGATGAATTTGCAAATTGTTCTGTCTAACTCTTTGAAGAATTGGATTGGTATTTTGATGGGGATTGCATTGAATCTGTAGATTGCTTTTGGTAAAATGGCCATTTTTACTATATTAATCCTGCCAATCCATGAGCATGGGAGATCTTTCCATCTTCTGAGGTCTTCTTCAATTTCTTTCTTCAGAGTCTTGAAGTTCTTATTGTATAGATCTTTTACTTGCTTGGTTAAAGTCACACCGAGGTACTTTATATTATTTGGATCTATTATGAAGGGTGTCGTTTCCCTAATTTCTTTCTCAGCTTGTTTCTCTTTTGTGTAGAGGAAGGCTACTGATTTATTTGAGTTAATTTTATACCCAGCCACTTTGCTGAAGTTGTTTATCAGCTTTAGTAGTTCTCTGGTGGAACTTTTGGGATCACTTAAATATACTATCATATCATCTGCAAATAGTGATATTTTTGACTTCTTCTTTTTCCGATCTGTATCCCTTGACCTCCTTTTTGTTGTCTGATTGCTCTGGCTAGAACTTCAAGAACTATATTGAATAAGTAGGGAGAGAGTGACTCCACTACTTTCAAAGGCTGCATTAATTGGAGAGAAGGGAAAATGGGCTTGGTGTACTGATGTTCCATTGGGAAAACGAGGCTAGAAGTGCAGCCACATCAGCTGTGGAGAGCTGTCTAGCTGCACCTCTGTGGGCTTTTGACCCCGACCTCGTTGTGAGCAGTTCATCTGCCCTCAAGCTCTTTGCAGCACAGCTCTTTGTTAGTCTGGCTGGTCCTTTGCCTCCTTAGTTTCTATTCCTTAAGGACCATGAAATCAGAAACCTCTGTTTTTAAATAAAAGACTCCTGATGTTCTTAATGTGCACATCCTGTATCAGGACAAGCAGGACTACTACTAGGATGCCTCTAATCACTGACAGAATGGAGGAGGAAAAATACAAGGAAAAGAAATGCTGTAACTCTTGGAATGTGGGAGGCAGATGCTTCATGAAACTGATGTTCCATTGATTTTATCTTTTTAATAGCTATTTCCATATTGCTGTCTTATAAACTGTACTTACAAATTTATTATTATAGGAACTTCTAAAAACATCTGGACAGTGATGGAGTTGTGGATATAGGGTTTATCAGACTAAATTTTAAGGTGCCTTTACTTATCCAAGGGACATTCTGAAATGCTATTGAATTTGGCCAGTATTCCAACCCCATCTTGTTATATTTTTTTCCAGGATATTTTGAATAAGTTAAAGGACTTGCATCCTTTACCAGGCCTGATACTGGAATGGAGGAGAATCAGTAATGCTATTACCAAAGTGGTCTTCCCCCTGCAGCGGGAAAAGCACCTGAACCCCTTTCTCAGAATGGAGAGGATCTACCCTGTATCACAGTCACACACGGCTACAGGTGAGGAGAAATGCATGAATTGTCCAGTTGTGAAAGACAAGCTTTCCATATGTGATGTTTGCCTGTGATGACCTGTGAACTCGAATTTGCATCCCTGTGAAACTCCACTGCACTTAGAAAGCCCACAACACCCCCACACACAGCCAGATCCTAGGAAGAGCAGCTGGAGACCTTCTGAAAGAATACTTTCCTTGCATCAGCGATGGCACAGGATTCCGTATTCGAGACTGTATTTGACTTGGTGTCCTTCGGTAACTGTGAAACCTTTCACATGTAGCTGGGTGTCTGTAGACCCGAGGCTAAACCCTTAAAGCCTGCTCTATGATATACTTTCTACCGCAAGGCTACAGCTCCTAAAAGTTCCATAACCTCCTCAAACACTTAGCCCATGTGGGACATTATCATTCCTATGACCACATGGTGCCAAAACAAAATCAACTCAAGAGCTTCAGAGTTACATATTTATTTGGTACTTATCATAAATTCTATTGTATTTTTTACTTTAAAAATAAAATATTTAATGAGCCTTTATAATTGGTATAGTGTTCAATAATACAGAAATAGAAGTTTAGCTGAGCATGATTTCGTGATTAGGATTTATTTTCATTTATATCTACTCAGGCTTTGTCACTCATTTTTTACCTTCCTCTTTGTCGGCCAATATTAACTTACAACTCACTAACTCACAACTCACTAACTCACTAACTCACTAACTCACAACTCACAGCTCACTAACTCACAACTCACAACTCACTAACTCACAACTCACTAACTCACAACTCACTAACTCACAACTCACTAACTCACTAACTCACAACTCACTAACTCACTACTCACAACTCACTAACTCACAACTCACAACTCACTAATTCACAACTCACTAACTCACTAACTCACAACTCACTAACTCACAACTCACTAACTCACTAACTCACAACTCACTAACTCACTAACTCACAACTCACTAACTCACAACTCACTAACTCACTAACTTACAACTCACTAACTTACTAATTCACAACTCACTAACTCACAACTCACTAACTCACAACTCACAACTCACTAACTTACTAATTCACAACTCACTAACTCACAATTCACTAACTCACAACTCATTAACTCACAACTCACAACTCACTAACTCACTAACTCACAACTCACTAACTTACTAACTCACAACTCACTAACTCACTAACTCACAACTCACAACTCACAACTCACTAACTCACAGCTCACTAACTCACTAACTCACTAACTCACAACTCAACTGTTGGACTAGGGCAGTGTACTGACGAGGGAAGACTTTGCCTCCTTCTGCTTCATAACATAAAATGAGCCATTTAATGAAAATTATGTTAAAGCTACCAAGAATTAAACACTTACTTTGTTGCTATAAGCTAGGTAACCAGGATCTTAAGGAGTATACTTAGAAAAATAATGTCCAAGCCATTTAAAATATTTGAGTTATACGTAGTAGTTGCTAGAGAGCCCATTTCCCTGAAGACTATCACATAGAAGGGGATAGCGATTCCCCAGAGTGGTGTTTGAAAAGAAATGCACATAGGCTTTAAATCGATTCAGAGATGTAAAATGCTATGCAAGAATAAAGCCTTTGTAAGAAATATAAGGCTTTAGAGAAACTATTCCCCCCCTTGGCTTTCTATTATTTTTCTTTTTTAAAAAAAATTTTATTGGCTATTTTATTTACTTACATTTCATATGTTGTCTCCCTTCCTGGTTCCCCTCTGCAAACCCCCTATCCCAACCCCTCCCCCACCTGCCCACCCACTCAATGCCCTGGCATTCCCCTACATTGGGGCATGGAGCCTTCACAGGACCAAGGGCCTTTCATCCCATTGATGTTGGACAAAGGCCATCCTCTGCTACATATGCAGCTGGAGCCTTGGGTCCATCCCTGTGCACTCTTTGGTTGGTGTTTAGTCCCTGGTAGCTCTGGGGGATCTGGTTGGTTGATATTGTCGTTCTACCTATGGGGTTGCAAACCCCTTCAGCTCCATCAGTCCTTTCTCTAACTCCTCCATTGGGGTCCCTGTGCTCAGTCCAATGGTTGTCTGCAAGCATTCTCATCTGTATTTGTCAGGCTATGGCCGAGACTTTCAGGAGACATGCTCCTGTCACAAGCACTTCTTGACATCCGCAATAGTGTCTGGGTTTGGTGGCTGCATATGGGATGGATCCCCACATGGGGCAGTCTCTGGATGGCCTTTCCTCCATTCTCTGCTCCATTCTTTGTCCTTGTATTTCCTTTAGACAGGAGCAATTCTGGGTTAATACTTGAGATGGGTGGGTGGCCCCATCCCCCAACCGGGGCCAGGCCTAATCTCTGGATATGGTCTCTAAAGGTTCTTCCTCCCGTTTGTTGAGTATTTCAGCTAATGTCATCCCTGTTGGGTCCTAGGAGCCTCTTGCTTTCCTGGCATCTGGGACTTTCTTGTGGTTACCCCTAGTTCCCCATACCCCATTGCTACACACCTCTGTTTAAATTCCTGTCCCTGTCTCCTCTCACACCTGATCCTGCCCATCCTTCCCCTGTCCTTTCTTCCTCCAAGCCCCTCCCAGCCTCTACCTCCTGTGAGTATTTTGTTCCTCCTTCTATGGAGGACTGAAGCATCCATGCTTTGGTCTTCTTTCACATGTGGTCTGTGAGTTATACCGTGGGTATTCTGAGTTTTTTTCCTAATATCCACTTATCGGTGAGTACATACCATGTGTATTCTTTTGTGACTGGGTCACCTCACTCAGGATGATATTTTCTAGATCCATCCATTTGCCTGAATTTCATGAAGTCATTGTTTTTAATAGCTGAGTAGTACTCCATTGTGTAAATGTACCACATTTTCTGTATCCATTCCTCTTTTGGGGTACATCTGGGTTGTTTCTACCGTCTGGCTATTATAAATAAGGCTGCTATGAACATACTGGAGCATGTGTCCTTGTTATATGTTGGAGCATCTTTTGGGTATATGGCCAGGAGTGGTATAGCTGGGTCCTCAGGTAGTGTTATTATGTCCAATATTCTGAGGAACCTCCAGACTGATTTCCAGAATGGTTGTACCAGTTTGCAATCCCACCAACAATGGAGGAGTGTTCCTCTTTCTCTACATCCTCGCCAGCATCTGTTGTTGCCTGAGTTTTTGATTTTAGCCATTCTAACTGGTGTGAGGTGGAATCCCAAAGTTGTTTTGATTTGCATTTCTCTGATGATTAAGGATGTTCAACATTTCTTTAGGTGTTTCTTGGACATTTGAGATTCCTTAGTTGAGAATTCTGTTTAGCTCTGTACCCTATTTTTAAATGTTATTTGGCTCTCTGGAGTCTAACTTCTTGAGTTCTTTGTATATATTGAATATTAGCCCTTTATTTGATGTAGGATTGGTAAAGATCTTTTCTTAATCTGTAGGTTGCTGTTTTGTCCTAATAAGGTCCTTTGCCTTACAGAAGCTTTTCAATTTTATTAGGTCCCATTTGTCAATTCTTGATCTTAGAGCCTGGGCCATTGGTGTTTCATTCAGGGAATTTTCCTGTGCTGATGTGTTTGAGACTCTTCCCCAGTTTCTCTTCTATTAGTTTCAATGTATCTGGTTTTATGTGGAGGTCCTTGATCCACTTGGACTTGAACTTTGTACAGAACAATAAGAGTTGATCGATTTGGATTCTTCTAATGATGACCTCCAGTTGAACCAGCACCATTTGTTGAAAATTCTGCCTTTTTTCCACTGGATGGTTTTAGCTCCTTTGTAAAGATCAAGTGACCATAGCTGTGTGGGTCCTTTCTGGGTCTTCAGTTCTATTCCATTGATCTACCTGCCTGTCCCTGTACCAATACCATGCAGTTTTTTATCACTATTGCTCTGTAGTAGAGCTTGAGGTCAGGGATGGTGATTCTCCCAGAAGTTCTCTTGTTGTTGAGAATAGTTTTTTGCTATCCTGGGTTTTTTGTTATTCCAAATGAATTTAAGAATTGTTCTATCTCTGTGAAGAATTGAGTTTGCATTTTGATTGGGATTACATCAATTGAATCTGTAGATTGCTTTTGGTAAGGTGACCATTTTTACTAGGTTAATCCTGCTGATCCATGAGCATGGGATAACATCTAGAACCAAAATGATTCCATCTTTTGAGATCTTCTTCAATTTCTTCAGAGACTTGAAGTTCTTTTTGTATAGATCTTTTGTTTACCTGTTTATATTCACACCAAGATATTTTAGAGAAACTATTTTTAAAGTAGTTTCTGCCTACTAGAAAATTGATCATATCTGACTCTCGTTTCCCACTGTGTCAGTGCTGTTGCTGATGCTTGAATGATGGTGCTGAGGTGAGGCTGAAATTGCGGTCCCCTGGCTGCTCCTCACTGGAGTAGACCTCTCACTGGTCCCAGTGGTCCTTGTCAGTGTCACCTGCTCTGTCCTAGGTGTTCTGTCTTGTGCCTTGACACCAGCTGCCAGGCACTAGCAGCCATGTCTCCTGAGGTTGGACCCTTAGTGTGTCTGCTCCAGCCATCATGCTTCCTCGTTCATTCAGTGATAGGCGTGGCTCGGTTTACCAGGGTGTTCCTGTCAGCACATTGTTTCTAGACAACTAGCTGAATGGAGAGCACACTACTGTAGCTGATTACTTTCAGAAGGACCTTGTGCTTGCTGTTAATCTGTGAGAATGCAGAAAACTTGAAACAGAAACCCAGTCTAGCCTTGTTGAGTATACTCATAAGATATTTTAATTAGGTTCATTTATTGTGAGTGCGTTATGCATGCCCTTGCTTCATGTCACATGTGTAGGAGTGTGTAGGAGTGTCTCACAAGGACAACTTGTGAGAGTCGGTTGTCTCCTCCTTGTGGAGTCTGGAGATTTATCTTGAGTTGTGAGGCAAGGAAGCAAGTTCTTTTACCCATTGAACCATCCTGCCAGCCCCATCTGGGTTCAGAAAACATCATTCTGAGGTACAAAAGCTATAAGTCAGTGACTGTCAGGTTCATATTTCTAATTCATTTCTTCTTGATTTTTAGGACGGATAACCTTTACAGAACCCAATATCCAAAATGTGCCAAGAGATTTTGAGATTAAAATGCCAACACTAGTAAGAGAGAGCCCACCTTCTCAAGCTTCAGGCAAGGGCCAGCTTGCGATGGCCAGGTAAGCTTCATTTCTCTATGTTGACATTATTCTTTTGAGAGCGTGATGGCTCTAAATATGCCATTGTATAAACAGTGCAATGTGTTTAGGTTTATATATCAGACAGACCGTTTTGGTTCTAGACATTATCCATTTCAAATCCTAGGCTGGATGAGGCTGAGATGGTAAAGGCAGCAGACCTGTCCTAGAGTTAAACTGCCACCACAGTGTGACTGGTCAGTAAGGAAGGGCAGGGGCTGGCCACGCCAGCAGTGTCCCCTGCCCCGCATGTACTTGATAAGAGGAAGCAGAGAGATGGTTTACTTTAGGTCTGGTTAGAGATTTGTGCAGTTAGACGCGGGTGGGGGGCTCAGAAGCAGTTTATGGGGAGGTGGTTATAGAAGTGGCCCCAAGCTTTACTGGATGTTTCCCAGCAGGGGTCTACTGTCTCTCCTAAACTTTAAAGGCTATTTAGGGTTCTTAGATAGAAATACTATTTTTATTAGAAATCAGACCTTGCATGTATCTGAGATTTGTCATGTTCTAGCTGATGATTTTATTTGTACTACAGACAAAATCAGAAGGTTTATGGCCTGCACCCGGGGCAAAGAACGGTGCTGGAGAAGACCTCAGATAGAGGCGTGCCATTTTCAGTGAGCATGCGCCATGCCTTTGTGCCTTTCCCAGGTAGGGGCTACTTGTTTCTAGGGGTTATTTACAGGCATTGAGAAGCCCTGAATTATGAGTAGGACTCAGAGGTGTGCATTATGCCCCCGTCCTTCCTATGCTAGATGCTGTGCCTGCCCAGTACCACTGTGGCGAATCACAGTAGCTGCTGTGTGCTGATGCCCTCTGTAAGCCTCTGTGAAATGTGGCTGACTCTGTCCATCCTTGACTGACTTTGCTTCTCTGTGGGCCTCCCTGGTCGTGAGGTGTCTGTCCTCACTTGCCCCCACTGACTTGGAACAGCAGGTGTGCTTGTCTGTCTGATTTGTTTGCTCCTGTGACTCTTGCTTTCTAATCCTGTCTGCCTGCTTCCTGTCGCATGCCTCACTACCAGGCCAAGTTCAGCCTTAAGTCCTACACTTGTCTGTCATCAAAACACCTGGAGGTTGTGACCCAACTCCTTAATTACTCTATGATTACTGTGCCTACTTCTCTTTCTCTTTTCCCACTGGGTAGTCCAGGTATAAAATTGTTATAAGTTCTGTCAGAAACTTCACTTCCACAGTAAACGCACAGTCTGATGAGGTAGCTTTGCTACAGCTTTGCTTGGTCAGTGTGAACTACCAGCATACAACGTCCAGTCCAACCCAAGCCTCGGCGCTATGTGGTGTAAGGGATTTCCCCACTGAGGACAGAGCACGGCTGGATTTAAAAGCCATTTTGCGCAATAGTAATTTAGTGTGAAGTATGCTCATAGTTTGAAGTTTTCTAGTTGCCACATTGTATAGATTTCCCAAGTTCCAAAGAATTTGAAAATTCTTAGCAGATCCTGCAGAGCATGGAAGGCCTTTCTTAAGGGTAGAGTGTAGCCGAGGGGAATTCCTGGACAGAGGCTGCCTAGGTTCTGGCTTGACTCACCAGATCTCCGAGGAATCCAAACAGCAGTCTCTGAGTCCTCAATCTTTGTTTAGAATTTATAAAATTCACACTTGGAAAGCAGACTCACATGTTGAAATTGTTTTAAACATTTTTTTTTAAAATTATTTGTATCTCCATTGACAAAGCAGGTCCATCTTCTTCGAAGATCCTTCGCTTTGAAGGATAAACTTATTTGTAACCCACATGAGCGGCAAAGGGATTCCTGTGTGTGTTCAGGTGCTCATTTGATGCACAGCTCCTCTGAATTCTTGCTAACTCTGCTTGCCTGCCTATAAGCCCAAGCTATAGTCTATTTCCTCAGACCAGAGGAAACAGCACATCCTGCAGGGTTTCCGGAGGTGTTAGCATTCACAAACCACAGTTACACAGCTCATCACCTCCTTCCTCAGTGAAGGTTCTTCATTGGCTGTTGCTTATCTCATCAAATAATTATTATATATTTGCCAGTATTTCTTTTGCGGGTATACATAGCTTTGGCTTTGTGGTCTCTTGACTTCTACCTAAGAGTTATCTTCTTGTATCTACTTCTGCTGGGCCTTTCACCTAACATTTTTATATTAAGGCCTGTGCTTATCAGTAAAGCAATGGGAGTAGATGGACGTGGTGGTGCACACTTTCGATTGCAGCACAGTCAGGCACATCTGTGAGTTCTAGGCCAACCATAGCTGCACAGCAAGTCCTTGTCTCAGAACAAAATAAATGGGACTAAAAAGTTTAAGCTGTGTGTGCTCAGTTTGCACCGTAGTCTCTGAGTTTGTTTGCTGCGTCACAGATTAAAATTAGCTCAATTGTGTCGGTGTCTGATTGCTGCTTAGTGGGCAGGAGGCTGCTCTTTTGCTTCACAGGCGTAGCATCTGAGTGTGCCTTGTACACTCGCCTGAGTGTGTTGGGAAGATTTCTGGATGCTGCCATTTTAAGTGAGGAAATGTATTTCTGGCTATAGGTTTAATTCCCAGTCCTCTTATTATGAGTGAAATTCAGCACTCTTATTATATCTGAGGTTCTTCTGTCTTTATTATTTCAGTGAACTTATATATAAAATCTGTTATGTATGTCATCCTTTGGTCATAATCTTTGTCTTTGTGTTCAAGTCTTCTTATCAAGATATTCATAGGCCATAAGAAGCTTGTCTATTCCCTTAGTACTTTTCCTCTCCTACTACTAACTTGATTTTTTTCACTGAATATCTTCAATATTGTTGAACCAAAGCACACTTAACATACATTTACTGAACACCAATTTGCCTGTTACTTATTTGTTCAACAGCCATTTCTCTTTTTTTAGAGATATTAAGTATATTTTATTATTTTCTTTTTATTTATTCTATCATGTATTTCATCCCAACTGCACTTACCCTCCCTCCTTCCCCAGTCTCTTCCCCCAACTTCTCCTCTCCCTCAGATCCACCTTCCTCCACCTCCCCTCAGCAAAGAGCAGCCTCCCAGGGACATCAACCAAACACACCATAGGAAGTTACGATGAGACCAGCACATGTTCTCGCATCATGCCTGGACAAGTCAACCCAGTATGAGGAAAAAGGGCT
Source organism: Rattus rattus (assembly GCF_011064425.1). Taxonomy (NCBI): domain Eukaryota; kingdom Metazoa; phylum Chordata; class Mammalia; order Rodentia; family Muridae; genus Rattus; species Rattus rattus. The sequence continues at coordinate 21,971,070 of NC_046157.1, forward strand.
GCAAAGGCAGGCAAAGTGAGAGACACCCCCCAGTCCCACTGTTAGGAGTCCTGCAAGAACACCAGGCTATACAACCATAACATATGCAGAGGACCTAGGTCAGACATGGCCTCCTGACCTCTGCGAGCCTACTTGAGTCCCAGGCAACAGCCATCTCTTATGGGTATATTTTATGAAGTGTTTTCTATTTTTCTATTGTGTATAGATTTTCTGTAGTGTAAAGGGAAATTTAAGTCTCTTGCCCTAAGGATCAGGAGAAGCATGAGAGAACTGTTGTAGGTTGTGTGCTAGGTGCCGTGGGAATACTGAGCAAGGCACCCACAGTTAAAGGACAGATACGGGGAGGGGGGGAGCTCATACACATTACACACAAGTAAAAACTTACAACCTAGTGCACAGAAATGAACTTTATTGTACTTGAAGTAAGGCTTTGACTTTGAACGCATGACCTTGAAGTTATAACTACATTCTGTCATCTTACTTAATCGTAGTGTGGAGCTGTACAAGCTTTCAAAGGAGGTGTGTTTTTCAGGTGGTTTGATATTGGCTGCCGACTACTCTCAGCTCGAACTGAGGATCCTGGCACACTTATCTCGTGACTGTCGTCTCATTCAAGTCTTAAACTCGGGAGCGGATGTGTTCAGGAGCATTGCCGCTGAGTGGAAGATGCTTGAGCCCGATGCTGTTGGTGACGATCTGAGGCAACAGGCAAAGCAGGTGAGCCTGGTGGACAAACTTCACACAGGGAAGAGAATTAATCAAGTGCTCAGAACCATTCCAGTTGAGGAGCGATTCCTCTCTAGAGCTCTCACATTCACTGGTCTCAGGGTATTTATTAAACCAAGCTCTGTGGGCCACTTAGGGTCAAGAAAGGCCTGCGTATCTAAGTCTAATCTGTGGCTAGTCATGGTGTCTGGTACTCAGTGGGTGTTTACCTGCGAGTGGCAGGGATGGTGAGCAGTTGTTATACATGAGGAAGAATGTGGGTTTTAAATCTCTTATCTGTAAGTGTCTTGATGGAAAGTCTTACATTTTCTTACAGCATCTAGCCAAAGGGTGCTGTGCGGAAGGTTGTCGTCTCTAGTGGTTTTGAACGTAGAATTGGGCTGTGATGAACGGCAGAGCTCTGAGCCGTTCAGCAGCTGTCTTGCACTTTTGCATTGGGTCATTGTTAGTCACAGACCTAGCAAAGGTCTTGTTACTATTTCCTGGCTAGATTAATACCACCATTTCCTAACCACACACCCTGTGGGAAATCAGATGCCATTTCCAGAGACCTGCTTTAGGTTCTCTTTCACCCCAGACTTAGCTGGTGTGAATGCTGCTTCTCACAGTGCAGGGCACCAGCACCTGTCCCCACTGTTTAAAAAGCTAGCTGCTCTTTCCTGAGTCTGCATTTAGCAAGAGTCAAACCTTGAGTAACACAGGTCAAGTGTCCCTGTAGTTAAGCCCACTCTTGAGACAGGTGTCACTTATATCCATGTTTAACAGAAGAGGGGACAGACACACAGTTGGATTTGTTTACACGGATATAAGTGGGAAGTCAGGAGACGTAGGGAGCATCGGTATCTCTGACTTCTGAACCCACAGTAATCCAGGGAATGCTGTCTGTATTCATCACTGCTCGCCTGACTGAGCAGTGACCATGCTGGAACAATGTCTGCCCTGTCTCAACCTGCACCAAGTGACCCAATCCCAGTTTTGCTGAGACTTCAGACCACACTGAGCTAAAGCAGACACGTACACTGGAATCACAACAAAATACTTTAAAAGCTGGAAGAATCAACAGAGTTTTAAGTAAAAAAGCCCTTGGCCTGGTATGGTGACATACACTTTCACGCCCCAGGGCACAGGCGGGCTTGATGGAGGTGGTGGTGGCAGCATCTTGAATTCAAGGTCAGTCTGATCTGCATAGCAAGTCGGGCCAGACAGAACTACACAGTGAGATCCTATCTTAAAACAAAATTTAGAAATCCCACAAAATATTTAAGAAAAGAGAATGGGCTTACCCTAGTGTGTCACATGAAAAGTTTTAGGATTTTGATAAGCATTTTATCTGATAAGCAAGGTATCCTTTTTTGTTGTTGGTTGGTTGTTGTGTTTTGTTTTGAGACAGTTTCTCTGTGCTGACCTGGCTGAGCAGCTCGCTCTGTAGAGACAAAGGCCTGCCCGACAAAGGCCACCCACTGCCACCCAGCGGGAAGTTGTCCTTCAATATTTTATTAACATTCCCAAGGAACGTCACTGTGTCCATTTCCTACATACCCACGAGTCATCACTTTTTATTGCAGCAGTCTCATGATACAAATGTTTCATGTTTCTGATGAAAGCATTTAGCTATAAAGAGGTCACGTGGCCGTGGCAAGATCATGCATGACTCTGGGCAGGACCTGCTATTGACTGTATAGTTTCCAAAGTTTACCTCCAAGGTTTTGTTTAATACTTTAAAAAAGAGATTTATTTATTTATTTATTTAATGTACACTGTCACTGGCACACCAGAAGAGGGCATCGGAACCCATTACAGATGGTTGTGAGCCACCATGTGGTTGCTGGGATTTGAACTCAGGACCTCTGGAGGAGCAGTCAGTGCTCTTAACCGCTGAGTCATCTCTCCTCTGCCTCCTTCAACAAGTCCTACTGGCTTGTTTAATCCAGATGAATTTTGCATTTTGGGATGTTGGACTTTAGGCAGCTCTAAGTTGAAGATATTTCTTTCTAGAGAAGTTTCCCCTATTCTCAAACTGCTTGCTCCTGTCTTACCAGTGGGCAAGGACAGGGATATTTGCAAAACTTTCTTTGCAGACTTGTAGGCACTTCCTTAGCAGACACCGCTGAGATACTCTGGGGAGTACAACCTGCTCTAACGGCTGCTGGGTTCATCAGCACAGAAACCGTCTTCCTATCCTGACTGCTCTCCTCCCGATTCCTAGTCACTCGTACTGTTACACCACAAAGCTACGCTCAAAGGCAGAACAGATGTTTGCTGGGTATCAGCTTCTGGGGGTCCAACCCAATACAGCTGATCTTACCATTTCTATGGTTCTCTATGAAGTAAAAAGTTTACCAAGGTATCAATTCTAATGAACACTGTAGTCTTAAGTTTTGTTTGGTTATGACCTTCAACTTACTGAGTATAATGCCTCCCTTTCAGATTTGCTATGGAATTATATATGGGATGGGAGCTAAATCGTTAGGAGAGCAGATGGGCATTAAAGAAAATGATGCTGCTTGCTATATCGACTCTTTCAAGTCCAGGTATAAAGGTAAGAAGTTTAAACTAAGGATCTTGTATTCACCACATTAATTAAACTAATGCTATAGACGTTTATTTAAATCTTTATTAATCAGAAGTTTTACCAGGAATTATTGAGGGCAAGTAGTGTGCAGCTTAATGCCATTATGTATTAAGGTCAGCTTGTTTAAATAAAGGCAGAGTCAGATGTAAGCAGGCACACTTGCTATCTGTGCTCTACACTGTGCCTACCAACAAAATGTGGACGTTGACTTGTATTTTAGGTTTAGATAGCTTTAGATTGACAGTAAAACATTTATTATTTGTGTTAGAAACTCTCAGTGACTGTTATATAGAGCAGTTTACACACCTTAAGTTATCTCTTCTTTTAAAAGCTTATCAAAGTATAATTTACATATAATTAAAGTCACTGTTTTCATATATATATATGTATGTGTATATATTTTTTTTTCTGTGAATTTTGACAGCTGTATGTAGTCATATATTCTGTGCTTCAGCCAAGACACAGAACATGAGGGAAAGGGGAGTTTGGGGTGAGGAGAGGAGGGACGAAAGCTGTGGTTGGTATGTAATATATGAGAGAAGGATAGATAGATAGATACATAGATACATAGATACATAGATAGATAGATACATACATACATACATACATACATACATACATACATACATACATACATACATACATAGATACATAGATAAAGAGAGACAAGGGGCCAATCAGCAGTCCCTTGAAAAAGCCTGTGCTGATAAGAGGTTTGTATTGTTTTGTTTTTTCTTTGCAAGAATGAAATCATAGTACTCAGAAAGCCATTGGCCATGTATCAAAAGCACTGTGAGGAAGAAAGGCAGAATGGATCTATTCAGAAATGAAGGGCTCTGGAATGACGGCTACTATGCTTTGTAGATAACTCATCATATTTGAAACAGTCTGGGCCTTGTAGAAATAACACTAAACAGGATACTAATTCGTGTCCTCACAGAGCTTAAGTTCTTTTTAATGTACAGAGGGTAGCCGGTAGGAAGGACAATGTGTTTACTTTTCACCTTCTCAGGTCTTCCAAGCAAAGTGTCAACTCTAGTTTGTGGATTAATCCCTGCCCGTCCCACACATGAAAGAGAAGGGGAAACATCTAGAAGTAGTGTTGATCCTCTGAGGCAACAAGGTGGGCGCCGCTCACTGATAGAGGATTGAACTTCCCATGGCTGAAAGCAGGCAGTTCATGCTTAACTGGAGTTACTGCTGGATTGAGATATTTACTGTAGGTGCCTCTTTTTTTAACTACCCTGTGTTTCTGATTTTTCCCCCTCAAGTTTGAGTAAAATTGCCTTAATTCTTCCAAAGATAGAAGACTTTGCAAGGGTAATTAGAATCACAGCATGTCTTAGGTGATCCAGTGAGGTTTTTCAGATGCCACCTACTTTCTGCAGACCATGTGTCTGTGTGTGGGTTTGGGGCTACGCATATTCTGAGGCATTTTATAGATGACTGTCCCCTTCTACCTCCCAACTTGGAGTTGAAATTTAAGAAGTAGGAGTATGACAGAAAAATGGAGAGAGGGAAAGAGATTGCGGGAACCCCACATTCAGCACATGGACATGACACCTGCAAGTAAGGCCCTTTAGGGGTTAGAATGTAGATGAATGCAGATGGTGTTGTCATGACACTGTGTGACAGACAGCAGCTAGGGCTGCTATGAGTAGAGGAACAAGAACAAAGGAAAATCAGTTACACACAAGGTAGATTTTGGCTATAATTGTTTTTGTATTTTCTTTTAGGGATTAATCATTTCATGAGGGACACAGTGAAGAACTGTAGAAGAGATGGATTTGTTGAGACAATTTTGGGAAGACGTAGATATTTGCCAGGAATCAAAGATAATAATCCTTATCACAAGGCACACGTATGTTGAAATTTTTCTGAGTTTTAACATTTCAAAGACTTTTACCATTCAATAAAGACTGTAATGTTCCTTTAAGGAACACTACATAATTGGATTTTCTGAATAAACAAAGTTGGCCACTGGATCTATAAGGAGCTGTTGGAGTGATGACACTGTTTAGGGAAGGATAATGTAAACATCGTGATACTTTTTAGTTTTGGTGACAGGTCATAAGTAAATACTTTCTTGCTGGGGTTGAATTTGGTCATCAGCCATGACCGGCAAGCACTGTAGTGCTGAGTTATACCCATCTTCATCTCTGTTCGTCCTTCCCTCCTACAACTTCCTGACAGAGCCCAGGTTGTCCAGTCTCACCCTTATAACACAGGAAAGCCTTAACATTGTTATGTTCCTGCCTCAGCCTCCTGTATACCTAAGACCACAGACCTGCACCACCAGGCTCAGCATAAACTCCACTGCCTTTCACTTCCTGCTCCCTCGTGTCACGTTTGCTAACATGTCCCAGTTGTTAGACTCGGATACTCTTAGTTCTACTTATTCTTTTGACTGTTTTATTAGAGGTTATTAGTTGTCCAGAGTAATTAACAGGGCTGCTGTAACATAGTGTTATAGATCCATGAAGATAATTGCTTAAATGATTATCAGAATTGCTTTTAAATTGTAGGAAGTCATAAAATATCTGCACATTTAAGCTGCTATTATTGTCCAAATTCCCCAGTTTTAACATACTTTGCTCTGTCATTTCTCCATAATTTTGCATGACAGTGTCTATTGTACAGTTTCTGTCTGGTATCCAAAGCTGTCAGGACAGTGGTGTGAGTTGGGCCTTAAATAACAACTGGCTTTTTATCACATCTTTACTGTCCAGTGTCTGCACAGCAGCCATTCAGACTGTTTATCGTCTGACTCAACTAGACACTAATTATTCCTCACAGAAACACAGGTCTTAAATCATGGACGAAAGCAAGCAGTGTATAAAACCATCCTCTCCGTATACCCAGTTATTTAATTTCAGGGAGGAGGTGCGTATTGGAACAGATTCTTGAAGTCTATTCTACGTTCAGAGTGCTGGAAATGAGGAGAAGATAATTGACTTTTTTTAGATGCTGAAAGGTTTTTAATGGAAGGACCTGTCCTTGTGAGCTCCTTCCTGTGGGCCATGAGAAAGATGTGCTCATCCTTCTGTCAGGTCTAAATGGTGGGACTCTCCGTCAACAGTGTAGGGGATAACATACAAACCAAAACTTGATCGGCATCTGACAGGGATTACTATAACCCCAAAACCACACTAGTGTGCCAGACGATCTACGGAGGCCATCAGGAGTGAGACCCAAATTCTCCACAAGTTCCTTTCCACAGAACCTCCTGGTTTGTCACTACGGATTCATTGCACTTTTTAGTTTTTACAGGTTTTTTATTCATCTTCTTAACAAGCTGCGGTGACTGCTATCTGTCGCCAGCTTAGACTCTGCCACCACCATTATCCTACCTGTGTCACTGTCACCACCATCTTATCTGGTTTCTTTTCTTTTCTACCAACCTCCCCACAAGACTTTAGTCTCTTAAGAACGAGGACCATGTCAAACACAGCAGAGGGTAGGATGTCCAGCAGCGTGGTCAGATGTCTGCTGACTCTTGGTTGAGCGCCTTCTTCCAGAATCAAGACATGGTGGACGGCAATCATGTTAGCCGGGCTTTTGTTTTCCTTAATTTTCTGTAAAACAAACAGCATTTATACCGCCTCAACTCCTTGTCAATTTTTGCAGAGTGTCAGGCATTGCATATGAAAGATCAAGGAAATGATTTGAGCTTTTCTGGTGCTACTTTTATTCACAGAGAGTTTATGTTGCTTTTCCCAGGAGAATAGAATGACCAGAAATATGGATTTAAACCAAAGCAATTCAGCCTTATGCTTAGGCCAGAAGGCAGGGCTGAAGATTGTCCTTTGTAGGATGTTGCCTACCTGTTGATGTCCTGCGTCACATTTCAAATTTCTGGCTGCAGATATGATCACTGGTCTGTGGGTACCGAGGCGAATTGAGACCTGTCATTAAGCACCTGTGATTGTCGTTTATAGGCTGAGCGTCAGGCCATCAACACAACAGTTCAAGGCTCAGCTGCTGACATAGTCAAAGTAGCCACAGTTAACATCCAGAAGCAGCTAGAGACCTTCCATCCAACCTTCAAATCCCACGGTCATCGGGAAAGCATGCTCCAGAGTGACCGAGCAGGTTTGTCTATCCGTGAGGTACTTGGTAGAGCCAACATGGTGGAAATGATTGCACCTGAAAGGTGGGTGTGGGGAGGGCATATTTTATATTTCATTTCTAAGAATCCTCAAATATTTTAGTATCAGATGTCTTTATACTCTTGGAAATCATTAATGATACCAAAGAATTATTATTTATATAGATTATATATGCTATAGTTACCACATTGGAAATTAAAGAATTTTCAGGCTTGGTTTAACATTTTAAGACAATAATAAAAGTAAACCTTTCGAAAAAGGGGGAGCTGAAGAGATGGATCAAAGGCTAAGAATGCATACTGCCCTTGCAAAGGACTTGACTTCAGTCTCCAGCACCCACATCAAAAGGCTCTCTGTGGCCTGTAACTCCAGCTCCAACAGAACCAACACCTCCCACCTTAGGCTCCTGTACCGATAGTCACACACCTGTGCACACGTAAGCACACCATCTGTAACATGAGCAACATGGTTTTACGAATGTAAATATTTTTGGAACAGAAGAAAATTAGTCCTAGGTTACTTTATTATGTATTTCTGCAAATCTCTCTGATGTCTAACTTAAAAATAATGTATTCCTGCTTCTGTGCCATTTTGTATCACATATCTGTTAATCTGTGAGAGGTGATCAAAAAGGCACACCCAGCAAAACCGTCTGTAGTGCTGTTGTAAGTTTGACTTTGCACACAGGGATGCTCTGTGGCTCAGTACATGGACTGTGCCCTGGAGTAATGCTCAGCCCATGGGTGGAAGGTACTTAAGAGAGGTTTCAGAGTGAGCTCTGAAGATTTATTTATTTATCTTAAGTATGTGAATATACTGTCATTGTCTCAGACACGCCAGAAACCAGAAGAGGGCATTGGATCCCATTACAGATGGTTGTGAGCCACCATGTGGTTGCTGGGCATTGAACTCAGGACCTCTGGAGGAGCAGTCAGTGCTCTTAACCACCGAGCCATCTCGTGAGCTCTTCATATCTTATTTACTTCCTTCTTTCTGCAATGAAGTTATTAGGAATTTGAGTTTGCCTGCTAGGCAGCAGCCAGTATTTTCTTGATAGTTTCAAGACCTATGTGTTTTAAAATATTAGTTAAAATTCCAAGTTTCTCAAAATTCCTAAGAACAAAAGAAAACAAATTCCAATTTCCTCTCCTTTGATGACATGTTGCTCAGTTTTGCTTTTTCTTGGAGCAGGATTGTTGCCAAAGAGAAAAGTTAAAGGGATGTTTTGTCCTATGAGAGGAGGATTCTTCATCCTTCAACTTCACGACGAGCTTTTATATGAAGTGGCAGAAGAGGATGTTGTTCAGGTATTTTTCAGTGTCAGTCTATTATGTTGGCAGCAGACGGTGGGGGTCGGAATGACTGGTTCTTTGCACATCGTATTCAGACCCTCTCTAGCACAGGCTGGCTGCGTAACTGTTGACTCCCTGTAGGGAGAAAAGCTAAGCATGCTGATTTCATACTGAAAGGAAGAGGATTCTTGATGTGGACGTGTTTGTCTGAGGCCTTGCCCTGAGGGTTTCCACTTCTGAACTTCTCCTCAGTGCAGGGCAGTCTGAATGCCTGGCTCATTTCTGATTGTGTTTGAACAACACTGAAAGCAGGGCCCCAGTCTGGTTTATGTTTCTCTGTGGGTGAGCTGGGAGACTTCCTTTGACTGGGAGGAGTTTATTAACCTCTTTTCTTTATTTGTAGGTAGCTCAGATTGTCAAGAATGAAATGGAATGTGCTATGAAACTGTCTGTGAAGCTGAAAGTGAAAGTGAAAATAGGTACCAGCTGGGGGCAGCTGAAGGACTTTGATGTGTGATGGTGCAGTGCCCAGGTCCCAGGGCAGCCTGGGACACAGTCACTCAGAAAGCAGAGTCTGCCTTTCGCCTGCTCTCAAGTACGATGCACTTAAACGAGCAGGTCTCTAGCGGGCTTTAATGTCTACCTCTGTCTGGTCCCTGTGGTGTTACAAGGCTTTGAGGGGAGATTTATTAGTTATCCCCACTCTCAAAGAGCATCTATGAATTTGTCTTTCATAATTTATTGGAGCGTTAAACAGTCTCAGAATGTATGCTTGAAAATGCACTTAGCACTTTGGGTCCTCAACTGTGTAGATTGTGAGGGAGTGGAGCTGCTGCCTCAGGGCCATTTTTATTCCTGTCAAGGACTCCGGCACTCATGACGTAATCCCCCAAGAGCCTCGGGCAGTGCTCAGTCTCAGTCATTAGAGCTATGCAGTGTGTGTGGCCTTTTCCTACAGTAAAGCTTCTGAAGTCGAATTTTAAAATCTCAAATTGAAATTCTAGAAGATAGTTAATAAGTGTGAAAGGAATCTAGAAATGAGTTTTCATGAACTGTTGCTGCTTGTTCTTTTCCTCACCGTTCCGACAAGGAAGGATTGGAATGCTCTTAAAATGAACTGTCTGTCAGCTTAGACATTGAGACACTTGAATCTAACACTGCCAGGCCACAAAAATGCCCTTTTGTGAGCCCCTTAGTGCCTCCATCCATATTTGTGGTATGGAGAGAATTCTCAGGTTCAAAACATTGAATTTCTTTACTCACAACTAATATCCTTTTGCTGTTCAAATAAATTTATGAGAAACATATCAATGTTTTTATTTTTTAATCTATTTGATCTAAGAGTATCAGAAACCTTTGTCCTTTATTGATTTTCTCATTTAAGAATGTTTAGTTATAATTGGATCTTTGTGTGTATTGATCATGATGAAAAGAGATACCTGTTTCATCAGATACAGTTGGATGGATGGGTAGGGAGGGACAAGGGGGCAGAAGATGGCCCCAAACTCTCAGCCCTGACTCCTCCATTCTTAAATGATGGGTTTATAGGCATGAACTGCCCCTTCCTGCTTCACTATTCCTTGAGGTATTATATAAATACTACACACATATGTATATATGTATATACATATAGGCATACATACACACATATATATTACACATATGCATATAGATATTTGTATATATACAGGTATATGTCTGTATGCATATATATTCATCTATGCTGTGTTTCTCAAGAAGAAAAATCTGTACTTCTCTCAGTTTCCTAGTGGGTTGAAGCCTGGCGAATCTGATTCTACCTTCACACACACTCCTTAACAAGCCCCCAGCCCCGTGCTCCAAATTCTACACTGGTACTAATGTGCATAGCCCACTGTATCTACCTGACTTTATATTACCTAAGCCAGCCTTCAAGCCCAACCCAGCCCGCAAATCCTGTGCTATATCCCAGCCTGATATGTCCACATGACTAGATCTCATTACAAAACACAAACATGACAGACCAAGGAAGTATTCCCACCCCCCAAATCCACCAGTCTTATAAAAAATGGGAATTGCCTAAATGAACCTCTAAAAAAGAATGATAAAGAATTCAAGACATTTAAAGAAAAAAAAAAAACCTCAGCGAGAATGAGCTAAAGAGAAAAGTGCCTGACATAGTCAAGAAAACACAAACATAAATTTGATTAAAATGACAAAGATAATCCAGAATTTGAAAGCTGAATTATACTCAGCAACCCATAGAAGCTTCTCTAACACAAGACCTCATATTTGGATACAAAACAAGTCTGCAAAGATTCAGTAGACTGAAATAAGTCATTGCACTCTATCTGGCCACAATACAATAAAAATTAAAATCGACAGCAAACAAACCTCTGATAACCGCACAAATTCATAAAGAGTTAACTTTGCTAAATGATGAGTAGGTCAAAGAACAGTGTCAATTTTTTTTAAAAACCTTAGAACTAAATGAAAATATAGCAAAACCTCTGGACACATTAACAGCATTCTTACAAGAGAAAGTTATAGCTGTAAGGGCCAACATTAAAAACCCAGAGCACAAGTGAATGACTTAATAATAATGTAACTCTAATTTTGGGAATGCAGGAACAAGCCAAGCTCAGTAAATAGCATGAAAATTTTTAAGAAGGCAGAAATTAACGAACAAAATAAAGAAGACATATAATATCATATTCTTTAAGAAGAAAAATAAGACTGACACTTTCTCCAACTAACTGAAGGAAAGGACACCTAACCTAAATGAACAGAATCAAAAACGAATTGGGAAATATCTCAACAGACACCAAAGAGAATACTTGAAAATTCTGTACTCCAACAAGGCAGAAAATCTAAAGGAAATGGACAAATTTCTAGATTCAGTCAAGTCACCAAAATTAAACCAAGAGCAAACCAACAACTTAGACCTATAACAAAAAAGAAAATTAAGACAGCAATATAAAACCTTCCAACTAAAGTAGATCCATGCCAAGTTTGATTCATAATATAACTCTACCAGTCTGTCAAAGCATGTCAACAACCCTTCTGAAATTATAAGGGGTCACAAGAAACATTCCCAAGTTCTTTCTATAAAGCCAACATCACTCTAATACCAAAACCAGGCAAAGATAACAACAACAACACCAACAACAAGGAGAAATGAAAATGACAGGCTAATATCCATGATGAACGTAGAGTCAAAACTTCTCAATAAATAAAACATTCACAAAGCAAGTAGATTATCCAACATGACCAATTTGGCTTTATGAGAAGTTCAACACATACAAGTCAATAAATGTGATAAACCACATAAATGGACTTAAAAGACAGTCATCTCAGTAGATTCAGAGAAAGCTTTTGACAAAATCCAACATACCTTCATGACAAAAGGTCCAGAAAGAGTAGTACTGGAGGCAGTATATCACCATAATAAAGCTATATATGTGGAACTCACAGCCAGTGTTAAAGAGAAAAACTTGAGGCAATCCATCAAAATCAGGAACAAGACAGGGCTTCCATTTATCCTCATTCCGATTCAATATTGTACTTGAAGCACTAGCTGGAACAAGACAAGAGGAGACTAAAGGGATATAAATGGAGGAGAGACACTCCCATTTTTAGATGACATGATATTACACTTGTGATATCTAAAAAAAATTCTACCAGAAAACTTGTAGAAAAAGTCAACAGTTCCAGGAAGTGTCATGATACAGAAACATAAAGATCAATAGCTTTTATATACACCAATGACAAATGCACAGTGAAATATCGGGGCCGTGCTTGCATTCATAATAACCCGTGAGAAAATAAAATACTAGGAGTAAACCTAGTGCAGTTAAGGACTTCACAATGAAAACTTACCTCTGAAGAAGTAAAGACAATAGAAAATGGGAAGACATCCCATGTTCATGGGTTGGTAGACTTATTTTTGTGAAAATGACCAATCTATCAAAATCATTTACAGATTCCATACAACCTCAGTCAAATTCCTCATCTCATTCCTCACTGAAATAAAAAAAATAAAAAACTATCCTAAAATTCATATGGATCCACCAAAGAGCCTGAAGAGCCAAAACAATCTTGAACAAACGTAAGAACACCAGAGGCTGCCATTCCAGACCTCATATAGCAGAGCCACAATAATAAAAATGGTTTAGTCCTGACAAAACCAGACTTGCAAACCAGTGGAACAAAATAGAAGACTGAAACATGAGTATAAGTAGCTATTGCGGTTTTTGTTTGGCCAGAGTCCCGGACCAGCGGAGGATCCCT